>NC_089271.1:6683674-6983978 GCF_963930625.1 Muntiacus reevesi | reverse complement strand
GAAGAGCCTCCAAAATGTTCATTCAGTCAAGCTGCAAGTGCAGAATTCACAAAACGCGATTCGCTACCCACCGGGTTCATTTCTTATGTCTATGCTCAGTCCTGTCTGACTCTCTGCGACCCCGTGGACTGTAGCCCACCAGGCTCCTCTGTCCCTGGGATTCTCCAGGCAACGATACTGCAGTGGGTTGCCATGCCCTTCTCCAGGGGGAAATCTTCCTGACCCAGGGATTGAACCTGGGTCTTCTGCACTGACAGGCAGGTCCTTTGCAGTCTCAGCCACCAGGGAAGCCCTTTCTTCTATCTGACGTGCCTTTAAATTACTGTGAAGAGGTCATTTGAGCTTACACTTTACCTGTGCACTTTTATAGCCTCACTGGCACAGGGAGGTTATCTGCTGAATGAATGAATGATGCTATCACTGAAACTGAAATGCAATAAAGATGTTATCATCTTTGAAACTGTCAGAAAGAGCTGGGGGGTGGTCGGGGGGAAATTCTCATTCATTTTTCCCCCCCATTAACTTTGCCTAGAAGACAATAAAAAATAATAAGAGGGCAATTCATTATTTAGAAAAGGCAAGGGCAACCTTTCCTAAATGTCTTGGGGCAGAAGGTGCATGTGCAGGGGCAGCAATAATTCAGGCAGTCACTAAAGATTTATTTACCTGCATTTAAGGAGGAGGTGGGAGAGCTGACCAGCCACTCCACTGGGGACTCAATGGATGTTTCCATCTCACGGAAGGGAAACTGATTTTCTGTCCAAGAATATCATGGAGAGCACAAAGCAGGTGCATCATTTTTATTTAGCTAGGTAGTAAAGCGACGGGCTTCTGAGATGGTGCTCGTGGTAAAGAATCTACCCGCCAGTGCAGGAGATGCAAGAGACTCGGGTTCGATCCCCGAATTGGGACGATTCCCCTGGAGAAGGAAACCAGCAACCTGCTCCAGTATTATTGCCCTGGAGAATCCCACGGACAGAGGAGCCTGGCGGGCTACAGTCCACGGGGCCCCAAGAGTCAGACACGGCTGAGAACACACACACACACATACACACACACACACACACACACACAGAGACTAAAGTGACAGTCTTTACAGGTAGATTCTATTGTATCCAAAAGGTAGGCACAGACACGTCTAGAGAAATTTCCCCACACTCTTCTGACAGTTGACTATGTACTCAAGTGAATAATTCTCTAACCAAGATGGCAACTGATGGGTGCAGAAAAGAAAAGGCTGTGGTACGCAGCCTCTTAACATGCATTTTTATTTGTTATCTCATTTATGTGGCCCTACCGTATAAGCATGTGGAATCTTAGCTCCCCAACCAGGGATCAAACCCATGCAGCGTTAAGGATGGAGGCCTAAGCACTAGACGCCAGAGAAGGCCCCAGGCAGCCTCTGAGACCAAGTCCAAGGAGCCCCACCCGCCCTGGTATCTGAACCCATGAACAGTCCCAACCCATACTGACCAGGATTGGTCTATGAGACCTACAGAACACGGCAGAAGGAATAGCACGTCCCCTCTAGATCGGGTTGTGAAAGCATGTGGCTTGCAGCACTTTCCTTTTCATGTTTTTTTTTTTTTAATGGTTCTATTGTTATTTATTTTTGGCTGTGCACGAGGCATATTGGACCTTAGTTCCCCATCCAGGGCTGGAAGATCTCCTTGCACTGGCAGATTATACAGTCTTAATCCCTGGGTTGGGAAGATCTCCTGGAGAAGGAAATGGCAACCCACTCCAGTATTATTGCCTGGAGAATCCCACGGACGGAGGAGCCTGGTGGGTCCACGGGGTCGCAAAGTGTCGGACACGACTGGGCGACTTCACTTTCACTTTCACCCACTGCTCCACCAGGGAAGTCCCCAGCACTGTCTTTTTCTGTCTGTCTCTTCCATTCTGTTTTCCCTCCTCTGCTCTCTCTCTCTCTCTCTCTCTCTCTCCCTCTCTCTCGATCACACACTCTGGGGAAGCCAGGTCACAGGCAGCCCTGCAGAGACGGGAGCGGACTGAAGCCTCCCACCAATCGCCACGTTCGTGAATGAGCTTAGGGTTGAGCCTCCAGCCTGACACGACGCTCAAGAGACGGCGGTCTTGGGGCCAACGTGCTGACTGCAAACTCACGGGAGACGGCAAGCTCATCTGCGCTCGGATTCCCGAGTCTCAACCCGCGGGAGATGATCCGGGTCTGCAGTGCTCAGCTGTGGAGTGCTGGGGTGATCTCTCACACCCCGGCGGATAAACAACACAGGGGCTGGAACTGGGAACGCACGGGTGGACGTCAGAGAACGCTGGCATAGAAACTAACCCCGTTCATTCCCTCCCCACAGCTCGCCAACCCCTCCAAGCCAATTAGTATCTAATTCCATTTGTTTGCCTTCAACCAAGCAGGCAAACACACAAACAGCTACAAACGTAAGACCCAGAAAACTGCATGCGTCTATCTTGCCCCCAGCACATAGTTCTCCTTCAGTAAAACCGGGGTCTACCACATAAACCATGCACGCTTAGAAACCACACTGACATTTTCACCCCTAAATCCGCAGCAATCACTTGCTCCCCTCGGTTAGGCATTTCCACGTCCAAATGGTACAAAAGAGGCATTTTCCCACGGCAGTTGTTTGTTGTTTAGTTGCTCAGTCATGTCCGGCTCTTTTGAGATCTCATGGACTGTAGCCCGCCAGGCTCCTCTGTCCACGGGATTCTCCAGGCAAGAATACTGGAGTGGATTGCCATGCCCTCCTCCAGGGGATCTACCTGACCCAGAGATGGAACTTGAGTCTCTTGCATTGGCCTGTGGGTTCTTTACCACTGAGCCACCATTTCCCATTAGATTAGAAGAAAAGTTGCTTCCAATCAAGCATAAAGTTTTTGATTCAGAATGAGATGAATCCTAGACGTGTTTGCCTTATTTTGGCAAATTCTTGACGTAAGGTCTTGAGACGCTGTGTTGTGCACATTAAGAATACCTTACTGTTTTGATTGTGCCTTCTGCCTTTTATATAAAAATGAGCTGGCATTAGATGTTTCTTGGTGGAGTGCCCGCTGGGAGGTTCTGATGGGCTGCGTCTCAGTTCAGTTCAGTTGAGTCGCTCAGTCGTGTCCAACTCTGCGATCCCGTGGACTGCAGTATGCCAGGCCTCCCTGTCCATCACCAACTCCTGGAGCTTACCCAAAGTCATGTCCATTTAGCCGGTGATGCCATCCAACCATCTCATCCTCTGTCGTCCCCTTCTCCGCCTGCCCTCAATCTTTCTCAGCATCAGGGTCTGTTCCATAGAGTCAGGTCTTCACATCAGGTGGCCAAAGTATTGGAGTTTCAGCATCATCAGTCCTTCCAATGAATATTCAGGAGTGACCTCCTTTAGGATGGACTGGTTGGATCTCCTTGCAGTCCGAGGGACTCTCAAGAGTCTTCTCCAACACCACAGTTCAAAGGCATCAATTCTTTGGTGCTCAGCCTTCTTACTGGTCCAACTCTTACATCCATACATGACTACTGGAAAAACCATAGCTTTGACTACACAGACCTTTGTTGGTAAAGTAACGTCTCTGCTTTTTAATATGCTATCTAGGTCGTTAAAGAATAGACTGACCTGAAAGAAGAGTCCTCACTTGTGGCTTTCAAGTATTCTGGATTATTTTCTCACACGCAGAATTCCCGTTTCTGGTTAGTACTCACAGCAGCACCCAAAAACGGTGGATGTGCACATATTCTAACTGGGGCCCTAATTATGGAGCTGGATTGGGCTCACGGGCTGTAATTAACAACGGAAAATCATATCCCCCATTGTCCAAAGTGCTACTGGAAGCTGACCATGCAAGGCCCCAAGGTCCATCCCCGAGGGGTGAACACGGTGATGGGGCACCCAGGTGACCTGCTGTTTACCACGTGAAGCCATCGTCACCGAGAAAGGCGACCCCAAGGTCAAGGTGTCACCCGCCACACTCTGAGACCTTCCAAGTTCGGGGCGTTTCTGAGCAGACGTGTTGCCTGTTCAACACGTTCCCCTGAAAAGCTCCAGGAAGCCTTGAAGTATGCGTCAGGCCCACTCCAGCTCCCCTGGTGGCTCAGCTGGGAAAGAATCCGCCTGCAATGCTGGAGATCTGGGTTCGATCCCTGGGTTGGGAAGGTCCCCTGGAGAAGGGAAAGGCTACCCACTCCTGTATCCTGGCCTGGAGAATCCCACGGGCTGTACAGTCCACGGGGTCGCAAAGAGTTGGACGCGACTGAGCGACTTTCACTTTTGCTACCAACGAATCTTCCACGGTGCAATTTCTTTCGGAGCAAACTGGACAAGACTCTGTGGAAGGGCCTGGGGATTCCAGGCACCAAAACCACTCAGAGGAACAACTGGTCCTACCCTCGATCACCTCTGGTGGGAAAAGGAAGGGACTTGCACTACAGATTGCAGACTCTAGAGACTGCCCTGGCGGCTGCGGGCTTTGCACGGTCAACATCACGTGGTTGCATCACGGAATATTCCAGGGACCAGGCTAAGTGCAGCCACAGTCCACATGGACCATGCGTTCTGGGGCTGCCCCTGTCGGCTTGCGGCTTTGCACGGTCAACGTCACGTGTTGGCATCACGGAATATTCCGGGGACCAGGCTAAGTGCGCCCACAGTCTCCACTTCGTCCACTTCATCCCCTGAACCCCATCCTCGTAAGCAGCAGCCCTCCGGGCCGGTCTCAAGGGAAAGCCCACCGCCTCCTGCTCGCCTGTGACCGAGAACAGGCTCCACGAACCAGCAAAGTCGCCCACACCTCCATGAACTGCGGCTCACGAAAGAGCACCTCCTGACGGACAGGCCACAAGAGCGGCCAGACCTTCCAGAACATCAGGAAAGAGTCCACTGGGCTTCTAGGTAAGATGGTCAACCAGGCCCCACAACAGCAGGCCTGGCGGGTGGCGGGTCACCGCGCCTGCAGCTCTGTTCTGTCGGCTCGTTCATTTAATTAAAGACAAAGAATTTATATCGGTTTGAATTTCTTCCTCCACTTTGTAAATGGCCAAGGGTCAAGGCAGATCGCTACGACTACGGGTTGAACTGGGCCCCCCAAAAAGATATCTTGTGGTCCCAAAGCCCGGGACACCTTAGAGCAGGACCTCATTTGGAAATAGGTGGGTCATGGATAGAATTCATCAAGATGAAACGCCAACTCAAAGCCACAATGAGGTACCACCTGACCCTGTCAGACTGTTGAGCGTGGGCTCAGCCAGATAGACAATAAATGACAAGTGTCGTCAAGGATGCAGAGAAAATGGAACCCGCATGATGCAGGGATGGTGAGGATGTAGACTGGTGCAGCTACTGCGGAAAACAGCTCGGAGCTTCCCCGGAACATTAAAAACAGAACAATCGCATGATCTAGCCAATGCCACTTCTGGGCATTTTCCTGAAGAAAACAAAAGCACAAACTGGAAGAGATACACATACCCCTATGTTCACTGCAGAATCATTTAGAATAGCCACGGTCTGAAAGCAACCTCAGTGTCCACCGAGAGATGAACAGATAAAGAAAATGCCTCTCACACACACAGAGGAAAATGGCTCAGCCATGAAAAAAGAATGAAATCTTGCCATCTGTGACCACACGGATGCACCCGGAGGGCATTCAAGTTCACTCGCTCAGTCGTGTCCGACTCTCTGCGATCCCACGGACTGCAGCACGCCAGGCTTCCCTGTCCATCACCAACTCCCCGAGCCTGCTCAAACTCATGTCCATCGAGTCAGTGTACGGTATTACCTGAAACTAAATAAGTCAAAGAGAAATATGGCATGATTTCATTTACACACAGAATCTAAGAATCGAAACAAATGAACAAACACAACAAGACAGAAAACAGACTCATAGAAAGAGGTGGTTGGCAGGGGGCAGGAGGTGAAGGTGAGTGAAATATATAAGGGAGCTTAAGAGGGAGAAACGTCCAGTTACAAAGTGAGTCAAGGAGATGAAACGCAGAGCCTGGGGAATACGGTCAATAATAGTGTCACATGTTAGTACGGTGACAGATGGTAACTAGACTGGTCGTGGTGATCATTCTGTAATATATAGAAATATGGAGCTATTAGTCATGCACCCGGAATTAACACAGTGTTGCCAGGTCAATTTGGGCTTCCCTGGTGGCTCAGGTGGTAAAAGAATCAACCTGGGTTCGATCCCTGGGTTGGGAAGATCCCCTCGAGAAGGAACGGTAACCCACTCCAGTGTTCTTGCCTGGAGAATCCCATGGGCAGAGGAGCCTGTCGGGCTGCAGTCCATGAGGTTGCAAAGAGTCAGACACGACTGAGCAAATAACATTTTCACTCCTTTCACGGCTCACTGTACATCCAATCACACACACACAGAGAATTCATCAGACGAGGTCATAGTGGAGCAGGGCGGGCTGTTAACCCACTATGATGGTGTCCATGTAAGAAAATGACCACATGAAGAC
This sequence comes from Muntiacus reevesi, assembly GCF_963930625.1. Lineage (NCBI taxonomy): Eukaryota > Metazoa > Chordata > Mammalia > Artiodactyla > Cervidae > Muntiacus > Muntiacus reevesi. The sequence continues at coordinate 6,977,533 of NC_089271.1, read as the reverse complement.
AGAGATACCCAGACAAGGCGGAGATTAGGGTGACGTAGGTGTAAGTCTTAAACTCCAATATTTTGGCCACCTGATGCAGACAGCTGACTCATTTGAAAGGATGCAGATGCTGGGAAAGATTGAAGGCAAGAGGAGAAGGGGAGACAGAGGATGGGATGGTTGGATGGCACCACTGACTCGATGGACGTGGGTTTGGGTGGACTCCGGGAGCTGGTGATGGACAGGGAGGCCTGGCGTGTGCGGTTCATGGGGTCGTGAAGAGTCGGACACGACTGAGTGACTGAACTGAACTGATGTGTAAGTCCTGGAATATCCAGGGTTGCTGGAAACCATGAAAGCTAGAAGACGGGCAAGAAAGGAGCCCGGCCAGAGCCTTCAGCAGAGGGCCAGCCTGATGACGTCTCGATCTGATACTTCTGGCCCCCAGAACTGTGAGAGAATGGGCTCCAGCTGTTTAAAGTCACGTGGCTGGTGGAATTTTGTTCGGGCTGCCCTAGGAACCCGCTATGACCACTAAGAAGCATGGTTTCTAATCTGCTTTATAATCAAGACAAGTGTTCATTAATAAATTATTGTTTCCAAATGTAATGGAACAGCAATTTTCATAAGAGAAGACATTCATTTCTTTAAAAGAGAAAAAAAAATCAAATAAAAGGAATTCCCTCACAGACTGTCAGGGAATCCGTGTGTAAAGAAAAGGTCCCTCTGGCCGGCTTTGGTCCTGGGTGGGGGCTTCAGACCTTCAATACCCAGGTGGTCAACCCAACATTCAACCTCAATCATCCAGGCCTCCACTGCATCCCCTCCACATCCTGGGAGGAACCTGGGGTTCAGGTGGGGATGGAGTGGGACGAGGTACAAGATTCCATGTTACCGAGTTGACATTTTCGGGGCTGAAAAATGCTGCCCACAAATGCACAGATCAAAAGCATGTTTGTTTACATGACTGGTATCAACATGCATGCCCATGCATGCATTTTTAAGTCTTTCGTTAATTTCTACTGTGTTTAACATCGCTTAGATGATTCTTCTAAAAACCAAGCTGGTATGTGGTTTGAGACCAATAGGAGAGGCCCTCAAACTCCAGTTCAGCCAGGCCCCCAGGGTCCGTGACATCAAATCTCAGCACGGATGAGACACCACCGCCATAATGAGAATCTCTCTATTCCTCCCGGTAATGAGCCCTCCTGAAGAATTAATTAAAAATCCTGACACGGCTTCTCTGAAAGTAGAAAGGTGGGTTTCTTGAAGGGAGCAGAAGAAACAAGTTTGTACCGGCGTGCATGCTTATTCACCCACCGTTACGCTCATGTTTTAGGATGTCTGCAAAGTCAAGCGATCTTCACGTACTCCGGGAGTTCCCCAGTGTTATCAGCCAACACATCATGCTTCCTGTTTAACAGGACTGACAAGAATGCCGACTCCATGTGGATTAAGTTCTATATGTGATTAAGAGCTAAGTCTGCTTAGTCAGCCATAAAATAATAAAATAAACACCATTTACAACACTATGAACCCAGAGAAGGTCGTACAGAGTGAAGTATCTCAGACAAAGAAAGATAAATATTATATGATATCATTTATATGTGGAAGCTAAAAAAAGAAAGAAAAAAAAAACTGGTACAAATGAATATATTCACAAAATAAAAGAGAGTCACAGATTTACAAAACAAGCTTATGGTTACCAGGAGCTGGGGAGGGTAGAAAAATTGGGGAGACTGAAATGAACATACACATTACTAGATATAAAATAGGAAACTAACACGGACCTACTGTATAGCCCAGAGAACTGTACCCAATACTCTGCAATGGCTTACATGGGAAAAGAATCTGAAAAAGAGTGGATATATGTGTATGTATAACTGATTCACTTTGCTTTACACCTGAAACTAACACAACATTGCAAATCGATTATAATCCAATTTAAAAAAAACAAAATCTACCTTTTGAACTTCTGGATTCTGTTATTCCATGAGCAGTCAACCGAGACCAATTATTACAAAGAACAAAGGATACCACCTTGAGGCTTTCCTGATATTTATAAAAGCAAAAAGACACAGTCTAACATCATTTATTAAATAGCATCTAACTTATAAGAGGGGGATTTCCTGAGAGCTCAGTTGGTAAAGAATCTGCGTGCAATGCAGGAGACCCTGGTTAAATTCCTGGGTCGGGAAGATCTCCCGGAGATGGGAAAGGCTACCCACTCCAGTATTCTGGCCTGGAGAATTGCATGGACTATGCAGACCACGGGGTTGCAAAGAAACATGGGGTTTCTGGTTTTAGAAAAGGCAGAGAAACCAGAGATCAAATTGCCAACATCTGTTGGATTATCAAGCAACAGACCTCCAGAGAAACATCTATTTCTGCTTTATTGACTATGCCAAAACTTTTGACCACGAACTGTAGAAAATTCTTAAAGAGATGGGAATACCAGACCACCTGACCTACCTCTTGAGAAACCTGTATGCAGGTCAGGAAGCAACAGTTAGGACAGGACATGGAACAAGACTGGTTCCAAACAGGAAAAGGAGTGTGTCAAGGCTGTACATTGTCACCCTGCATATTTAACTTCCATGCAGAGTACATCATGAGAAATGCTGTGCTGGATGAAGCACAAGCTGCAATCAAGATTGCCGGGAGAAATATCAATAACCTCAGATATGCAGATGACACCACCCTTATGGCAGAAAGTGAAGAAGAACTAAAGAGTCTCTTGATGAAAGTGAAAGAGGAGAGTGAAAAAGTTGGCTTAAAACTCAACATTCAGAAAACTAAGATCATGGCATCTGGTCTCATCACTTCATGGCAAATAGATGGGGAAACCGTGGAAACAGTGACAGACATTTTTTTTTTTTTTTTTGGCTCCAAAATCACTGCAGATGGTGACTGCAGCCATGAAACTAAAAGATGCTTCCTCCTTGGGAAAAAAGTTATGACCAACCTAGACAGCATATTGAGAAGCAGAGACATTACTTTGCCAACAAAGGTCCATCTAGTCAAGGTTATGGTTTTCCAGTAGTCATGTATGGATGTGAAAGCTGGACTATAAAGAAAGCTGAACGCCGAAGAATGGATGCTTTTGAACTGTCTTATTGGAGAAGACTCTTGAGAGTTCCTTAGACTGCAAGGAGATCCAACCAACCAGTCCATCCTAAGGGAGATCAGTCCTGAGTGTTCATTGGAAGGACTGATGTTGAAGCTGAAGCTCCAATACTTTGGCCACCTGATGCAAAGAACTGACTCATTGGAAAAAACCCTGATGCTGGGAAAGATTGAGGGCAGGAGGAGAAGGGGATGACAGAAGGTGAGATGGTTGGATGGCATCACCGACTCCATGGACATGAGTTTGAGTAAACTCCGGGAGTTGGTGATGGACAGGGAGGCCTGGCGTGCTGCAGTCCATGGGGTCACAAAGAGTCGGACACAAGTGAGCCAACAACCGACCAACCCAATACTTGTTATCCACCTGGTCGGAAAGAAACTACCTCTTGACTTTAGCTTGTTAATCAACTATCATTTTAAAAATACAAGTTGACATTCAACTTCAAAGCCAGGTATTTCAAAGCAGATGAGCTCTGAATCCGCAACCAGTGACTGCTTTTGACCCAATTTCACAACAAAGGTCTCCGAGCCCAGGCATTCTCAGAGCCAATCAGAAGGGCTTATAGCAGGTTACAAATTCACCTGGGTCAGAAAATTGGTGGCAAGGCAAGCTGAAATCCCAACACCCCCAGTCTACGAGGGAAGGAGAGGAACTTGAAGACAACTGTGTCCTTAATGATCTCTGACTGTTTGCTTGCGGTCACCGCACTGAGCTTCCATAGCGCCATGAGATGTTACAGATGGTTCTGCAAGATGACACACGGCACAGAATACTGCCGTTGGTCATTAACTACCTCTTTGTGCAAAAAAAACAAACCACACACACACAAAAAAAACAGCATTTGCCTATGATCATGTTGACAAGAAGGAAAAACGCCATCGGGGAGCTGATCATGCCCAGGTTCCCGTGGACGTGGTCAGCATTTCAAGTGTCACTCTGGACACACAGCTGTGGGCTGGGGCTGCAGATGCTTGCACATCCTTCCCTAGGATCTCGAGCTGGCCACCCGAGACTCTGAAGTCTCTCATTGCACCCCCCCATCAGAGGAGTGGGAGAGTGGCCCCGGAAGATTGAACGAGAAAGTGGAGACCCTGGCAGTGTGAACCAAGAGGGTCCGAATGGAAGACATCAAAGACATCACGAGCCTTATTTCCTTCCAATGATCTTCATTTCCAGGGGAGTGGGCGTCCCAGGTCACACCTCCAGGGGAGCTGATGGGTCAGTGTCTGCTACTCCCTTCCAGAAACAAGTTCTGTCCTTACAGACACTGCCTAAAGCTGGACAACCGTCTGCAACCTCTGCCATTCATGTGATAAAACACCCCACACGTGTAACCCAGCCCGGGGAGCACGTTCCTCCAGGGGAGCCCAGCCCTCACCCAACAACGCGTTCCTGAAATCTCCACGTGGCCCACTTGCAGGCACCAGGATCCCAGCACAATTTGACCCCAATGTTCATGTTGGCCCATCTGTGAGGACACAGAGTAACTGGTGAAGGCCGAAGGTGGGGTGCCGTCGTCCAGGCCCTGAGCTGCCCCCCCCAGATTTCTACCACCCCCCGAGTCTCGGATCCCACTGCTGCAAAACGTAACGCCCCGGGTCTCCCCCGGTGGGCTGGTGACTGGAAATCTGCCTGCCAAGGCAGGAGACACAGGCTAGGCTCTGTCCCTGGCCTGGGAGGGTTCCACATGCTGTGGGGCAACTGAGCCTACGTACCACAAGTACTGAGCCCACATGCCACAACTACTGAGCCACACGCCACAACTGAGTCCACGTGCCACAACTGAGTCCACGTGCCACAAGTACTGAGCCACACGCCACAACTGAGTCCACATGCCACAACTGAGTCCACGTGCCACAACTGAGTCCACGTGCCACAAGTACTGAGTCCACTTGCCACAAGTACTGAGCCCACATGCCACAACTACTGAGCCACACGCCACAACTGAGTCCACGTGCCACAACTGAGTCCACATGCCACAAGTACTGAGCCACATGCCACAACTGAGTCCACGTGCCACAAGTACTGAGCCACACGCCACAACTGAGTCCACGTGCCACAACTGAGTCCACATGCCACAAGTACTGAGCCACACGCCACAACTGAGTCCACGTGCCACAACTGAGTCCACGTGCCACAACTGAGTCCATGTGCCACAAGTACTGAGTCACACGCCACAACTGAGTCCACGTGCCACAACTGAGTCCACATGCCACAACTGAGTCCACGTGCCACAACTGAGTCCACGTGCCACAAGTACTGAGCCTGCGTGCCACAAGTACTGAGCCCACATGCCACAACTACTGAGCCCACACGCCACAACTGAGTCCACGTGCCACAACTGAGTCCACGTGCCACAAGTACTGAGCCACACGCCACAACTGAGTCCACATGCCACAACTGAGTCCACGTGCCACAACTGAGTCCACGTGCCACAAGTACTGAGCCTGCGTGCCACAAGTACTGAGCCCACATGCCACAACTACTGAGCCCACACGCCACAACTGAGTCCACGTGCCACAACTGAGTCCACGTGCCACAAGTACTGAGCCACACGCCACAACTGAGTCCACGTGCCACAAGTACTGAGCCTGCGTGCCACAAGTACTGAGCCCACATGCCACAACTACTGAGCCCACACGCCACAACTGAGTCCACGTGCCACAACTGAGTCCACGTGCCACAAGTACTGAGCCACACGCCACAACTGAGTCCACGTGCCACAAGTACTGAGCCACATGCCACAACTGAGTCCACATGCCACAAGTACTGAGCCACATGCCACAACTGAGTCCACGTGCCACAACTGAGTCCACGTGCCACAACTGAGTCCATGTGCCACAAGTACTGAGTCACACGCCACAACTGAGTCCACGTGCCACAACTGAGTCCACATGCCACAACTGAGTCCACGTGCCACAACTGAGTCCACATGCCACAAGTACTGAGTCACACGCCACAACTGAGTCCACGTGCCACAACTGAGTCACACGCCACAACTGAGTCCACGTGCCACAACTGAGTCCACGTGCCACAACTGAGTCCACGTGCCACAACTGAGTCCATGTGCCACAAGTACTGAGTCACACGCCACAACTGAGTCCACGTGCCACAACTGAGTCCACATGCCACAACTGAGTCCACGTGCCACAAGTACTGAGCCTGCGTGCCACAAGTACTGAGCCCACATGCCACAACTACTGAGCCCACACGCCACAACTGAGTCCACGTGCCACAACTGAGTCCACGTGCCACAAGTACTGAGCCACACGCCACAACTGAGTCCACGTGCCACAACTGAGTCCACGTGCCACAAGTACTGAGCCTGCGTGCCACAAGTACTGAGCCCACATGCCACAAGTACTGAGTCCACTTGCCACAACTACTGAGCCACACACCACAACTGAGTCCACATGCCACAAGTACTGAGCCTGCATGCCACAAGTACTGAGCCCACATGCCACAACTACTGAGCCCACATGCCACAACTGAGTCCACGTGCCACAACTGAGTCCACGTGCCACAACTGAGTCCACGTGCCACAACTGAGTCCACATGCCACAACTGAGTCCACATGCCACAACTGAGTCCACGTGCCACAACTGAGTCCACATGCCACAAGTACTGAGTCACACGCCACAACTGAGTCCACGTGCCACAAGTACTGAGCCACATGCCACAACTGAGTCCACGTGCCACAACTGAGTCCACGTGCCACAACTGAGTCCATGTGCCACAAGTACTGAATCACACGCCACAACTGAGTCCACGTGCCACAACTGAGTCCACGTGCCACAACTGAGTCCACGTGCCACAACTGAGTCCATGTGCCACAAGTACTGAGTCACACGCCACAACTGAGTCCACGTGCCACAACTGAGTCACACGCCACAACTGAGTCCACGTGCCACAACTGAGTCCACGTGCCACAACTGAGTCCACGTGCCACAACTGAGTCCATGTGCCACAAGTACTGAGTCACACGCCACAACTGAGTCCACGTGCCACAACTGAGTCCACATGCCACAACTGAGTCCACGTGCCACAAGTACTGAGCCTGCGTGCCACAAGTACTGAGCCCACATGCCACAACTACTGAGCCCACACGCCACAACTGAGTCCACGTGCCACAACTGAGTCCACGTGCCACAAGTACTGAGCCACACGCCACAACTGAGTCCACGTGCCACAACTGAGTCCACGTGCCACAAGTACTGAGCCTGCGTGCCACAAGTACTGAGCCCACATGCCACAAGTACTGAGTCCACTTGCCACAACTACTGAGCCACACACCACAACTGAGTCCACATGCCACAAGTACTGAGCCTGCATGCCACAAGTACTGAGCCCACATGCCACAACTACTGAGCCCACATGCCACAACTGAGTCCACGTGCCACAACTGAGTCCACGTGCCACAACTGAGTCCACGTGCCACAAGTACTGAGCCACACGCCACAACTGAGTCCACATGCCACAACTGAGTCCACGTGCCACAACTGAGTCCACGTGCCACAAGTACTGAGTCCACTTGCCACAAGTACTGAGCCCACATGCCACAACTACTGAGCCACACGCCACAACTGAGTCCACGTGCCACAACTGAGTCCACATGCCACAAGTACTGAGCCACACGCCACAACTGAGTCCACGTGCCACAAGTACTGAGCCACATGCCACAACTGAGTCCACATGCCACAAGTACTGAGCCACACGCCACAACTGAGTCCACGTGCCACAACTGAGTCCACGTGCCACAAGTACTGAGCCTGCGTGCCACAAGTACTGAGCCCACATGCCACAAGTACTGAGTCCACTTGCCACAACTACTGAGCCACACGCCACAACTGAGTCCACGTGCCACAACTGAGTCCACACGCCACAACTGAGTCCACGTGCCACAACTGAGTCCATGTGCCACAAGTACTGAGTCACACGCCACAACTGAGTCCACGTGCCACAACTGAGTCCACATGCCACAACTGAGTCCACGTGCCACAACTGAGTCCACGTGCCACAAGTACTGAGCCACACGCCACAACTGAGTCCACGTGCCACAACTGAGTCCACGTGCCACAAGTACTGAGCCTGCGTGCCACAAGTACTGAGCCCACATGCCACAAGTACTGAGTCCACTTGCCACAACTACTGAGCCACACACCACAACTGAGTCCACATGCCACAAGTACTGAGCCTGCATGCCACAAGTACTGAGCCCACATGCCACAACTACTGAGCCCACACGCCACAACTGAGTCCACGTGCCACAACTGAGTCCACATGCCACAAGTACTGAGCCACACGCCACAACTGAGTCCACGTGCCACAACTGAGTCCACGTGCCACAAGTACTGAGCCTGCGTGCCACAAGTACTGAGCCCACATGCCACAAGTACTGAGTCCACTTGCCACAACTACTGAGCCACACGCCACAACTGAGTCCACGTGCCACAACTGAGTCCACATGCCACAAGTACTGAGCCTGCGTGCCACAAGTACTGAGCCCACATGCCACAAGTACTGAGTCCACTTGCCACAACTACTGAGCCACACGCCACAACTGAGTCCACATGCCACAAGTACTGAGTCTGCATGCCACAAGTACTGAGCCCACATGCCACAACTACTGAGCCCATGTGCCACAACTACTGAGCCCACGTGCCACAACTGAGTCCACGTGCCACAAGTACTGAGCCTGTGTGCCACAAGTACTGAGCCCACATGCCACAAGTACTGAGTCCACTTGCCACGACTGCCGAGTCCACGTGCCACGACTGCCGAGTCCACGTGCCACGACCGAGCCCACATGCCACAACTACTGAGCCCGTGTGCTGCAGCTACTGAGTCCACGTGCCACAACTAAGCCTGTGTGCCATGACTACTAGGCCTGTGTGCAACAGCTACTGAGCCCACAAGCCACAAGTGCTACGTTCATGTGCCACAAGTACTGAGTCCACGTGCCACCACCACTGAGACCACGTGCCACGACTGCCGAGTCCACGTTCCACGACTGAGCCCACATGCCACAACTGCTGAGCCCGTGTGCTGCAGCTACTGAAGCCTGTGTGCCCTAGAGCCTGTACTCCGCAACAAGAGATGCCACCGTGGTGAGAAACTCAAGCACCACAACAAAGAGCAGTCCCCAAGTTTTTTAGTTGATATGCAGACATTTTTCTTAAAGAAAAAAGAGGTAATGCCCTAGAACACAGACTGATGACTGTAGTCTCCATTCAACCAACTCCTGAGTGGTCCCCTAAGTGCCTGTAACTCAGGCCACAAGTCCTAACGGGTCTTTGATCCCGCTACCAAGAAAGAAGACTCGTCCCTCTGCTCCCATGTGACTGAGGGGTCTGGCCATTTTCAGGCCTGCCCGGTCCAATCAGATGATTAAAAAAAAATGAAGTTTTATTTATCGGTGTATCTCCCGTGCCCAGCACAGCACCCGATCCACACAGAAACACTCAGCAAGGGTTTGCTGCACTGAATTAAATTCGCATATAATATCATGAAAACACTATATGATGAAGCATGGCTGTGCACAGATCACGGGAAAGCACAGGCAAGCTTTTAAGACTCAAGCACCTGTCAACGAGCATTTCCAACGGGGGTCAGCAATGCTTACCAATATTACCTAAGTGGAGGGATCAGGAGCCTTCTCTCTTATGAAGGAATGTTGCTCTCTGGTATTTTCTCCAGGCTGGGACGACCTGCTGGGTTTCCATCACAGGCAGTTAAGAGCAAATGAAGACCTAGGGAGCTTTATCGATCCAGTCAAGAGACACAGCAGTGCCAAAGATTGATTTCCCATCAAGGATGCAGGCTGAATATATCCCTATGATAGCGGACAACCGCAGACCAGAAAGGCGTTGTCATTGGGTCTGTCAGTCTGTCCCGTGCTTCTGTGGGGTTCCCAAATGACTGACAGCCCAAGAGGGGCGCACCTTCCCATTGTATAAAGATCTCCCCAAATGGCAAGTGTCAGGAATACTCCGTAGAGAAGTCCACTGTTCACGCTTTTTTTTAAAAAAATAAAGATTGCATTTAAAGCCACTGACTAATCCATTCACTTATCGACTGGATACTTGGTATGCATCTATAGGGCTTCCCAGTGGGAAAGAATCAGCCAGCCAATGCAGGAGATGCGGGTTCAATCCTTGGGTCGAGAAGATCCCCTGGAGAAGGGAATGGCGACCCACTCCAGTATTCTTGCCTGGAGAATCCCATGGAGAGAGGAGCTTGATGAGCTGTAGTCCATGCGGTCTTAAAGAGTCATACATGACTGAACAACTGAACACACACACACAGCACGCATCTACTATACACTAGACGCTTTAAAAAAAAAAGTTTAAAGTCTTTACTGATTTTGTTACAATATTGCTTCTGTTTTATATTTTGGTCCTTTGGCCATGAGTCATGTGGGATTCCAGCTCCAGGACCAGGAAAAGAACCTGTACCCCCTGCATTGGAAGGCAAACTCTTAACCACTGAACCACCAAGGAAGTTCTTATGCTAGATACTTTTAGGTGCATGCCATTTAAATAAAATAGCTTAAAAAAATTTTTTTTAAATGGCTACATTGTTGAAGCTACATTCTAATTTTTTTTTTAACTTTTTATTTTGCACTGGAGCATAGGCAGTTAACAAGGCTGTGACCTTTTCAGGTGGCTAGGAAGGGACTCAGCTACACTATCCATGTATCCACTCTTCCCCACATCCTTCTCCCACCCACACACCATGTTCATGATCTTTCATTAAAGGAATCATGGCCCCTGTAGCTACTTGAAAACTTGCAAACTGGCATGGGTCCGTCCTGTACTGTGCTTCAAGGAGCTGCAAAACAAACAAACAAACAAACGCCTGGGCTCTACCATCTAATTCCTCATCCTCACCAAGACCGAGCTGGCGGAGCCTGGTGGGAAGACACACATTTACGTTTCTCATCACCGCTACAGCTTTCCTGTGAACCAAACAGAGCTTTGACTCTTTCCTGTCTCCACCAGGGAGCCCCAGCTGGGGGTGGCTCTCACGTCCAAGCGCAAGGAAGAGTTTCCCAGGGGCAGCCTGTCTGGCAGAACACCCCAAAATTCTCTTGGAAGCTCACGGCCAGCCCCGGCCCAACACAACCCTGGGTGCTTGTCAGTGTCTCTGTTTCTCCCCCACCTCTTAACATCTGTGAGTGCTCGGATATCACCCATCGCAGGAGACAGACGTTTATTATGCCTCCCACTGAGAATCCTTCCGTATCCCAAGCCAAGTCATTCATGCAAGATTCTAAACTTGGCCATTCATGATGGATTCGCATTATTGCTACATTCAGATGCAACGATAAAAATCAAGACAACAGCAACAAGGAAACCCTCTTTCTCCTTGGGTTCTAATATGGGATGTAGTTTACCCTGACATCTAGATGCACACATGCGTGCTAAGTCACTTCTGTCGTGTTGGATTCTTTGTGACCCCATGGACTGTAGCCTGCCAGGCTCCTCTGTCCATGGGATTCTCCAGGCGAGAATACTGGAGGGGGTCGCCATTCCCTTCTCCAGGGGATCTTCCCGACCCATCGAACCCAAGTCTCTTGTGACTCCTGCACTGGCAGGCGGGTTCGTTATCACTAGCGCCACCTGAAGCAGAACTGCCCAAAGACCAGGGTGGACTCAGAACTGCTTGCTCAAGTTTTTGCTTCAATAAAACATCTCAGCGAGCACCAGTGGGGGCTGGACCAGGCCAAGGGCAATCCCACAGTACAACTTCCAAAGGACACATACTCTGGACTCAAGGGCTGCTTGACCTAAACATTTCCCATAAATTTTGGGCATATCATGCATTTCTTTCTTTAAAAATAATAAAAGCATTCTATCAGTGTCTATCCTGCTCAGTGACTTTGGGCATTCAGAATATATTCTGACCGGTGGGTGGCTGAGTATGTGTGTGGGCTAGAAAACCGTGAGAGAGTGGGCATTCACTGTTGTTCCCAACTAATATCTCTGGGAGGAAAAATGCCCCCAGAATTTCACAACATAAATGAGAGGCGAAGAATTCTATAGGGTCCGCTGTCGGGGCAGTTCAGTCCTCTGGCACGACAACAACGCTTGCATTTTAAAATAAAGCAGCAGATAGGCTTCAACTCTCTGTGGTCCTTTAGTTGCCCAGTCGTGTCTGACTCTTTGGGACCCCACGGACTGCGGCACACCAGGCTTCCCCGTCCTTCACAATCTCCTGAAGTTTGCTCAAACTCATGTCCACTGAGTCGGTGACGTCATCCAACCATCTCACCCTCTGTCGTCTCCTCCTCCTCCTGCCCTCAATCTTCCCCAGCATCAGGGTCTTTTTCCAAGGAGTTAGTTCTTTGCATCAGGTGGCCAAAGCACTGGAGCTTCAGCTTCAGCAGCAGTCCTTCCAATGAACACCCAGGACCGATTTCCTTTAGGATGGGCTGCTTGGATCTCCCTTCTTTCCAAGGGACTCTCAACAGTTTTCTCCAACACCACAGTTCAAACGCATTCTTTGGCTCAGCTTCAAGCATGAAGCCTTTTAAACACCCTTCTCCGTTTCTATCAGCGTTGAACCTGTATTTCTAATTTGCTTTACCCTGGGTCCTTGTATCCACCGAGGATTTGACTCCCCCCCTTAATGATTAGTCTCATTTGTGACTTTTTGTTCATGAATGTTTGAGCATCAGTGTCAATTATGTAAAGCCTCCACCTGATTATGCATAACAAGATGCTTCAGGCGTGACGGGTGTCAAGGTAAACCGTGGAGTGGGGGTTCAGGGCCCCCCACCAGCTTACTCCCTGGGGTTCCCCAAGAAGATCAGGGGTCACTGCAAGCCCGCTCCACCAGGACACAGCTCTCCCCACCCAAGCTGGACACCTGCCCCTTCTGTGCCTCTGTCCTGTTGCTGCTTAGTTGCTCAGCCGTGTCCAACTCTCTGCGACCCCAGGGACTGTAGCCCGCCAGGCTCCTCTTGTCCATGGCGATTCTCCAGGCAAGAATACTGGAGTGGGTTACCATTCCCTCCTCCAGGGAATTTTCCCGACTCAGGGATCAAACCCGGGTCTCCTGGAGCATCAGCTGGTGGATTCTCTACCACTGAGCCACCTGGGAAGCCCAATTGCTCTGCACCCTTTCACTGAGTCAGTCAAGTGAATTGTCTGCCTTCATGTGACAAAAAAGACAGCTACAGGACGATCCTGGGCACATTACTTGGTATACCCTGGCGACAAACCTCGTCCACACTCGGGTTCACAGCTGCAAAGTCCTGTGATGACTTCCCACCCTCTCGCACGTGTCCAGCAAAGTCCCCCCCACACACCCACCAGCCTCCATGAACAACTTGAAAGTGGAAAGTGAACGCATTAGGTGCTCAGTCCTGTCCAGCTCTTTGCGACCCCAGGGACTGCAGCCCACCAGGCTCCTCCGCCTGTGGAAGTCTCCAGGCAAGAATACTGCAGTGGGTTACCATTCCCTCCTCCAGGGGATTGTCCCGACCCAGGGGATCGAACCCAGGGTCTCCTGCATTGGCAGGCGGATTCTTTACCATCTGAGCCACCAGGGAAGAAGCTGTGGAATGAATTTAAAGCGAAATCTAAAACAAGATGAAACTCATGCATCCCAGAGAGGGCGAGATGCTGACATGTGCGTTTCCAGAGACTACAACAGAAGGCGGGGGAGCCGTGTCAGTGGGCGGCACTCTAGACCGTGGGGAGTGAGGACCTCGGTGTTCCCCTTCTGCCCCTACAAGACACTGAGCCAGACCCAGGGGGCCACTTAACTCCCCCTGAACAGAAGAGTCCACATGGAGAGGGAAGGGCATTTAATGGGTGGCTTCAGAACCTCAGAGGTGGGAGGGTGATCCCAACCAGGGCGGTGATGCCCAACCAGGAGGCTGGACCCTGTCCGTGGATGTTGTGGGCTGTTCCAGGTAGACACGGATGCTGGGGGATGGAGTTTGGTATTAATTCCTCGTTGAGGGGGCTGGCATGCCCACCTGCCTCCACCCACGAGAAAAACCCGGAGCACTCTTACCCAAGTTGCTAACAACCACCAGCATGTCCAGACCCTGCCTGATGGCCCCGATTGGAGGTAAAACTACCCTGGTGGCATTCTATTGTGAACGGCTGACTTCACTGACCCAGCCGACTTTGCTGATCCGTGCTTACGACAGATACTCAAGATTTTAGAGGGCTGGCTGGCGCGAGAAATAATAGCAATGAGCATTTCTCATCTTCCCTACGAGCCGTAAGCAGCTTGACGAGAGCCGCATCTAACCATCCTGGCTCAGCATCTTCAAAGTACTTGCGAAACACTTCACATCCACTCTTCACTAATGAAGCCACGCGTCTGCCTGCAACGTCTTCCTCGCCGTGAGTGCGGCCGTCTGCTCCCTCCCTAGACTAAACAGTCTCCCTGTGATTTTATTGACAAAATCAACTGTGCGGAGTGCAGGTGAATGTGAAAGGTCTCCCAGTGCAGACTGAAAAAAAAAAAAAAAAAAACCCACAAAATATGATGACTGGGTTTCTGTGTAATTGATATTCAGCCCTCCTGAAGTCTGGAAGAAATGACTGTATGTAAATGATGACATTGAAACAGAATGGCCTAAACTTTCAGGAAGTACTGTTCCCAACACAGTTTGCATGATTTCACGGCAAACTGCTCCAGGTGTAGCAGACTGTTACTAGACGTCAGCTGAGAGAATCTGGCTCTGTGTTCAACTCAGGCTGGTGACCAAACCCACCTCGGGCGCTGGCACACACACAAAAAAGAGCACCTCAATTTATAAGCTCTGCTTGGTTCCCCTGAGAGTGTTCAATTCTTCCAATGTCCCAGGGAGTCGAGCCACGGTTCCTGATTCCCTTTCACGTTTGCCGACCTCTCCCTAAAAAGCCAGCAAGACGTTGGCGAGGAGGGCGTCTGAAACACGGGCGGCACCCAGGAGCCACGCAGCCAGCGATTTGATCAAGGGAATTATTTATTATATGAACCCTGTCCATCGAAACCCTGAAGCCAGGTTAACATTTGGGCAAGAAGGTATTTACATTTCAAACACGGAATATTGAGCACCCTCTTATCAACAAAGCTGTTAAGCCACTTCCACTGCCAGCAAGGGGAAATAAAACGTGATACGCCCATCTAATCTTATTATTGGCAACAAAACCTTCAGGACTCTTGAGTCTTGGACCATGACCCAGCCGCCCATGGCCTTGGGTGCGTAGTCGTGTCTGACTCCTTGTGACCCCCTGGACTGTAGCCCTCCAGAATACTCTGTCCATGAGATTCTCCAGGCAAGAATACGGGAGCGCATAGCCATTCCCTTCTCCAGGGGATCTTCCCGACCCAGGGATCAAATCTGCGTCTCCTGCATGGGCCAGGCGGACTCTTTCCCAGTGATCGAGCCCTGTTTTTGACAGCGTCAGACGGGGGTCTAAGAACCACTGTGTATCTTACAGGGCGGAGGGGGCAGACCACACACAGACTCAGGACATGGGTTGGCCCCCTCACTTGGACATTGTGAAGTCCCCTCCCCATTCACCAGGATGCCAAAGCTCCACTCCCTGCAAAACCTAATTTCTATAACCTCGTTAGAAGAAAAGCACAGCTGTGCAAACACACAGGTGAGACAGGAAAACATCGCAGAGGGGAGAGGCTTTGCAAAGGCAGGGCGGGCACCTGGCCAGGTCGGTTCCAGTCTGTGTGGCTGTGTCTACATCTTAACATCGTGGAACTTACATTTCATACGACTGAAACTGCTTTGGAGTGGGGTTTCCCAGGTGGCTGCATGATCAAGAAGCCGCCTGCCAGTGCAAGAGACAGAAGTGACGTGGGTTCCATCCCTGGGCTGGAAGATCCCCTTGGAGGAGGAGACAGCAACTCACTCCAGCGTTCTTGCCTGGAGAATCCCCCGGACAGAGAGGGGCCTGGTGGGCTACAGTCCACGGGGTCACGGAGAGTCGGACACGACCGAAGCGACCGAGTCCACACGCACACACTGCTCCGGAGACCTCTGAAAGTGTGACATCTCCACTGGGGTAAGCTAACACCGAGGTGACAATGAAATGCAAGTTCTGAAATGTCCAGATGCTCTTAAAGCAGTCTGCCCGAGACAGAGGAAATGCAAGTTGTGCCGTAGGGAGAGTTGGGAAAGCCCGCAAGAATACAGGTACATGCCAATAAATGGGAGAGAGGAAAACGAAATAAACCCAGAGGTACGACCTACTGATTCTAGTCTGCCGCTCTAAAAAAAAAAGAAAGGTTTTGTTTGAACAAGTCTCTTATCTTCGAAAACAATACAAGGATCCCTCGAGGCTAAAAATGTATTTCCTGTGGCTTCTTGAGAAGTTCAGCTCAGAAATAATTCTCCCCTCTCTAGGCAAGGCACCGCAAAAATGCAGGTTCAGTCACTCAGTTGTGTCGGACTCTGCACAACCCCATGGACTGTATTCCACCAGGCTCCTCTGTCCATGGGACGCTCCAGGCAAGAATACTGGAGTGGGTTGCCATTGACTGCTCCAGGGAATCTTCCGGACCCAGGGATCGAACTGGCATCTCCTGTGGCTCCTGCACAGGTAGGTTCTTTACTGCTAAGCCACCCGGGAAGACCGCCACTAAAGATGGCTAAGGACAAATTCCTAGAAGAAACCCCAGGAAGACAGTGAAGCAGAAAGGGGGTCTAGAGGGTGGGGAGAGGGAGGGCTGCATTAACATGGAATGCTGTTATTGGGAAAATTTCCCCATGATCCAGTACTAGTAATACCCAACGCTGTCAAATGACGGCCTAGGAATCCCTGAGAACTAACACATACTACTCTCCGCCTAAAAATGCACCCGGACACAACTGTGCTCCTTTCAGAATGACATGAAGTGAAGTGAAAGTCGCTCAGTCACGTCTGACTCTTTGCAACCCCATGGACTGTATAGTCCACGGAATTCTCCAGGCCAGAGTCTTGGAGTGGGTAGCCTTTCCCTTCTCCAGGGGAATCTTCCCAACCCAGGGATCGAACCCAGGTCACCCGCATTGCAGGCGGATTCTTTAGCAGCTGAGCCACCCAGGGAAGCAACAAAAGAGAAACAAAAAACAACTTAAATTGGCTGGGACATGGGAGAGCAGTGACCTGGGACATGAAACATGGCATCTGAGAGAAGACAGACAGGAGGCTGTGCAACTCCGGCATCTCTTTTGCTGCAAAATGACGACGAAACGTTAAGATCACACTGGCCGAGTGGCTGCTGAAGGGCCCGACACTGTGCTAAGAGCTTTTCTCGGACACCTGGGTTTAATGCGCACACGAAGGCAAAGATATCACTCTTCCGCAGGGCACCAAAAGTGAGGCTTAGACCTCAGAGCTTTTGCTGAAGGGGACACGGAGTGAACAGGAGCCTCGCTAGCTGGGATGGCAGAGCCCAAGAAATGGTGGACCAGCTCCATCTCCAGGATCCATACTGGGTCTTCCCTGCCAGGTGGTCCCTGCCCTCAACCACCCTTCTCCATGACTCTTTCCCCCCATAAGCTCCCCAGACCTCATCATGACTTGGGCTGGGGGGTCGCCCCCCGCCTCTCCGAGTTTATGTTAACAAGAGTTTATGTTAACAAGAGTATATGTATGTCAGATGTGAGCAGACCTACAGCGTCTAAACTACAGTTACAACATTCTGTCGCACAATCCGTAACCGATGCCGTGCTGCGTGATCAGCTGCTCATTCATGTCTGACTCTGCGACCCCGTGGACCATATCCCACCAGGCTCCTCTGTCCATGGGGGTTCTCCAGGCAAGAATACTGCAGTGGGTTGCCAGGCCCTCCTCCGAACCGATACTATCCACTTCAAATCCGATTTTACTCTCTACCCTCTTTCAAACAGAAACAGCAGCAAAGCCGTGGGAATCCCATTCATTGGAACCGCCGTCACGCAGGGCCAGCCGTCATCCACCTGAGTTTCTTGGAAATCAGCCTTCAGTTCGTAAACCTCATCTCCCTGTAATGCTTAATCACATATTTAGTATCACAAGCACAAAGGACTTATGTGCACTGGATAAAAATTAAGAATTCTTGGGACTTTCCTTGGCGGGGGGGCGGGGAGGGAGGGGTCCTGTGGTCCCAGTGGACAGGCAGGGAGGCAGGTGGGTTCAATCCTGGGTTGGGGAGATGGATCCCACATGCTATAGCTAAGAGGTCGTGCGTCCCGTAACTAAAGATCCTGGGTGTTGCAACTGAGATGTGGTGTACCCAAATAAAGAAATATTTATATTTATGTTATATTAATATATTAATTATAGTCATATTATATTAATATATTATAGTCATGTTAGTATATATTTATTGTTATATTAATATACTGATTATATGTATATTATATTAATAGCATACATTATTATTAGTAGTACATATTATACTGCATAATATTAATATATAACATAAATGTAATGTTTACAAATAAATGCATTTGTCAATATAAATATATATAGTGCTTGATGTCAGACCGACCACTTGTTAACAAGTGAATTCCTTAAGATTATTTCCCTCCCTTCACACCTATCCCAGATATGAGTCCAAGTCTGAGCAAACTCCGGGGAAGGACGTGGTGATGGACAGGGAGGGGGGTCTGACCCGCTGCAGTCCATGGGGTCGCAACGAGTTGGACACGACTTAGCAACTGAACAACCACATAAGTACATTTAACATCTATTTATATATTTGTAAGTAAATACACACTCGATATTTATTTGGATTCTTGCCTGGAGAATCCCATGGACAGAGGAGGCTAGTCAGCTATAGTCCAGGAGGTCTGCAAAGAGTCTGACACGACTGAGCGTCTAAGGACACGCATGCAGACACACACACACACACACACACACACACAAGGAATTCTTGTTCCCAGGCGCTAGGCTCATAGCGCTCGAACGGAGCCAAGTAAAAGAATCAACCTGTCAGAAACACGACCCTTGCTAAGACCACCACCAAGGGAATCAGGTTGCAATGGGAACATCAGCAAAGGAGTGCTCAGCCTGTTGCTCAGCCTGTTGCGGTTCAGTCGCTCAGTTGTGTCCGACTCTCTGCGACCCCGTGGACTGCAGCACACCAGGCCTCCCTGTCCATCCAACTCCCGCGGCTCGCTCAAACCCACATCCACTGAGTCGGTGATGCCATCCAACCAGCTCATCCTGTATCAACACTGGTACCAAGGAATTCTCTGGCGGTGCAGTCCCAAGAGAAAAAAAAAGCTGGTACCAGCATGGCCCCCTTTACTTTCATGACCCCACGAAAAAGGTTCTCCCGGTCATCGCCACCTTCCCTTGTTCCTTGCTCGACTTTTTGCCACTCCCAGTGGCTTGAAGAGAGCTCACACCCAGCGTGCAAAGTGTGCCGTGTGCTCCGTCTCCTGCTGGCTTCCAGGGAAAGAAGAATCACAGAGCTGACGTGCAGAGACGGGGCAGGGGTTTAAACCAGCTCGCAGCCCCACGATGCTGGCTTCTGGCTTCTCTTCACATCAGTTATGTGTCCCTGTCTCCCATAGGGCTCAGGAAAACAAAGAACTCCCCCGCTCCGGGCGTGGCCGTATGGGGATCTGGAATCCCCAACTGCAGCTCTATGCAAGTAAAGGAAAGCGACAACCGTAAAACGGACAACCTGCTTGATCACCTTCCCGGTCATTTCCTCCCTCAGTCCCTGCAAGAGCAAACAGGGTGTGCGTTCGAGTCCTTTCCCACTTCACACGTGACATCTGGAGAGTCAGTCTAATTATTCTGGCTCCAATTTCCAATTCCATCAGTAAGTATCGACACAACACATCAGGGGTGTTCCCTACAAGAGGTTAAAAATAAAGGTGTGCATTCTTCACCACCCCAAAGGCAGGGGTCCCAAAGCCCCATGACAGCGAAAATTTCAGACGGGAGCTTGCCAGGATGCCTGGGAGGGCTTCCCAAGGCCCCGTTGGTGGACACACAGATGCAAGTTTCAAATCTGTTGCAGCTTTCTTGCATCACGTTGTTGTGGAGACGGATTCTGTTATAACAAGAGCTTCAATTCTCTGCTGAAGAGGAATTTATCTGACATCTCCCTCCTCCCGTCTCTCTGTGGCTTTATTTTCCACAGTTGGCATACAGAGTAATTCACACATTCGCAAATATTTAAGGGAAAATTAAATTTAAAAAAAAAACACCAATAAACTGCCTGAAACCACAACATATTTGCTTCGAGGAATTTTTACATTAAATAAGATGCAAAATCTCCCCCCTGGGGTTTCCAGTTTGCCAGAGAACTTACTTCTGTGAATGATTTCAATCTAACTCCTAGGATAACTGTCTTTGGTATGCTTGCTAACACAGCTGCCCCCACTGAAACCCATGGTTTTTTGCAAACAGGATAAAAATGACTTTCACGGAAAAGAAAGCATCGTGGTTTCATTTCTTTTTTTTTTCCTCTCTTTCTGTTATTTATTATCCATGCTATCTGTCTGGCAAGCTGTCCTGAGCTTCCTTGGGACGCCAGAGGCTGCGACAGTTCTCAGTATCCTTAGAAGAAATGGCCAATTCAGTTTCCCTCCCGAGGCCGCCTTGCTTGCCAGGCCCGTCTCAGTGCCAAACACGCCCGCGCATCCTGCCACGGGGGACCAGGGAGGACAGGATGTCGCTTGTGTGACCCCACCAACAGAGTCCTTTTCAGCCCCGCATTTCCAGGGCTCCCTTCTGTTCCCTCCTCCAGCTGGGGGTGACACGCCGCTGGGCTTCGACGCTCACAGGTGTGGCCTGTTACCAGTGACATCCGTCGTTTTCAGCGCCAGGCCCACCTCCCACTGAAGCATTTTACTTTGGAGACGAGGGTGCAGGGGGGGTGTACCACCTCCACTTGGGGTGTGTGGGCGGTGGGCGGGTGGGGGAAGGTTTACTGTACTCAGCAAACAGCCTTAAGCATCTCATCACAGCCTTAACGAGCAGTGGACCTCCTCTGTAGTTTTACCCAGAGGATCTGGGGCCCCAATACTGCCAACACCCCATGCGGCCGAGCGGTAAAGAAACGGCCTGCCAATGCAGGAGACGTGGATTCGATCCCTGGATCGGGAAGATTCCCCTGGAGGAGGGCATGGCAACCCACTCCAGGATTCTTGCCTGGAGAATCCCCGTGGACAGAGAGGAGCCTGACGGGCTGCTGTCCGCGGAGTTGCAAAAGAGCTGGACGCGACTTAAGAAACTAAACAACCTTTGTCAAAGCTGGTTGGCAGAAACGGCCCTTTCCAGAGGTTGACGATCTTGGACCATAAGCAAACAAACAGGAAGGGATGAGGACACACCCAGGCCCCCTGACCATCTCCCTATATGCTGGTGGACGGGGTCGGGTTTCCCAGAATTCGATTTGAGAGAAAGCAGCGAACAGCATGGAAGCGATGCTGGCTCCTCTCTCTCAACCCGGAAACGCTCAGAGGCTGATCCGACGAACTTCACCCTCCTAAGCCTCACACTTGGGGGACAAGCCACACGGAGGGTGGACACCTAGCTCGACCTGGTGAGCTGGCACCTTCTCTTCATCTGGAAGACGGCGCCGCAGCCGTCTCTACTGTATGGAAGGACCAGGCCAGCTTTGGGAAATCTGAAGCAGGGTTTGATCCCCGGTCCAGGAAGAGCCCACGTGGCCACAATAATTGAACCCGCATGCCACAACTGCTACAAGCCCATCCTCTCCAACAACAGAAGCCCCCCACAATGGGAAGGCTCAACACCAGACCTGGAGCAGCCCCTGATCTCTCTGCAGATATAAACATAAATCATATGTATATAAGATTATGTATATAATCTTTTTGAATGAACTTCCACACATTTTGTGTGTGCGCGTGCACATTTTCATTTTAAAGACCACCGCTTATCAATTTGGCAGCTGGGCCATAGCGATCTCACTTAGCACACATCCACACCATATCCAGGACGGGAACGTTCACAGCAGCGTGACTGACATTCTCAAACAGTGGAAACAACCCATGTCCATGAACTGAGAAGATATAGTCTGTTCCTACCATGTTCATTGGAAGGACTGATGCTGAAGCTGAAACTCCAATACTTTGGCCACCTGATGCAAAGAACTGACTCATTGGAAAAGACCCTGATGCTGGGAAAGACTGAAGGCAGGAGGAGAAGTGGACGGCAGAGGATGAAATGGTTGGATGGCATCACCGACTCAATGGACACGGGTTTGGGTAGACTCTGGGAGCTGGTGATGGACAGGGAGGCCTAGCGTGCTGCGGTTCATGGGGTCGCAAAGAGTCAGACGCGACTGAGCAAGTGAACGGAACCATGAAATAGAACGATTCGGCTATAAAAAAGAAGGAAGCCACGGATACAGCCTACAACATACGCGAATCTTGAAAATACTGTGCAAAGTCAGAGATACAAACTCATGAGAAGTCATGCAACATATGATTTACGGAAAACGCCCAGTACAGGCAAATCCACAGAGATACCAACCGGTCTGCAGCTGCGGGGAGGCTGAGGAGAGCAAGGAAAAAGCAGGGAGTGATGGCTCTGGGGGATGGGGTTTCTTTGTGGGGGCACTGAAAATACTCTTAAAATTAAACTGTGGCAATGGCCGTACAGCTACGTGAGTACCCTCCTCTTGTTGCTCAGTCGTGTCCGACTCTTTTGTGACCCCCTAGACTGTAGCCCCGCCAGGCTCCTCCGTCCGTGGGATTCTCCAGGCAAGAATCCTGGAGTGGGTTGCCATTTCCTCCTCCCGGGGAATCGTCCTGACCCAGGGATCAAAGCCCCGTCTCCTGTATTGGCAGGGGGGTTCTTTACCACTGAGCCACCTGGGAAGTTTCTTCTGCACCCTACCTGGATACAGAGAGCCTGGGGTGCAGACGCTCCTCAACCTCCAGTGACTGAACGCATCTGAGAACTTGCTACAGCCCCTGGGACCCAGAATTTCCCTCCGGGGGGCTTGTGGAGCAAGCCTGGCCTGACCCACGCGCAGGGCTCCTACATGAAGGAGCCGTCTCATTCTCTCAAAGGGAGCCCAGTGCGGCAGCATCAGAGAGTCAGGACCAAACCCGAGGAGGCACGTCGCAAGAAACGGATACCCGGCAGGATGATGTATTGTGTGGCAAATCAGGGCACGCCAGCCCTGGCTAGCCACGGCCCGGAATTTCTTGATTCGTATTCAAGAACTCTCTGCCGCGGCAGAGTTCACAGGTCTCGAGAGCCATAAATCCATCTGCTCCCTGCTTATCTCACTTTCACACGAGATTAATATTCTACCTACATCCTAGGCGAGGCAAAGACAAATAGCTCCAGAACGCAAAGTGACAGTATTCTATGTAAGTAAACACTGTGAAAAGCCTTGGTTGAAAATGTATCTGCAGCTTAACTTCCGTGTTTTAGAGGAATGTATATTTTGGCTTAAAACTCAACATTCAAAAAATGAAGATCATGGCATCTGGTCCCACTGCTTCATGGCAAATAGATGGGGAAACAACAGTGGCAGACTTTATTTTCTTGGACTCTAAAATCACTGCAGATGGTGACTGCAGCCATGAAATCAAATGACGCTTGCTCCTTGAAAGAAAAGCTATGACCATCCTAGACAGCATATTGGAAAGCAGAGATATTACCTTGCCAACAAAGGTCCATCTAGTCAAAACTATGGTTTTTCCAACAGTCATGTATGGATGTGAGAGTTGCACTATAAAGAAAGCTGAGCACTTAAGAATTGATGCTTTTGAACTGTGGCATTGGAGAAGACTCTTGAGAGTCCCTTGGACTGCAAGATCCAACCAGTCCATCCTAAAGGAAATCAGTCCTGAATATTCATTGGAAGGACTGATGCTGAAGCTGAAACTCCAATACTTTGGCCACCTGATGCGAAAAGCTGACTCAATGGAAAAGACCCTGATGCTGGGAAAGACTGAAGGCAGGAGGAGAAGGGGACGGCAGAGGATAAGAAGGTTGGATGGCATCACCGACTCAATGGACATGAGTTTGAGCAAACTCCAGGAGTTGGTGATGGACACGGAGGCCTGGTGGGCTGCAGTCCATGGGGTCGCAAAGAGTCGGACTGAGCGACTGAGCTACTGAACTGAACTGAAATTTTGTAAACCAAACACTATGTGGCCACACAGAAAAATGTCTTTAAAGTGGATGGAAAAAATTTTAGAGGTCAGGAAATACCCAGCCATTTATCACTCTGACATGCAATGCCTCCAATTAGAAGGTTTGTAAAACAAAGAATAAAGTACCCAATAACGTAATTAATTTAACAAAGAAACTGTAGGCTAAAATGTGAATCACACTTAAAATTAATCAGCAACACTAAAATAAAAACAAAATGTGAACCCAGTAACGTCATTAATTTAACACAGAAACTATAAGTTAAACCGTGAATCATGCTTCAAATTAATCAGTCACATAAACCAGAAAATCCCACAGCCATGAGGATATGCCTTACCCATGAAGCTTTACTTCAGGTTTATAAAATAAAAGCCATCTGCAGCAGCTTATTTAGTTTGAAAAAAAACAAAAACAAAAACAAGAGATAGCTGTGTGTTTTAAAAGATTCCACCAGAGCACTTTGTTGAGCAAGGTAACTTGCCAGAGAGAATATAAATTTTTTAAGCAGATTTTCAACTATTCCAATGCACTTCTGTCAAGACTCCAAGTCTGCACCCTACAATTTCCACCCCAAAGCAAAACTCAGATGAAATATCTGTGTGGCACGCATGGCCAAACCAGTATCCCGCTTCAATCCTAGCATGCAGCACTCCAAATGTCCTGCTCACCTGTGACAGACGAACAGAAAACCTCAGCATCCATTCTGGGTTCCTACTCGGCAACCGAGTGTCAAAAGAAATTCACTTCAGCTGCCCTGTGTAAAGTTCTAAGCGTATCCAAGTTACCATTGCAATCACCGTGTCAGGACAGAATCGGATCCCAATATAGAGCACTGATTTTATTATTTTTTTTTGGTAGATGATGTTGGAGTTACAGACCCATTTCACAATCATCAAGAACCCTTTCACATAAAGACTTCATCACGCTGATTGCAAAGTGTCTCAGGTGTGTATACACACAGCGTTGGAGTTTACAGTTTCGCAGAGAAGGCAAATTGAGGTGGAAACAGGAAAGCAGAGTCAGGGGGCAGTGGGGGACATTCACACATCCCTCTTCGGGGCTGTGGGCAACTCCTAAGGGGGTGGTTGCCCTGGTGGCGAATCCGCCTGCCAGCGCGGGAGACATGGGTTTGATCCCTGGTCCGGGAAAGATCCCACATGCCACGGGAACTAGGAAGCCTCTGCACCCCAAGTTCCGAAGCCCATGCCCCCAAGAGCCAGTGCTTGGAAACCACTGAAGACCCAACACTCTTGAGCCTGAGCTCTGCACCAAGAGAAGCCAGCAGTGATAAGCCACTGTAGCTTTACAGAGAGGAGGCCCCGATCTCTGCCACGAGAAAGCCAGCCCGCACAGCATCGGTACTGGAGTGGGTGGCCGTTCCCTTCTCCAGGGGGGACCTTCCCAACCCGGGGATCGAACCCTGGTCTCCCGCGTCCCAGGCGGATTCTTTACCAGCTGGGCTACCAGGGAAGCCCAACGGAAGACCCGGCAGAGTTAAACAATAAAGGAACAAGTAAAATTATCTACTTTTTACAGACAGCTCAGGAGGAAGCCATCTCACTAGAAAACAGCACGGGGGACATGCTGGCCATCGCAAGGCACAGTTCTGCTAGGCATCCAAACATTTCTTCTGCAGCTCTTTCCCGCGGAGGTCGAATGGAACGAGGCAGGTGGCAGGAACTAACAGAAGCTCATCTCAGAAGACAGTTCCTAAGTCAGCGGAAGACTGCGTTGAGGCTCTCGAGGAGGAGTATGAAGATTCTGGAGTTTTCCGTGTGAGTACCATACCATGGACCCCACACACACGCCTCCTGGCATCACTTTCTAGGTCTAAAGAGTGGTCACAGGCCAGATGTTAAAAGGAGCCCCCCCACTTTCTTTCTTTTTTCAAAACTGACGTGTTATTTCTTGGGCTGTGTTGGGCCTTCCTTCGTTTTCCCGCCTTGGGAGTGTGGAGTCTTAGCCACAGGACCAGCAGACAAGCCACAGGACCCAGCATTAAAAGATTTCTCCGTAAATCACTCAACTATCCATCCATGGGGTAAGGGATTAACAAACCACCATACTCACACGCGGACACACACACACAATGGAACATTGCTTACCCACAAGCTACACCATCATTAAACTGCAAAGACATTCCACTGGGAGAACTAAAACAGGCTCAAAAAGGACGAATCTCATGTGATTCCGCTTACGTGTGCGGTGCTTAGAAGTCCCAACAGAAGAGATGTTAATACAAAGCGGAACCGTGGGTGCCAGGGGCTGGGGGAGGGGAATAGAGAGTTGTTTCAATGGGTGTGTAATGTTAGCTTGGAAAGATGGAAAAAGTTCTACACGTGGATGGTGGTGATGGATGTACAGCAAGGTGAATGTACTTCAGGACAGTGAAAGTCGCTCAGTCATGTCCGACTCTTTGCCACCCCACGGACTATACAGTCCATGGAATTCCCCAAGCCAGAATCCTGGAGTGGGTAGCCTATCCCTTCTCCAGGGGATCTTCCCAACCCAGGGATCGAACCCAGGTCTCCCGAATTGCAGGCAGAGTCTTTACCAGCTAAGCCACCAGGGAAGCCCAACGACAGTGAACTGTGCATCTAAAAATGGTTAAGACAGGAAATAAAACTGTCACCCACTGGGGAAAAATGGTTAGCATGACATATTATATGTTATGCATATTTTATCACTGTAAAACATAATGCTTTGTAAATCTGACTTAAATAGGCATTAAGTGAAGGCATGACCTTTCAGTCATAGCTTTCTGGACTGTAACTTCATCTTATGATTCCGTTAAAAATTTGCTAATTGTGCACAGGGGTGTCTCATAAAAGCAGGAATGTAGAGGATTCTGCAATTTTTTTTCCCCCAGGTGGCCTCACGGCACACATTGTGGAATCTATTTCCCAAGCAGGAGTCAAACCTGCGTCCTTGGAAGTGAAAGGACCAAGTCCTAACCACTGGGACCACCGGGTAACTCCCCACAAGTATTCTAAGTAATAAGACTTAGAATTACTATTGACCATTAAGAAAATTATGCAAACATTTTAATAGACTATACATGACAATGAATCCAACTGAGGCTTATGAATTTATCCATATGATCACATTGTCAAAATGTATTTCTTCCTGTGTCGAAAAACAAAAGTTACGAACAGAAACCCAAGTATATTCATTTCTAAAAGTTCAGTCATGTTGAGTATTGGAGTCATCATGCGTGCGTGCATGCCTGCGTGCTCAGTCATGTCCAACTCTGTGACCCCATGAACCATATCCTGCCAGGCTCCTCTCTGTCCATGGGATTCTCCAGGCAAGAATACTGGAGTGGGTTGCCATGTCCTTCTCCAAAGGATGTTCCCTGACTCGGGGATCAATCCCATGTCTCCTGCTTGGCAGGAAGATTATTTATCACTGAGCCACCTGGGAAGCCGCAGAGTCATCACAGGAGGACTCAAAGTGTATTACTCCTTATCGCAGAGCTTCAGAACCAATGCCAATAGTCACTAACCTACTGTGAAGCACGATGAAGGACAATATTCAATATATGCCAAGTCTGGGGGCAAATCCTAAACCAGCCAAGCTCATCCTACCAACATTTGAAAATGAAAGTGAAGGTCGCTCAGTCGTGTCCGACTCTTTGCGACCCCATGGACTATACAGTCCGTGGAATTCTCCAGGCCAGAAGACTGGATTCAGTTGCCCTTTCCTTCCCCATGGGATCTTCCCAACCCAGGGATCGAACCCAGGTCCCCCGCATTGCAGGCAGATTCTTTACTATCTGAGCCACCAGGGAAGCCCAAGAATACTGGAGTGGGTAGCCTCTCCCTTCTCCAGGGGATCTTCCCAACCCAGGAATCAAACTGGGGTCTCCTGCATTGCAGGCGGATTGCTTACCAACTCAGCTATCAGGGAAGCCCATTTGGAGTCAGATAATTGTTTGGTGTGCGAGAAGGTGGGAGAGGCTG
This sequence comes from Muntiacus reevesi, assembly GCF_963930625.1. Classification (NCBI taxonomy): domain Eukaryota; kingdom Metazoa; phylum Chordata; class Mammalia; order Artiodactyla; family Cervidae; genus Muntiacus; species Muntiacus reevesi. The sequence goes on along the minus strand of NC_089271.1, from coordinate 6,949,379 downwards.
TCCTGTCCATGGTGGGGTGTTTGGCAATATCCTGAGATGCCAGGATCACCCCGCTCTCATCAAATCAATCATATATGACAACCAAACATGTCTCTAGACTTTGCCAAGTGTCCCTGGGGCGGGAGAAAAGACTGCCCGCAGTAGAGAACTCTGGTCCTAAACCAAGAAAGAGATCTTCAGGAACCGCCCGTGTTCACGAAGAAAACCAAAAGCAACGCTAAGAAAAACACCACTCTCTGATTTGGCGTTAGGAGTCAGAAGTAGTAACAGATGTCACAAACGAAAGAAACCTGCCGTCACCTTCAGGCCATTTTACAACCAGAATCTACAGCCAATTTCAACAGCTTATTCTTGAATTTTAATTAATCGGAACTCAATGTCCATTTGTACCTTCCCAAGTGGTGCTAAGCAGTAAAGTATCAGCCTGCCAACGCAGGAGACATAAGAAACATGGGTTCGATCCCCGGGTCGGGAAGATTCCCTGGAGGAGGGCATGGCAACCCACTCCAGTATTCTTGCCTGGAGCATCCCATGGACAGAGGAGCCTGGCGGGCTAGAGTCCACGGGTTCGCACACAGCTGCACACGACGGAAGCAGCTTAGCAGAGCACAATGTCCATTTGCATCAAGTTCTATCAAGAAGAGACTCACTAGACTCTCAAACTATCCGTTGCGGCCATGCCCCTGCCAACAGCAGGCGTTTTCGTGGCTTCGAGAAGAAAGGAGTGGTTTCTCGAGAGAAAGCAGTTTTTTTCTCGAAAACCTGGAGAGAGAGCATGTCTGTGGGGCTCTACCTCTGTGTTCTGGGGATTCAAGAAGGCAAAGACTGTCTGGACGAAAAGAACACTGAACAAATCTCCAGCAAAGGCTGGAAGCAAGGGCTGAATCACGCTGTCAAACAGCACCTCATCACGCACTTTTCACCAGCGGGAGACCTCAGAAAGTGAAACTGCACTCCACCATTATCCATGTGGAATTCATGTCTTCAAATCAACCAGTTATCATTGCCAGGGCACCTAGATGCTTTATGGCATCTGATAAGACAAATGAGCAACACCCTACGTCTAGCCCATGGCACCCCAAGCCTGCCGAACAATACCCACGTCCCAACCGGGGCCACTGCCTAAACCACACCTTCATACAAAAAACCCCTGCAACCGGGTTGGTCTTTAACACGGCGGACCGTCCAGATGAGATTCACAAAACACGCTGTTTTGCCCCTGCTACAGTGTCTGGTTCTAGCCATCAACAATTCTACCAGGAATGTCTCCAGGCTATCACGTGTCTCAGCGTCATGGTTAATTCTAAACGCAGTCCTTTGAGCCCTTTTAGGATTTTATGAACAGAAAAGAGTTGCTGAGAACGGGTCACCCATCCCCTTATACTAGGAAACACCCCACCCCAACGGACCAGTTCCAAATTGGGAAAGGAGTACATCAAGGCTGTATATTGTCATCTTCCTTATTTAACTTATATGCAGAATACAGCCGAAGTTATGACCAACCTAGACAGCATATTAAAAAGCAGAGATATTGCTTTGTCAACAAAGGTCCATCTAGTCAAGGCTATGGTTTTTCCAGTGGTCATGTATGGATGTGAGAGTTGGACCATACAGAAAGCTGTATGGAGTAATGCTCCATACAGTAATGCTTTTGAACTGTGGTGTTGGAGAAGACTCCTAAGAGTCCCTTGGACTGCAAGGAGATGCAACCAGTCCATCCTAAAGGAGATCAGTCCTGAATATCCACTGAAGCTGAGGCTCCAACACTTTGGCCATCTAACACGAAGAACTGACTCCTTAGAAAAGACCCTGATGTTGGGAAAGACTGAAGGCAAGAGGAGAAGGGGACGACAGAGGATGAGATGGTTGGATGGCATCAGCGACTCGATGGACATGAGTTTGAGCAAGCTTTTTGGCTTCCCTTCCAGGACAGGGAAGCCTGGAGTCCATGGGGTCTCAAAGAGTCAGACACAACCGAGCAACTGAACAACAACATCACGTGAAATGCCGCGCTGGATGAAGCACAAGCTGGAATCAAGATTGCAGAGAGAAATAGCCACAAGCTGGAATCAAGACTGCGGGGAGAAATATCCACAACCTCAGACAGGCAGATGATACCACCCTAACGGCAGAAAGATCATTCTTGAAAGGACAAAATTACAGAGCCGGAGATGTTAGTGGCTGCCAGGAGCCACAGAGGGTGAGCATGCCGTGGGGGCACGCGGGGGTTTTCCTGTGCGGATGGAATGGTTTCTGGGTCCGATTGTGGAGGGGGTTGCTTAAAGCTCCACATATGATTATAGCTAACACACTGTCCACATGCACGCATGCACACACACCAAAACTGCTAAAATGTAGACCAGGGCTGCATCTGTGCAAAACTTGCGGATGTCAGGTTAGTACTTTTGATAACATAGTATCTTCACCAAAAGATGTTACCACCACGGAAGGCGGGGGAGGGTGCCCTAGACCTCCATTTGCTATTTTTTTTGCTTCCCCGGTGGCGCCAGTCGTAAAGAACCTGCTTGCCAATGCAGGAGATGTAAGAGACTGTGGTTTCAGTCCCTGGGTCGGGAAGATCCCCTGGAGGAGGGCGTGGGCAATTCCCTCCAGTGAGAATCCCATGGACAGAGGAGCCTGGTGGGCTACAGTTCACGGCGTCGCAGAGTCGGACACCACTGAAGCACCTGAGCTCGCAGGCACAAGCTATTTTTGCCACATCTTGTGAGTCTGCTGTTATTTCAACATAGAAATCGTCAAAAGTAACAGTGTCTCAGTGATGAACAGATAGACCAAACCTGGGCTATTCATCCAACAGAATGGGGTCTGGAAATCAAAACGAATGCAACAACGCGGGTGACCCTTGACAACGGTACACCAGCCACGAAGCGCACACACACTCCGTGATCTCATTTACTGGAAACATCCAGAATGAACAAATCCAGAGATGCTGACCGTTGACGGGTGGTGACTGGGTACTGGGGGAGGCCTGAACAAGGAGTGAGTTCTCATGGGTCCATGGGATTCTTTGGGGGGCGAGGAAATGGTTTAGAATCAGTTGTGGCGATGGGTGCGGAACTCTGAATATTCTAAAAACCACCGAAGCGTACACTCTGAATGGGCAAGCTGTCGGCTATGTGAATAACAACGCGATTAAGTGGTTAACAAAATACAGCCATGTCTGGCACACAAGTTGTTACATAAGTATTTTGCCATGATTTACTGTTCTTTCTTCACCCCAGGGGAGCCGAGGGTGGTTGGTTCAAAAGGTCACCTAGGATATTCTTTCAAATCACTCTGGGCATGTGACCCCAGGCGTGTCTAGGTAAATGGAGATAGCAGCTCTGATGCTAAGAAGATCAAACTCCTCTGGGCACGGTGCAGGCAGGGTTAACGTCAGGGTCCTTGCCTCTTTCTTAGGGAAGCCTCGCGTGCTGCGGCCCACGGGATTGCAAAGGGTCAGACAGGACTGAGCGACTAAACAACAATAACCCCCCCATCACTCCCCTGCATTCCACCAGACTGGCTTATCAACTTTTCCCTTTAAAGGAAAAAAAAAAAAAAATCTTTCTCATTGCTCCTTCCTCACCTTTGCCCATAGAGTCCCCCATCTAGAACGTGTATCTTCACTATGCATTGAGATCCCAAGCGCCACCAAAGCCAGCCCACGTCTCCCCTTCAAGATGAGGGTCCAGCCTTCCTCAGCGGCTGCAAGGTAGGTTAGTAGATCCTTCCTGGGAATTCCCGCAGCAGGAGACGTCTGCACCGTCCATGGGACACTCATCCACGCCATGACTTTCTAAGACCTGTAACGCCTTCCCCCAAAACACGAGACACGTCTCACTTAATCTCCGCACACTCCACAAGTAGTACTCCAGAAGTAAGAGATTCAAAGAACGGTCATCCCAGAAACAGAAGACTTTCATACAAGGGGGTCTTGAAAAGGAAGTTCTTGATTTGGGTGAGACCCAGGCCTTGCTATAAGCTGGGTGAAATTCAGCAGCCAAGATGATGGCTCCAGACCCCAGAGGTCCCCGTCCTAGGAACCCTGTCTGAGTCTCTGTGTCCTCATGAGAGTCCACGTGGGGCTCAGACGGAAGGAAAACGCCTCCCCAGGAGCCCCCAGCACAGGCCACGTGGCCTCACGATGCTGCCCGGCAAGGTGTTTATGGAAAGTTCTGCCTGGACCACAAACTAGGCCGTGGATGTCTGTCGTTTCCAAACATGTACACGACAAGCATCAAAAAAAAACCCACTTCTGTTTCTCGTAAATCAGCCATCCGAGGGAAAATAAGTACCTGAAATGTTCACGGGAATGTGAAACCATGAATGAAACGATGTTTCTTGCAAAAGCACAGAATAACCATCTCCATCTCTTTCCTAAAATTTCTGGCTTTCCAAACGTTCCGTGAAACAGGAGTTTGTTACAAAGTGCCAACACAGATAGATACACAGCATGTTTTGATTACAAAATCAACTATTACAAAACATCTTGAGAAATCACTGTTTCTGGTACACACAGCCAATAAGCAACAGTTAATTTTTTAAAAAACACGGACCAGTTGACAGGATACTTCATTATGGAATAAGAAATTAATCCATTTTACAATTTTACTTACTCAGAGACAAATGTAGGCAAATCTCGTCTTCCTTCTGGGGTTTATTTTTAAGCCAGTTTTCTGTCTTCGGTTACCTGTCAACAAAAGAACATCCAAAATGAGGCCAAAAAAAAAAAAAAAAAAAAAGTCAACGAAACCCACTCCGGTATTCTTGCTTGGGAAACCCCATGGACAGAGGAGCCTGATGGGTTACAGCCCCTGGGGTCTCAAAAGAGTTGGACATGATTGAGCGACTAAACAACAAACTGCGCTTTATTACACCAAGTATTTTTTAACATATTTTTTTTTAATGAAGTAAATATTACAATAAAATCCGGAAAATAGATCCTGGTGAATTCAATAAAAATGGCCAGATCTCCCTTGTGGCTGTTCAAAACAAAAAAGTCAACAAAAACATCTCGACTACATTCTCGACCATTCAAAGACTTCGGCAGACTTCTGAAGCAGGAGGGGTCTTAGGAAGCTGAAATACTAACAGTGGACAACCACCGTTGGTGAAATTCAGTCTTTTTTCTCTGTGCAAATCATACAGTGAGCCTGTTCACACAAAATCTGTTCACAGCTCTCAAACTAGCAATGATCACCTCACTAGATACTCCAATCACCCCAACACACGAGACACACCTCACTCATCTCCGCACATTCCACAATACTCCAGAAGGATGAGATTCAAAGAACGGTCGCCTAGCCACCTAGAGCATCTCGCCAGCTCTCACGGCTCTCTAAGCACCCGAAAACACTCTAAATGAGAAACACAGGTTATTTCTCGCTCGATTCAATGCAACACGGCACGTTCTCACAGAGAAGTCCACATCCAGCCGTGTGGAAAGTGCAAACGCCGCTCGGCGATGCTCTTGTTGGCATCAGGGAACACTTGAGGTCTGCGGTCGTGAGACACTTCTAAGTATCCGGACGGTGAGCAGAGGGGGGATCTCAGCGAGTACAGAGCGGTGACAACAAATGAGCAAGAAAATGCACAAGCCCAAGCAAGAGAAGTTGAGGACACTCGAACTGGGGAGCAGTGACCTTCAGACACGGAGCTGAGCTTACACTGCGGGCAGAGACGGGGCACCGTGAGGAGGGAGCCCTTGAACACGCGCGAAAGCAGCCCACGAGTGCAAACGTCCAGTGGCGACAGCGACCTGGGTGACGGGGACACGGGGAGGAGGGGCCGGGTGACGGTGCTGCAGAAGTGAGCGACAGAGGATCCTGGGCCACAGAGGACTCGGCCCGCCTCGCAAAGGAGTCCGACTCCTCCTCTTTGATCTCTCTTCACTTGGCACCAGGCTCAAGGAGAAAAGAAAATCTGACCATCCTCCCATTTGAAAAAAAAAAAAAACCCTCAGGGCTCCCATCATTCTCAGGACAAAAGGCTTAGAGAAGCTCTCGCCCAGCAGAGGAACATGGGTCAGCTCGCAAAGGGCCGGCGGGGAATATGCAGGTGGAGAGAAGATGCACAGAGTCCGCGGTGTCCTGGAGATGAGAGCCGGGGGACGCACGGGTCAGCGCCTGTGTGCTGGTGGAGGGGTGCAGAAGCAGTAAGGATGCCTTCCAGGTTCAGAGCTCGAGCAAAACGTGGGATGTCAGAGTGCAGGAGAGAGCAAAAGCTTTTGAAGGTGTGAAGTTTTATTGAAACTCCTGCTCTTTGAGCGGGTTCTTAACTAGGTGATCACACACGTCTGACCGGGTGGCAGAGGTCACAGCCCCAGAGTTAGGTCTGTGTAACCATTGGGCTTCCCTAGTGGGTCAGACGGTAAAGCGTCTGCCTACAATGTGGAGAGACCCAGGTTCGATCCCTGGGTCGGGAAGATTCCCCTGGAGAAGGGAATGGCAACCCACTCCAGTATTCTTGCCTGGAAAATCCCATGGATGCTGGGCTACAGCCCATGGGGTTGCAAAGAGTTGGACATGACTGAGCAACTTCGCTTCAATTCACTTCACTTCAACCGTGACCCCTGAAGCTGTGGGCCTGGCTGGGATGCATCTGGGGTGGGATTTCTCATCCTCAGCAGCGCTGGCCTTGGGACCAGATCACTCTACGTGGTGGGCTTCCCAGGTGGCGCTCGTGGTAAAGCCACCTGCCAACGCACAGGATGTTAAGAGATGCAGGTTCGATCCCTGGGTCGGGAAGATGCCCTTGGGGAGGGCATGGCAACCCATTCCAGCATTCTTGTCTGGAGAATGCCACGGACAGAGGAGCCTGGTGGGCTACAGTCCATGGGTCGCCAAGAGTCAGACACAACTGAAGCAACTCAGCACACGTGCATGCATTCTCTGGGGTGGGGGGCTATGCTTCCTGAAAAAGGACACTGAACAGTATTTGGGGCCCTACCCACTCGACGCCAGAGGAATCCTGCCATCCACGCAGGCTGTGACAAGCAAACTGACCCACAGAGTTCAGTGGCCCCTGGACAGCACGGTCGCCCCGCTGAGATGATCTCAAGATTATCACACTAAGCCTTCCCAAGTGGCGCCAGTGGTAAAGAATCTGCCCGCAGGAGATGCAAGAGACCTGGGTTTGGTCCCTGGGTTGGGAAGATCCCCCTGGAGGAGGGCATGGCCACCCAGGCCAGTGTTCCTGCCTGGAGCATCCCATGGACAGAGGAGCCTGGTGGGCTACAGGCCATGGGGTCGCAGAGAGTCAGACACGACTGAAGTTAAGTGATATCACATGCCATCACTTATATGTGGAGTCTAGAAAAGAAACGCAACACCCCTGGCAGTCCAGTGGTTAGTGGTTAGGACTCTGAGGTCTCACTGCCCAGGGCCTCGAAATCAACCCCTGGTCAGGCGGGAAACTAAGATCTCACAAGCTCTGCAGCACAGCAGATTAATAAACAATAAAATAAATGATACAAATGAACTTCTTTACAGAACAGAAACAGACTCACAGACACAGAAAACAAATGGATGGTTACCAAAGCGGGGAGAGTGGTTGGGATAAAGGAGGAATTTGGGATTAAGAGATACACACTACTATGAATATATACAAAATGGATACACAACTAAAATTTTAGTACAGCACGGGGAATTACAATAGCTTTCTCATAACCGATCATGAGGAAGAATCTGATAAAGAATCGATTCGATGGTGTTTCTATAAAAGTAAAGGCCACCACTGAACCCAGAGGAGGAGGATCTGGCCAGGGAGACAGAGAAACTAAGAATGCAGCAAGGCGGGACGAAAAACCTGGAGAGCGGACAGCTGCCACTCAAGATTATCAGGGGCAGACTGGCAAATAACGGCCGCTGAGTCGGAGGACCAGGGGGGACCTGTGGCTGACGGGATGACAAGGACGAACACACGCCGTCTTCTCTGCACCTGCTCCCTGCATGGAAGAAACCTAGGGAGACTTCACGGAGGCGGCGGTCATTCCTTGCCACAATAAGTCAGGGGAAGAGGAAGGTAAAGCGGCTGCCACGTGAGCAGTATGGGAGGCCAACGGATGGGTGCAAGCAGAGGGCATGGAAGTTTCCCAAAATGTCGGGGTGTGGGGGGGGGGGGCGCTCGGAAACAAGGATGCTGAGAGCAGAGTACGGGAGGGCTTGTTGGTGGGGGAGAAAAGGATGCCCCACCCAGCACAGGGAAGAGACCCCTCTCTCCCCCACCGCCCGACCAGCGTGGACCAACCTCAGTCTCGGGGCTACCCAGTGTAAGAATAGCTGTTAGGGGTGGTGCATGCTGGCTCCAGGGCCGCCCAACGCTCAGAGCCAGGAGAGCAAGGGACCAGTTCTGTTCAGTGGCTCAGTCGAGTCCAACTCTTTGCAGACCCCATGGACCGCAACACGCCAGGCTTCCCTGTCCATCACCAACTCCCGGAGCTCGCACAAGCTCCTGTCTATCAAGTCAATGATGCCATCCAAGCATCTCATCCTCTGTCATCCCCTTCTCCTCCCGCCTTGCATCTTTCCCAGCCTCAGGGCCTTTTCAAGGAGTCAGCTCTTCGCATCGGGTGGCCAAAGGATTGGAGCTTCAGCAGGGGACCAGAGCCAAGCCATTTTCTGACTTGCTCTCAAACCATCCCGAACCCCATACCCCTCGAAGGAATACATCTGAACCACCAGGAATTGGCGTTAAAGGGCACCTCATGAACTTCCAGTCTTGCTCTCTTTTCTTCCCCCTCAACGTGTTGTCTAAGCTTACACGGAAGGGCCCACCCTCTTCGCAGACAGTGCCCAGAACCCATAACTCATCAGTTTCAGTTCAGTCGCTCAGTCGTGTCGGACTCTCTGCGACCCCATGGACTGCAGCACGCCAGGCCTCCCTGCCCATCACCAACTCCCGGAGCTTACTCAAACTCATGTCCATTGAGTCTGTGATGCCATCCAACCATCTCATCCTCTGTCGTCCCCTTCTCCTCCTGCCCTCAATCTTTCCCAGCATCAGGGTCTTTTCAAATGAGTCAGCTCTTTGCATCAGGTGGCCAAAGTATTGGAGTTTCAGCTTCAACATCAGTCCTTTCAATGAACACCCAGGATTGATCTTTAGAATGGACTGGTTGGATCTCCTTGTAGTCCAAGGGATAACTCTATCAAAGGGCTGACAAAAGGTGCCCCATGCACAATCCACTCCACTGCTCCATTCTGTCTTCCTTCCACCAAACTACTATGCACATATATTTAATTAAAACAAAAAGAAAAGAAGAAGTTTTAAAAAAAAAAAAAAAGAAAGAGAGAAACAGACTTACAAGCCTCACTTTGCTCCTAATTAATTATAAAGAAACTCTCTCCAGACCAGAGACTCCTCAGCTGTGAAATGTGGGTATTAAATTATTTATGAGGTTTCACCCACATCAAAAAGGAAAATCGGAGGAACCATTTTCCTGTTGACTTCCTTGGTAAATTCTAAAGGAAAACGCCTTGCAAGGAACTGCACCAAGAATTTGCGAAGGGATTGCTTTGGGAGGACTTGGGGTGGAGGGTGGGGGAGAAAGGGTGGGGGGCAGAGGGGTGTGAAGAGGAATTCATCTGTATTCCACATGCACCTGAGCACAGAAATATATCCAAAGCAAGTTTTTTTTCCTCCCCCCCTCTGAAGTTGCCATAATGATTAACATGTTCACCCTGGAGAAACTCAAGTTGTACCATCATGAAAAAAAAATGCGAAAAATCTAAAATATGTTTTCCGAAGTCATGGAGCATGTCACAGGAGCTGCAGTTTCCTCCGAGTCTTCCTCTTTTTTTTGAAGAGAGCCCGGAATTAACCCAGCTAAGACACATTCCAGCGGGAGGGGTCTCACTGCCAGAGAATTCGAACCACTTCATTTGCTATGTACTTGAAGAGTTCAGGTTCTGTATGATGAAGCTGTTGTTTCCTGCGCTATCAATACCGGCCAGGGCTTTTTATATATTCGGATGATTCAGTCCATATTAGATTTTTTTTTAATTTACTTTTAATTGGAGGATAATTGCTTTTCAATCCTATGTATATGTATGTCTCCTCCCTCCTGAACCTCCTTCTCGTCCCCTTACCCCACCCCAACCGTCTAGGTCATCACAGAACAAGCAGAGAGCTGGGCTTCCTAGGCAGCTTCCCACTGGCTAGTTATTTTACCAGTGAAAGCGAAAAGTGAAAGTCGTTCAGCCGTGTCCGACTCCTTGCGACCCCACGGACTTGCACAGTCCAATGGAATTCTCCAGGCTAGAATACTGGAGTGGGTAGCCTTTCCCTTCTCCAGGGGAAATCTTCCCGACCCAGGGATCGAACCTGGGTCTCCCGCGTTGCAGGCAGACGCTTTACCATCTGAGCCACCAGGGAAGCCCTAGATTCTATATACACGCCTTAATACACGACATTCGTTTTTCTCTTTCTGACCGACTTCCCTCTGAATAACACACTCTAGGTACAGTCACCTCAGTAGAAACATCAGTTCAGTTCAGTCGCTCAGTCGTGTCCGACTCTTGGTGACCCCGTAGACCGCAGCACGCCAGGCCCCCCTGACCATCACCAGCTCCCGGAGCTCGCTCAAACTCAGGTCCATCAAGTCACTAGAACCTACCAGATGGTTATCCTTTAAATTTGTGCTTTCTCCAACGACACTAACTGTGTCCCCCGCCCTCCCCTCCCCCAGCCACCGTCAATGGACACCGGGCCGTGTCTGGAAACATTTCCAGTCCTCAGGACTCCGGGAAGAATGTTACTGACATCAAGTGAGGCCAGAGATGCTGCTAAAGCTCCTACAACACATGGAACAAGCTCCCTTCATAAACAGCTGGTAATATCTGGTTCAAACACCAATATGACCACGGCTGACAAATCCTCATTTTGGACCATACTAAAATTTCTCAAAACAAACAAATAAAAAAGTATTTATTTAGTGGTGCCAGGTCTTAGTCATAGCATGCAGGCTCTTTAGTTATGGCATGTGGGATCTATCTAGTTCCTGAAGGGAGATTTAACCTTGGGCTCCCCGCACTGTGAACAAGGTGTCTTAGCCACTGGACCACTGGGCAAGTCCCCATACTAACACGTCTATAATTCTGCAGAAGGCATACACTGTGTATCATTTTTATTCTTTTCCAAGTAACACAATACATACACTACAGTTGAGGCAAGACCTCTCAACTTAGCTGCAAGCTTTCCAGCATCATCTATTCCTCAATTCTGCTCTCCAAAGCAACCACATTCAAATCACAGAACTGTTTCTACAATTGGCAATATTCCTTGATATAGACTCGCATGATTCTAAAGAAGCTGCTTTACAATATACCCTATCAACTTTAGAGATCGCTTACTTGGTTTTCTCATGCACGGATGAAGATTTTGGTTTTGTAAACTCTGCTTACTCCTTGGAAGAAAAGTTATGACCAACCTAGACGCATATTAAAAAGCAGAGACATTACTTTGCCAACAAAGGTCCGTCTAGTCAAGACTATGGTTTTTCCAGTAGTCGTGCATGGATGTGAGAGTTGGACTACAAAGAAAGTTGAAAAAAAAAAAAAAAAAGAAAATTGAGCGCAGAAGAATGGATGCTTTTGAACTGTGGTGTTGGTGAAGACTCTTGAGAGTCCCTTGGACTGCAAGGAGATTCAATCAGTCCATCCTAAAGGAAATCAGTTCTGAATATTCATTGGAAGGATTGATGTTGAAGCTGAAACTCCAATCCTTTGGCCACCTGATGCGAAGACCTGACTCACTGGAAAAGACTCTGATGCTGGGAAAGATTGAAGGCAGGAGGAGAAGGGGACGACAGAGGATGAGATGGTTGGATGCAATCACCGACTCGATGGACATGAGTTTGGGTAAGCCCTGGGAGTTGGGGATGGCCTGGCGTGCTGCAGCCCATGGGGTCACAAAGAGTCCGACACAACTGAGCGACTGCATTGAACTAAGTTGAAATTCCCACCACCCATCCTGGCTTACCCTCCCACAGTTTTCCAAAACTGTAACTATGTTTTGGTTACATATAAAGTCTACACATGCTATTTTGACAGTGGAATAGACACATGCAAGCAAGCAAGCGGTAGGGTTATGATGCCTTTTCTCAGTCTAACTCTCTCATCTTCCTGGTATGATTTGGCTGCCTCTGTTTTTCTTCAATAATTCCAACAACCCTCCACCGTCTTTCAATCTTTCACTCAGATAACCTGGCAGTTCTATGTTCATCCCAACCATCAGTCTCCTGCCCCCTCCCAAATATATACGTACCAGACCTTTCTCCTGAAATTTCTGAACTCTGCTCCAGCCTATACTTGTCAGAGTGAGATCTGCTGAGACCAGATGCCCCAAGATCACACCACCAGCATCCTGACAATTCCTTCCGCCTCTTTCTGTCTCAGGGACCCCAAGTCTCCCCCCTTTCTTGGTTTACTGTCTCCTTTCGATGGAACACATTCTCTAGCAGCTTCCTGAAAGAAGTGATATATCAAAGCTAAAAGTCTGCTGATATCCTGAGTATAGACAAACCTCTTTATTCTACTCTGAATTGACAACCCATGAGGGACCGACTTCAAAAATCTGAGTGAAAATAAATTTTCATAGAATTCTAAGCTCAGAATTCTAAGCTCAGGGATCGACTTCAAAAATCTGAGTGAAAATAAATTTTCATAGAATTCTAAGCTCAGTCTAATCTGAGTGAAAATAAATTTTCATAGAATTCTAAACTCAATTCTAACCTCAGTTTTCCGACTTAAGAAATATGATGTCATTCTGATTCCAGGTCCTTCCTATGTCTCTTTTCCATCCCAAAAAAAAGTGCTTAGACACTGCCTTTATCCCTGATTTTCTACAATGAAATGCTGATGAGATTTCAAGTAGTAATTTTTGATATGCTCAATTTCTATTCTCTGTTCTAGTCATCTGGTTTGAAATTTCTATCTTCTTCAGATTGGAGATTCCCTCCCCACCCTCCCACTCCCCCCCCCCCCCCCCCGTTTCCCTGGAATACTTATTAGGCAAAATCTGAATAACCACGTCTCATCTGTCTGACAAAACGTCCTGCACTGTATCTTTGCTGCCCAGTAAGGTACTCATTTACTTCCTATCTGAGAAGTAAAGGGCTTCCCTGCTAGCCCAGCTGGGAAAGAATCCACCAGAAATGCAGGAGACCCCAGTTTGATTCCTGGGCCGGTAGGTTCCCCTGGAGAAGGGGATAGGCTACCCACTCCAGTATTCTGGGTTTTCCCTGTTGCCTCGGCTGGTAAAGAATCCATCTGCAATGCGGGAGGACCTGGGTTCGATCCCTGGGTTGGGAAAATCCCCTGCAGAAGGGAATCCCACTCCAATATTCTGGCCTGGAGAATTCCATAGACTGTAGAGTCCATGGGGTCGCAAAGAGTCGGACACAGCTGAGCGATTTTCACTGGGACGTAAGGGCTTCCCAGGTGGCGTCAGTAGTAAAGAATCTGCCTGTCGATGCAGGAGATGAAAGAGACCTGGGTTCAGTCCCTGGGTCGGGAAGATCCTCTGTCGTAGGAAATGCCAACCCACTCCCGTATTCTTGCCTGGAAAATTCCATGGGCAGAGGAGCCTGGCGGGCGACAGTCCAGGGGCTCACAAAGAGTCAGACACACAAGTAAGGGTATTCATTTAGCTACGTCTGACTACTGACCAGTTGAAAAGTGCACAGTACAACTGAGGAATTGACTTTAACTCGCATTTGCATTAAGTTTAAAGAGTCACACATGGCCGGGGGCTACCATGTGTGACCCCATATCACCCCACAAATCTAAAGATAACGACCAAGTGGAAAAAAAGGCAACCAAGCAAGGTCAGTGCCTTCAGCATCGACCCTAAGATGATATTAAACACGGAAGAAAACAGTGAGAGCAATTTCTAAATCCCCTCCGGTTACTATTTCCAGCATGAGGTCCTAGGATGTAATTCCTTTGGGTCTCCTTCCTCGGAAGAGTTGGAGGACCTTTTAGCATGATGTCAGACAAGCAGAAACAGCATCTGCCCCTAAGACGATGTTTTATTACACCTGGTGTGTAAACAGGGCAGCCAAGGGTCCTCTCTCTCCTGAGGGGGGAGATAGGAAATCAAAGTGGCTCAGTTGTGTCCAGCTCTTTGCGACCCCGTGGACTGTAGCCCCGCCAGGCTCCTCTGTCCATGGGATTCTCCAGGCAAGAAGACCGGAGTGGGTAGCCGTTCCCTCCTCCAGGAGATTTTCCCAGACCAGGGATGGAACCCAGGCCTCCCGCATTGCAGGCGGATTCCTTACCATCTGAGCTACCAGGGAAGCCCAGGTCGCCTCCGTATTTTGAAGAAAAGAGAAATCTGTATCGTACTCACAGCATAAAGTAGATGCGAAACATTAGAAATAATAAAACACAAGGTACAGAAAACAGGTAAGTTGCAGATGGCAACTTCTTAGAATGCTGCCCCTGATGGCCGTCATGGAGCCCTGATCTCAGCACACTTGGCAATAGAACACGGTTCTCTACAGGTGTTCTAGCAAAAAAACACTGCTTCTGCGTGATGGGTGCTCCCGGGGACAGAAACTAGAGCAGCTGACAAAGGCCTTCTCTGTGTGTTCATTCATTCACTCATGCAACAAACGGCACAAATATCACAAACTGGCTTTCATCTTTGATCAGTAAACAGAGACAGAAAACAGAGCAAAATCAAACCGGACAAACCTCCACAAAGCTGCCCAGCGTCTTGTTTCGTGAGAACCACTGGGAACCACTTTATTAAAGCCCAGAACAGAACACAGCCGGCACGCCACAACTGTGCCTTTACAACAAAGAGCAGGATCGCCATGCAGAGATACTCACTCTTCTTATTTCAACTCTGAACACACACAACCATACGAGCATTCTAGCTAAGTGAAGTGAAAGTCGCTCCGTCACGTCCAACGCTCTGCGACCCCATGACTGTACCCTGCCAGGGTCCTCTCTCCGTGGGATTCTCCAGGCAAGAATACTGGAGTGGGCTGCCATTTCCTTCTCCAGGGCATCTTCCCGACCCAGGGACAGAACCCAGCTCCTGCATTGCAGGCACACTCTTTACCGACTGAACTACAAGGTAAGCCCTTGTAGCTAGCACTTGTACTCTAGGCAAAGGGAAATAAAAATTCAGGGAACACCGCTCATTTTAAATTTAAGGATCAACGGGGAAACATATTTTCTTCATCTGCTCTTCTGGTAAGTCATTTAATATGCACTCCGGCCTGCAAAGTGACGTTTTATTATGCTTGTAGATTTTTTTACAAGTGTTAAAAGTATGAGTTATTCACATAAGGACACCAACCAAGACATTTATATAAACTTGATTTCTTCCTCAATGCATGATGACGCTAATAACCAGTATTTCATGCTTGTAGAACTGGCAAAATCAATACCTGCAAGCCTGTACTGACATATATGAGCGCATATATATTGATATACAGACACATGCATCATTTGCCTCATTGGAAGGACTGACGCTGAGGCCGAAGCTCCAATCCTCTGGCCACCTGATGCGAAGAACTGACTCATTGGAAAAGACCCTGATGCTGGGAAGGATTGAGGGCAGGAGGAGAAGGGGACGACAGAGGATGAGATGGTTGGATGGCATCCCCGACTCAACGGACATGAGTTTGAGTAAGCTCCGGGAGTTGGTGATGGGCAGGGCGGCCTGACGTGCTGCAGTCCACGGGGTCACAAAGAGTCGGACACGACTGAGCGACTGAAAAACAACTACGACATATGTCACACATGACAAATGAAAAATCCTTTCCCAACTCACACCACGATAGGCCAACTAAATTTCACATGGAGAGGCTAAGACGGGACTTGTCACCGGAAAATATGGTATGAGACAGGTAATAGAACATGATGCAAGTGGTCTGCTAATTACATAAGCCGTCCAGAGCTACTATCAAGAGAATAAAAAATAATAATAAAAAAACAGGCCCATGACAAATGTTAATAAGCGATCTACCACTCGCACAGGATTTGTGGCCAGGCAATTTTATTCGGTGGCGTGAAATTTTATTTAACGAGAGAAAACCAACCACAGCACTTAAAGAGGCTATATTCAAGCAATAGGATAACATGATCTTTTTCTTGTTCAGCAAACTGCCCATCAACAGCCACTGTGATCTCTCTACAAAGAGACCACACCGAAGGATAAAAAGAACCTTCGGGTGACACAGCAGTTTCTGGTTTACAGATGGGAACAAAACAATCCTAATTAATCTTCTCCTCCGTCTCCCAAAGCACTCCCTCCACATTTTGCAATGAGCATTAAGAGAACGTTTTTTTTTCCCCCCTGACGTGGACCATTTTTAAGGCTTGATTGAATTTGTGACAACATTGCTTCTCGCTTCTGTTTTCGTTTCTAAGCAGTTCAATGTAATTATCCAGCACAGTACATGTTATCTACTTGCTGAGACCGTCATAAAAGTTTCTGAGCACCCTCTGGCGCTGGCGTTCACGTTTCTGTGAGGTGCACACACTTCCTACTCCCTCCCCGCCTCACCTGGAAAGCTCACCAGTACAGCCCTCAATTTCGTTTAACGACACACCTCTAAGAAAATGCCTCTGGGGATTAAATTCGACTCTGTGCTTACATAGACACCTCAGAATCTAGGACACCAATTGCAACAATCAGCTCATTCAAGAACACTGTGTTAAAACACAGGTATGCACACACACACACACATCTTCCCATTCACAGAGCTAAGTTGTTCTGCAAATGTCACCTCCGTATTTGGGACATCAGAAAGATATCCCAAGTAACGGATGGAGAAAGTAGCATAGATATACATATATATACACACTACCGTGTGTAAAACGGATCACTGATGATGAACTGCTCTGTAACACGGGGGAGCCCAGCCAAGGACCCTCTGATGACCTGGCGGGTTGGGATGGCAGAGTGGAAGCAGATTCCAGAGGGAAGAGATATCAGTATAATTAACATATATTAAAATGTCAATTGATAATGATTAATATTACTAATAATAATAAATATTTGTGCTGTGGTATGGC
Source organism: Muntiacus reevesi (assembly GCF_963930625.1). Classification (NCBI taxonomy): domain Eukaryota; kingdom Metazoa; phylum Chordata; class Mammalia; order Artiodactyla; family Cervidae; genus Muntiacus; species Muntiacus reevesi. Next base: position 6,932,343 of record NC_089271.1, on the reverse strand, counting down.
AGAAGCCATCGCCACATTATAAAGCAACTTTCCTCCAATTAAAGAATTAATTAAAAAACAAAAAACCTCACCCAGGACTTCCCTAGTCCAAGTCCAGTGGTTAAGACTCCCCACTCCCAATGTAGGGGTCCCCGGGTGTGATCCCTGGTCAGGGAACTAGACCCCACACAGGCTGCAACGAAAGACGCTGGAGTCAGCAAGAAAGATCCCCTGCATGCCACAACGAAGACCCAACGAGGCCAAATCAATTAAAAATGAAAGCATCCGACGCTCTCACACAAACGCACCAGAGCTTCGGCATTCTAGAAGCAAGCTGGAGAAATTCCCAGAAGGCAGAGACCCAAAGAGGCAACGTCCCCATCCTTTCCCCTATGGAAATAGATGTCCTCAAAATAACTTAAACCACCGCCTTTCACAAAAGGGGAAGTGTGTGTGTGTGTGTGTGTGTGTGTGTGTGTGTGTGTGTGTGTGTGAAATTAACAACTGGGAGGGGGTGGGTCACTGGGAATTCTGTTTCAGTTGACACTGAAGGTCAGTCCTATTCCCCAAGTCTTTGGACCTGCGGTTTCCCAACTTGGGGTGACTGTGCACCCCCCTCCAAGAGATATGTCTCCAAATGTCTCCAAAAGTCTGGAGATATTTCAGTTCAGTTCAGTTACTCAGTGGTGTCCGACTCTTTGCAACCCCATGGGCTGCAGCACACCAGCCCTCCCCGTCCATCACCAACTCCCGGAGTTTACTCAAACTCATGTCCATTGAGTCAGTGATAGCATCCAACCATTTCATTCTCTGTTGTCCCCTTCTCCTGCTCTCAATCCCTCCCAGCATCAGGGTCTTTTCCAATGAGTCAGCTCTTGGCATCAGGTGGCCAAAGTACTGGAGTTTCAGCTTCAGCATCAGTCCTTCCAATGAACATCCAGGAACATTCGCTTTAGAATGGTCTGGTTGGATCTCCTTGGAGTCCAAGGGAATCTCAAGAGTCTCCTCCAACATCGCAGCTCAAAAGCATCAATTCTTTGGCACTCAGCTTTCTTTATGGTCCAACTCTCACATCCATATATGACTACTGGAAAAACCACAGCCTTGAATAGACAGACCTTCGTTGGCAGAGTGAATGTCTCTGCCTTTTAATATGCTACGTAGGCTGGAGACACTCCAGGTTGCCACAACTGGGGCTGAAACGGAGGGTTTCTCACCACCAGCAAGCGCTGGCAGCTCACCAGACATACACACCTCCATCTGTCCACACCTGGTTCACACACACAGCCCTGACTCCGTCTGGCCCGGCCACGACCCAAGCCCACCTTCTTCCCCACCTGTTCACAAGCTCCCCTCACTGGTTTCGCGTCCACCAGCCTCACACCTTTGGGAGAACCCACGAGTCCAACCCAGCAGCATCTTCAAGTCTCCTGCCACGTCTCACCCTGCCTGCAAGCTCCCCTTGCCAAGCTTCCTCACGCCCCCAGCCCCGCATCTCTACAAAAAGGGTGGCTGCTGTTGAGTTCTCTAAGTCCTGCCTGACTCTTTGGTGACCCCACGGAATGCAGCCTGCCAGGCTCCTCCGTCCCTGGGCTTTCCCAGGCAAGAACACTGGAGCGGGTCGCCATCTTCCCGACTCGGGGACCAAACCCACGTCTCCAGCAGTGGCAGGCATTGATTCCTTACCAGTAAGCCCGCCACGAAAGCCCTGTCCAAAGCGGGACAGATGACTAAGTGGCAGAAATCTAACTGACCTTAGGGGAACGAACTCAGAGAATTCACTGCACGCACGACCATGCCTACGGGCCACGTGGCGTGTGTGCCGGACTCTGTGCGACCTCACGGACTGTAGCCCGCCACTCTTTTCTGTCCGTGGGAGTCTCCAGGCAAGGATACTGGAGTGGCTTGTCATGCTTTCCTCCAGGGAATCTTACCAACCCAGGGATCAAACCCGCGTCTTTTACATCTCTTAACCACGAGTGCCACCCAGGAAGCCCAGAACAGCACCCAAGTACTGGATAAAATCAGTTTCACCAACGCCGTCCATTCATTCTGGGATCAGCTCACAGCCTGCTCACCAAGGATACTTCTGACCCCAGACGAGAAATCTGTGAACCTCGTAGTTCCCTCTCCCTGTAAAAATGGGACAAAGCCCGTCACGCGGCGGTGGGGAAAAACACAGACCCAGGATGTAAAAATACACAGAACAGCTCCTGGCCCATCAAAGCTATTAAATCAGAGGCTCTTATCGACAGGGAGACGCTGAGGCCCCGAACTAATCCAGGAAGTCATTCCAAATCTCTTCTCCTCCTAAGTGGAGAAACAGCTACGCTGCCTGCCCCAACTCTTTTACACTTGCTCAGGGGGAGATAAGTGTGAACTCTTTTACTTCCATAACCTCGATTTCATTTCCTGCTTTTCCACTCAAGTGATGATGCGTATTCAAGGCTCTGAAGCCCAGTATTCAGTGGAGTTTAGAGGCAACTCTGCCCTGCCACACTGATGGAGACAGAAAAAAGAATTTCCACTTCATTCAATGTAACTTTAAGCCCAAGAATTCATTCCTTCATGGGTTTATTCACCACCCCCACCTCCACCCCCAGTCAATTTAAATGATTCAGGACCTTTGTTGATCGTTAAGAAATCTTCCTTTCAGAGATCGCTTTTAAAGGACTTTAATTTTCAGGCTTACAAGGCCCTAGAAAGTTTAACCAGGGTCTGCTCACCAGCTGCTTTTGACACTGCCCTCCTCATACTAAATTCAGACACACACTTTGCCCTGACGGACTTCATAAGGAAGCTTCCAGATTAAAATCAGATGCCGCCAGCACACCAGAATTCAAACGCCATCGGAAGCCAACAGAACTTACACACACACACACACACACACACACACACACACGAAGTAGCAGAAGTAAAATAACTCACTGCATGTGTGCTTAGTCAGGTCTGACTCTCTGCAACCCCCCAGACTGTAGCCCACCAGGCTCCTCGTTCCACGGGGATTCTCCAGGCAAGAACACTGGAGTGGGTTGTCATTTCCTCCTCCAGGGGATCTTCCCCACCCAGGGATCGAACCCTGCATGGCAGGCAGATTTCTTTGCCCACCAAGCCGCCAGGGAAGCCCTAACTGGGGAAAAAATCAGGGCCAACAAGACAGTGACAAGAAAAATGAGATAAAGCTGAAAGGTCAGCACGGTAGCTTAAGTCGGCCATCAGATACAACTTTATATCAGCTGCAAGATTCTCAGTTTCCTAGATGTCTCTTCAAAGAAACAAATATGATTAGACAGGTGCTTGATTCACAGTATGCAAAAGTTAAAGAAGATACAAGGGTCCAAAACACAGAGCTTCTAGAGTTAGACACACATGCAAAATTTCTCCCCTGAGTCCTAGAGGGGACACTACAGACACCTCGAACCTCCTAAGTGCAGTCCAGCAAATCACCCAGCCACTTCTTAAAATAACCCGCGGTGTCAGATAACCGTGCGGCACCAAAGCCAGCTAAGTAAAAACCAAGTGGAATATGGCAGCAGCCTGCAGACCGCCCCATGGCCTGGCTTACTCCAGGGGTACATCTCACAGGTGCCGCAAGTCCCAATGGGGCTGCAGGTCTCTTGGGGGGGGGGTGTCACAGAAACACATCACTGTGTATTGTAAACACATTTCAGAGCCAATAAACACACCACTTCGCCAGTATTGCTTCTAACAGTTGCCTAGTAACCCACAGTACGGGCAAGATCATACTTCGACTTCCACTGCCGCGAACAACTCCTTGCAATCGTAAGCAATGCCCCAATAACACGAACAGAACCATCTTTCCTACGTGTCAGAAACCTTGCAAAACCACCTACACTAGAAAAAGAAAGCTATACTTTATTACCTCCTGTTCAAGGGGAAAAGTCCTAAAGGCAAGCCCACCTCATGGCGGTAAATTTCAGGAAGCTTTTGTAATTATTTCTGTTTGTATTCATCACAATATACGGGTCTGCAGGTTATTTGCAGAATAACAGCACACACACACACACACGATATGGGAATCACACCGGGGTGTGTGTGTATGTGTGTCCGAACACATTTCCTGGTTTCCTGAGAAACAAGGACAGAATACTTGGCCCTGAAAGTTTTCCAGGGACTTCTCTGGCGGTTGGGTTGTTAAGAATCTGCCTTGCAGGGCCGGGGACACAGGTTCAATCCCCGCTCGGGGAACTGGGATTCCCACATGCCAGTGGCTCTACTAAGCCCAAGGGCTACAACCAGAGATCCCGCGTATCACAACTACAGAGTCTGTGCGCTACAATGAAAGATGGCATATCATGAATGCAACAGAGATCATGAGTGACGCAACTAAGACCCAATGCAGCCAAATAAATAAATAAATGATTTAAAATAAAATTAAAAAAAAAGACCTTCCGCAAATTTGAGTTGAGAATTTCAGGAAAAACATCCGGAGCTATTTGCGACCTTTATTTCAGGAGAGCAACAAATCCCTCTTGTCTTTTTGCTTAAGATGATCCGAGTTGATTCGAACTGCCTCAAGATAATGGTTAAAAGTGCTGGTTACCAGCCGAGCTGCCAGGGAAGCCCAAGAAGACTGGAGTGGGTAGCCTATCCCTTCTCCACGGGCTCTTCCCGACCCAGGAATCGAACCGGGGTCCCCAGCATTGCAAGCAGATTCTTTACTAGCTGAGCTACTAGGTAAGGCCTTTTGTCTCTCAGAACAGTCCCAATTTGGAGAAATAAATTATACAGCCACTCGAGGTACTAGAGACAGGTCAATAACTAAGATGCACTAGGCTCTCGGACAACGAACTAAGGATGCCAGGGTCCCGGACGTGGGTTTCTGCATTAAGAAGAGTTCTTATTCTGCCACTAAGTCGTGTCCAACTCTGTGGTCTACAGCGCCTCAACTCTTTTGACACCCCACGGACTGCAGCATGCCAGGCTTCCCTGTCCTTCCCCATGTCCTGGAGTTTGCTCAAGCTCATCTCCATTGAGTCGATAATGCCATCCAACCATCTCATCCTCTGTCGTCCCCTTCTTCTCCGATCTTCAATTTCTCCCAGCATCAGGGTCTTTTCCAAAGACTTACAATTCAATCTTCCATTTTTCTTTCTCTATGTGTCTTTGGCAGGTCATCAGGTCATGACAGTGGAGGCCTAAAGACGAAGAGTTGCTGTTTAGTCGCTCAGTCGTGTCCAGCTCTTTGCGACCCCATGGACTGCAGCACACCAGGCCTCCCTGTCCATCACCAACTCCCGGAGCTTGGCCAAGCTCATGTCCATCGAGCCGGTGATGCCATGCAACCATCTCATCCTCTGTCGCCCCCTTCTCCTCCCGCCTTCAATCTCTCCCAGCATCAGGGTCTTTTCCAGTGAGTCGAAAGTCGTAAGTGAAAGGGGAGTTAAGAGTCCAAGGGCATCTTCTAGCAGGGACTTCGGAAATGCATAGTGAAGAGCAGACTCATAAGGAGCGGTGCTCCATCTGGGAATTTAGGATCTCAGGAAAAACTGCACAGAAACAGCGCAAAGCCCTGACTCACGGTCTGTGCCCAAGCCCTGAGTCTCTGCGGGCCCTTGAGGGCTGGGAGTGCCCACCCTGCCTTCTCCTGTTCAGAATCCTTCACCAATTCTCCCATCCACTCAGACCAAGCTCATCACACTGCAGAAACTCAAAAGACAGAGACACTGCAAGCTCAGTTTCTTGCTTAAAGGAACACATGGTCTTTCATCAAGTAGGTGAGGAACATCCCCTAAAATCCCTACTCGACAAGCAACGCTCTGGGCCCTATAAACGGAGGTGAGGATCTTCTTAGACAATGAGGAATGCTGGGGAGGATTGCTCTGGGCCTTATAAACGGAGGTGAGGATGTTCTTAAAGAGAGGCGATGAGGAATGCCGGGGAGGATGTGGAGAAAGTGTAACACACGCGTGTCTTGGATAGGAGCACGAAACGACAGAGCCACTCTGGAGAACACTCTGGAGGTTTCTCAGAAAGTTACACACACACAGTCTCGCAGTTCCACCCTGAGGAGTAAACCCAAGAGGAACAAAAATGCATGTCTACGCTGAAACCTGAATACAATGTTCAGAGCAGGTTATATGAAAGTCAAAGTGCTAGTCGCTCTGTGGCGTCCGACTCTGTGCGACCCCACGGACTGTAGCCTGCCAGGCTCCTCTGTCTATGGGATTCTCCAGGCAAGAATACTGGAGTGGGTTGCTATTCCCTTCTCCAGGGGATCTTCCCAACCCAGGGATCACACCCAGCTACCTGTCCTGCATCGCCAGGCAGATTCTGAGCCACCAGGGAAATCCCATAGCAGCTTATTCGTAGCAGCCAAAAAGTGGGGGAAAAAAACCACATGTCCAGCGACTGAGGAACGGGGTAATCGAAAGGTGATATATTCATTCACAACAGAATAGCACTCAGTTTAAAAAAAAGGGGTGCTGGGACTTCCCTGGTGGTCCAGTGGCTAAGACTCCATGCTTCCAATGCAGGGGGTTTGGGTTCAATTCCTGGTCAGGGAACTAGATCCCACATGCCGCAACTAAGACCTGGTACGACCAAACGAAGAAATAAAATAAGATATTTAAAAAAAAAAAAAAAGGAGTGCCACATTGATTCATGCTGCAACATAGATGAGCTCAGAAAACTTTATACTGGAAAGGCCAGACCCAAAAGACCACACTGTACAATTCCACCTATTTGAAATGCCAAGAATGGGCAAATTCACAGAGACACATAACAGAGGAGCGGTTCCCAGAGGCTTCATGGGGAGCAGGGTAGTACCAACTGGCACAGGAATTCTTTTTAGGTGATACGTGTTCTAAAAACTGTGTATGGAGGCTTCCCTGGTGGTCCAGAGGTGAAGACGCCACACTTCCAACGCAGGGGGTGCGCGGGTTCAAGCCCTGGTGCGGCAAGTAAGATCCCACATGCTGCGTGCCGCAGCCAATAAAATAAATTTAAAAGCAGAAAAGGGAGTATTTTAAAAATTACATTGTGGCACTGAGTGCTCAACTCTGTGTATAGGCCAGGCGTACATTCTCAGTCGTGTCCGACTCTTTGTGACCCCCACGGACTGTAGCTCGCCAGGCTCCTCTGTCCATGGGATTATCCAGGCAAGAGTACTGGAGTGGGTTGCTGTGCCCTTCTCCAGGGGATCTTCCCGATCCAGGAACTGAACCCAGGTCCCCCGCTTTGCAGGCAGAGTCTTTACCCACTAAGTCACCAGGGGCTCCTATTCCACACAACTCTGTAAATGTGCTAAAAATCACTGAATTGAACACTGACAATAGGTGAATTCTGATATGTCAACTATGTCTCAAAAACTTGCTTTGTTTTGCTTTTAAAAAAACATCTCTCTGACTCTTAAAGCAAAGATCATCTATGTATACGTGCACAAATGCTCAACAAACCATACTTGCGTGGTTATCATGCAATGAAAAATCCAGAGACAAGTTGCAGCTTTTTAAAAAAATGAATCTCATTTGCTCTGGTACAAAGAATTTAAATAAGTGCCCTGCCTCTAATGTGAAATACATAATTGCACAATTTTAGCTGGGAAGAGGCCTATAGACAGGCTTTCTGATTCAAATTACACCTGAACAATAAACGCTCTTGAGTCAAATCATATTTATACATAACATGACTTTCAGTCGGTCTGAGATGAAAACTGAACGCGTGAACCGTTTGTTGGCGTAGTCACAACAGAATCCAGAAGCGGAAACTCACCAGAAAATCTGCTTATGCGGACGCCAGAATCCTAACGAACACCTGAAGCCCCAGTTTAAGTGAATTTCAGATTCGATATAAGTGGATTAAGAAATTCAATTTTCTCTTGTGACACATGACAAAAGCTTCAGGAATGACAGGGAAATACATCTTTTAAAACTGCCCAGCAGCTAATCGACCTGTTGCAGGGGCTTTTCACAGACGTAGTCACGTTCGGCACCGCTGAAAAGATGTACGGAGCTCACGCACTTTAGTGTTACCTCACTCCTGTGAAAGCGCCCTTCTATTTTGGACTGCATCCTCATTCAGTTCAGCCCAGCTCACTCACTCAGTCGTGTCTGACTCTCTGCGACCCCATGGACTGCAGCATGCCAGGCCTCCCTGTCCATCACCAACTCCCAGAGTTTACTCAAAGTCATGTTCGTTGAATCAGTGATGCCATCCAACCATCTCATCTTCTGTTGTCCCCTTCTCTTCCTGCCTTCAATCTTTCCCAGCATCAGTGTCTTTTCCAAGGACTCAGTTCTTCACATCAGGTGGCCAAAGGATTGGAGTTTCAGCTTCAGCATCAGTTCTTCCAATGAATATTCAGGACTGACCTCCTTTAGGATGGACTGGTTGGATCTCCTTGCAGTCCAAGGGACTCTCAAGAGTCTTCACCAACACCACAGTTCAAAAGCATCAATTCCTCGGCATTCAGCTTTCTTGACAGTCCAACTCTCACATCCATACACGACCACTAGAAAAACCATAGCTCTGACTAGACGGACCTTTGTCGGCAAAGTAACATCTCTGCTTTTTAATAAGCTGTCTAGGTTGGTTATAACTGTCCTTCCATACAGAATCGGATTTCTGTAGGACTGTCGTTTTGCCAGGTTGTGCCAAAGCACGCGGTCAAACCTGGCCCATCTTAGCAGCACCTGTCACGCACTGGGCAGAATAATAAGGATCAGAGAGAAGGGACACCAATCGAACACAGCCAGGCTGCACTGCTGGCCGCAAGGTCCTGGAGCGTGACCGCACACCCCTTGGTAACAGAACGCCGTCATCCCAGCATGTAAAACTCCTGACCATAGCACCCGGACAGGTGTGCATCCTAAGTCTCCCATGGCTGCCTCACACACACTCAGCTCTCTTAAGCAGCACCGACTAATCTGCTTCGTCTAGGGGTGAGGGGCCTACAGGAGTCACAGGGCTGGGCTCCGTCCAGAGGTTCCAGGGGAAGAATACGGGGTCCCGATTTCGTGCAGCTCCTGGAAGCCACCCGTCTTCTTTGGCCCATGGGCCCCCCTTCACTCCCAACCTCTGCCTCCTGGGACACATGCCATCTCTGAGTCCGACCCCTCCTCTCCCTCAGACGCCCCCTCGCCCCCTCCCCCCGGGTGGGGACTCTGGGCTCAAGCAGATGATGTCCCCCCCACCCAACTTTCAAGATCCCGCACCCCACGGGCTCTGTCCCTTTGGCCGTGTGACGTCACAGGGCCGCGAGCTGCACCGTCAGACCTCGGATGTCTTCGGCACGCCATCGCCCTGCCTAGGATGAGTACTGAGAACCGACATAGGCAGAACGTGAGAACAACCTGGAACCTATGAAACTTGACGCAAGAGTCAGGCGGTGGTGGAGGGAAGAGTGACCAGACATAGCAGAATTTGCGCTCAACTATATGGACCCGTGGTAGTAATCGCCTTTCTATGCCTTTAGGCAAATCCACACATTTCTGGCTCTTTCTAGAGGTCCCTGGTCTGCATCCATCTCCCTGTCTCTACAGAACTGTAGTCAAGGGAGCAGGCTGCACGTGCCCTCTGTCTTGTAAGTTTCATCCTCCAGGCTGGAGCAATACTGATCCCCGGAGCAGGTGGCGGGCAAAACCCAGTCAACTCTTCCTCCAGGGAGGCTGGACCTTAAAGGATGTCAACTTTCACTCAGCTCTGCCTCTGAGCCTACGTAATCCTCACACTGATGACCACCCCTCCATCACGGATAATCAGACCGACGGTGCACCATTTCCACAAGATTGCAAAGCCACGCAGCATTTTTTGCAAATTCGCAGTCCCAGAGAGGCCACGGCATCTGCCTTCCTCTGAGGCTAGGGGATCAGCCCAGTCCTCACCCCCTCAACGCCTGCACCATCTTTTTGCCCTAAAACACCCAAACCAGAAGCGTGTGACCTCAAAGGTCAAGAGAAATGCAACCACGACGTTCTCAGACCCAAACAGGAGGCCCAATCGAGGCCGCCCTGGGCAAGCTGAGCCCAGCTCTGGAGGCGGCCCTGTACCCGCTCGGGGCCCAACAAATCCCGGGCGTCCTTCTCAGGGCAACGGACGACACCCACACTTTCATCCCAGCCCTTCCTCCTGCACCAGGGGCGGCTGGTACCCCACCCGTCTCTCCAAACAGGTAAAAGTTCTCCAGCTGAGTCAAAGCCTTCTTTGCGATTCCCAGCCACCAAGCAGTAGCCACAGTGTGTGGCTATGAAATGCTGGCACCCTGAATCAACCTTGTTTTTCTTTCCTTAAAAAAAAAGTATTTATTTGGTTGCCCTAGGTTCTCAGCTGCAGCTCTAGAGGGCTCTAGTTCCCTGACCAGGAATTGAACCTGGGGCCTCTGCTTTAAGATCAGAGTCTTAGCCACTGGAACAGCAGGGAAGTCCCAAATCCATACTTTTTTTTTTTTAATTCCTGTTTTTTTTAAACACCAAAACCATTTTGTACTGGGGTACACCCAAAAGCAACAGCACAGAGAACTCTGCTCAGGGCTACACGGCGGCCTGCACGGGAGAGGAGTTTGGGGGAGAATGGTTACACACATATATGTGTGTCTGAGTCCCTCTGCTGTTCACCCAAACCCACGCTCTTAACCTCCACGGTCAAAGCTGAGCGTGGAAAAACATCTCACGTTCTCCCCACACACATGTTGCAACACAAGCATTTCGAAAGACTATAATCACGCGCCAGGAGGGTTCTTTCTCTGTATTTGTAGGGGGTTGTATGTTTGCATTTGAACCCCTCTGGCTAACCATCTCTGCTTCTGTAGCAGGAAGGTGTATAGGAGTCTATACGACATAACCAACTTATGGTGCAAAAGAAAACCACGTTGAAATCTGCCGCACTAGAAATTAAATCTTGCAAACTACACTTTCAAAACACAAGATCAGCTCTACCTTGGACTCCTGAGCAGAAAAAGACACGAGGTCCTGTGGTCTTAACATCACTGCCACACACATCATCAACCAGATGCAGGCAGCAGGCACAGGAAGTTACAATCGCCTGGGGAAAATGCTGGGCATTAAAGCCAGGTATCGGGGTCCAGTCCCGCGGCACACAGCCTGTGTATGCTGACACGGTCCTTTGCGTGCGCCCACGCGGGTGGCCTGAGTGCACACACCTGTGTCCGTGCACGTGTGTCTATGCATGCATAATAAAGTTTAAACACTCATGTCTTAAAAGTCATGAAGTGAGGCTCCGAAACAGTCTGCACTCCAGTTTCTCAAGATGAGCACTGTTAACATTCGGGGCGCTTTCCAGGTGGCTCCGTGGTCAAGAATCTGCCTGCCAATGCGGGAGAGATAAGAGACGCGGGGAAGGTGTCCTGGAGGAGGAAATGGCAACCCACTGCAGGATTCCTGCCTGGAGAAGCCCATGCACAGAGGAGCCTGGAGGGCTACAGTCCATGGGGTCGCACAGAGTCAGGCACAGCTGAGTGGGCTGAGCGTGCACACACGTTCCTGAGAGAAACCTCTACGGACGGTTACTCGCTTTGCGGCCTGCAAACCCCCAAACTACAAACTCAAGACGCCCCAACAGACTCACAAGGCATCATCTGCTTCTCTCAGCTGACTCCACAGAGCTGCTCTGCTCAGAAATGTGCTGCAAATATTCCAGATCTCCTCTCGCTGTTTGTATCGTTAAGAACTGTGTCCACGGTCCACAGTCCAGGGGAAAGTGACCTTGCCCCTCCAGACTCCACAGTTGAAGAGTAAACACCTCAGCGATACCTGAAGTGCCTGTAGTCACTCAACAGACATTTTTGGGGACACAGCATCACAGGCACGGGGCTTCCCAGGTGGGGCCGTGGTCAAGAATCCACCTGCCAACGCAGGAGACATGGGTTCGATCCCTGAATTGGGAAGATCCCCTGGAGAAGAGAATGGCAACCCACTCCAGTATTCTTGCCTGGAGAATCCCATAGACAGAGGAGCCTGGCAGGCCGCAGTCCATGGAGTTGCAAAGAGTCGGACACGAGTGAATGAGCATGCGTGCGTGCACACGCACGCACGCACACGCACACACACACACACACAGAGTCTCAGTAGTGAAAGCTCCTGTAGAGACCACTGAGGCTTTGTCAAGCAGCATCCCTGGCCTGCTACCCAGCAGAACTCAACAACGTTGCTCCCGACTCCCACCTGGGACTATCTCTCCAGGCATGGCCAGATGAGCCCTGGGGAACACAAGTCGTCACTGGCTAAGAACCACGGCTCTCAGCTACAGAACAGTCCCCAGCATGGGTGTGGCCTGTATTCAAAGCATCCATGGTCCTCAAAGCCACAGCAATCACACTTCCCCAGATCATTATGCATTACCGTCGGAATTATCTTCCTTTTGTTCTTCAGTCACTCAGTTGTGTCCGACTCTTTGCAACCCCCACGGACTGCAGCACGCCAGGCTTCCCTGTCCATCACCATCTCCCGGAGCTTGCTCAAACTCATCTCCATCGAGTCGGTGATGCCATCCAACCATGTCATCCTCTGTCATCCCTTCTCCTCCTGCCTTCAACCTCTCCCAGCATCAGGGTTTTTTCCAATGCTCTTTGCATCAGGTGGCCAAAGGATTGGAGCTTCAACTTCAGCAGCAGTCCTTCCAATGAATATTCAGGGTTGATTTCCTTTAGGATTCTTTTCCTTTGGGAGGGTCTTAAAAATGCAATAAATTCTGCCTAACACTGTTTTGACTGACATTCAGTTAAAAAGATGAAGATGTTAAGTTCTTACAAAGGAAAGCTTTAGAAGTCATTCTGCCATGCAAAAACAAAAAAAGACAGACTATTTTACTAAGATGACTTTGAAGAATCTAACACAAATCAAAATCGCCTTCATTTCATTAGTTTCACACCAAAGCCTGCAGTCAAGGAGAGAACTCAGGAGACAGTCATATTAACCCAGATTCCGCTTTTCCCTCACCTGACCGAGAATTTTGTAGGTTACACAAATATTACCTTGAAATGACTGTTTTATCTTCCTCCAATTGGCGGAGAGAGAATGAATTGGATTATTGGGGAACAGAGTCTACATAAAAGCCAGTCCTTTCTCCTTTATCCAGAACACCCATACGAATTTGCACGCTTCCATCTACCTCTTTTCCCCCACCTCACTAATGGCATGGAGACTTGGGCACCATCAGAGAGGAGCATTTCTGAGATCTCAGGCCCCCACGGCTCCTCTTGAAAATGACCGTGATCGGAAGAGAAAGGGTTCTCTGCTATTTCTAAGAAAGACCTCTCCAGCTTCGAACGGAGGTGGGGAACGGGCCCGGGCCTTGTCTGCCCACCACCCTGCCCCGAATCCTCGGAGCACTGTTCGATCTGTTCCGACCACTCCTCCAGGCTTCCACCCCACGGTGGACGCTGGAAAAAGTGCTGCCTTCAGAACCCGAGCAGAGAGGGGCCAACCTCATCATCTTCTTCTCCCAAGTTCCAAAGGGAAAGAACAGCTGCATGAAACTAGGTCCAGTCCCTGAGGTGTGCAAGTCTCGATGGACCATCTCCTACACACACACACACACACACACACACACACACACACTCCATGCTCAGAAACCACTGGTAGCTGAAAGCATCACAAAATTAAGGGAAGAACAGAACTCCTGTCTGCAAGGAGTTTGTCTGGTGCAGAAGGAAGGAGACCAGTCCTCTGACTTCTAGTCATAAAACATAGGGATGTGAATGGCTTTTACAACAGACAAGTATGCACAATGCCCAACAACTGATTCTATACATCTGGGGGTCAGTGGATCTTTCTCGAAAGGGCCAGACAGGGAACAGCTGAAGCTTGGTGAGTCAAAGGGCGAAACCGAGAGTGTGACGCAGAGATTACATAACAAGAGAGGAAACAGATATCTTCCACATTATCCCTGACAAAATTCAAAGTGTCATAGACACGGAATAACGGATCGGTTCAAAATTGGGAAAGGAGTACGTGAAGGCTGCATGATCTTCACCTTGCTTATTTAACTTCTCTGCAGGGTACATCATGAGACATGCAGGGAGGATGAAGCGCAAGTTGGAATCAAGACTGCCAGGATAAATATCAACAACCTCAGATATGCAGATGATACCATTCTTATGGCAGAAAGCGAAGAGGAACCAAAGACATCTTGATGAAGGTGAAAGAGGAAAAGTGAAAAAGCTGGCTTAAAACTCAACATTCAAAAAAACTAATATTGTGGCATCCAGTCCCATCACTTCACAGCAAATAGATGAGGAAACAATGGAAACGGTGGCTGACTTTATTTTCTTGGGCTCCAAAATCACTGTAGATGGTGACTGCAGTCATGAAATTAAAAGACGCTTGCTCCTTGAAAGAAAAGCTATGACAAACCTAGACAGTGTATTAAAAACCAGAGACATCTCTTTGCTGACAAAGGTCCATACAGTCAAAGCTATGGTTTTTTCCAGTAGTCATGTATGGATGTGGGAGTTGGACCATAAAGAAGGCTATTGGTGCCTTCGAACTGTGGGGCTGGAGAAAATTCTTGAGAATCCCTTGGAAAGCAAAGAGGTCAAAACAGTCAATCCTAAAGGAAATCAACCCTGGATATTCACTGACAGGACTGATGCTGAAGCTGAAACTCCAATACTTTGTCATCGAAGAGCTGACCCACTGGAAAGGAACCTGATGCTGGGAAAGAGTGAAGGCGGGAGGAGAAGGGGACGACAAAAGATGAGATGGTGGATGGCATCACCAACTCAATGGACTTAAGTTTGAGCAAACTCCGGGATTTGGCGATGGACAGGGAGGCCTGGCGTGCTGCAGTCCATGGGGTCACAAAGAGTCAGACACGACTATGCAACTGTAAAAAACAATGACCACTAGTGATGAGTTAAGCCCTCTATCCTTCCTACTGGGCAAGAGAGGATGAGGGGATGCAGGGCCGTCTTGAGATACCCACCCTGCTTGTGCCATCGCTGGCTGCGCTGGTGTAAGAATGCCTTCCAGAAACACTCTATTTTAGGACAAATTATCCAACGTCAGAACACAGCGCGCAGTGCCATTCAGAATATCATGAAGAGCATGTGGGGGAATTCCCTAGTGTTCCAGTGGTTAAAACTCGGTGCATTCCCTGACCAGGGATGTGATCCCTGGTCAGGGAACTCAGATCCCACACACTGCCAGGTGAGGCCCAAAAAATAAATAAAATCTAAACAACATGAGATCCAACCAGTTCACCCCAAAGGGAATCAGTCCTGAATATTCACTGGAAAGACTGATGCTGAAGCTGAAATTCCGACAGGACAAGATGGTTGGACGGCATCACCGACTCGATGGACATGAGTTTGAGCAAGCTCCAGGTGATGGTGATGGACCAGGGAAGCCTGGCGTGCTGCAGTCCATGGGGTCGCAAAGACTCGGACACAACGGAGAGAGTGAACTGAACTGAAAACGCCATGAAGGCAGAGGAGAAACAAAGATGGAACATATCAAAGCCACAAGCTACTAGCCTACGGAAGGTTCTTCCACAGAATTTTTCTCACGTACCAAATCGTTTGTCAAATATTTACCATTTATCACAGCAAATTATCAGAGACTTTTCCAAACTTCAGAAGCCAAAAAAGTTAAGTGCCACCGGCTGGCTCAACCAGCGGCCATGGTCTAGCCTAGAGATGGCACAGGACTCTGGTTCAGTCAATGAAATATGCAAGGGCACTCACCCACGTGCATAAACACACATCCACTGAGTCCTGAGTGAGTGACTCAAGAACAGAGACGTATCTGGAGTTTCTTTTTCCTTTTCACCTTGGTTACACTGGCATGATGATATTCCAACCACGGAATTCCTGCTGGGATGAGAATGGTCGATTCTGCAGAGAGCCCTTGATTCCTGCAGCTCCCGAGACCGGTTTCATTGACCTTCTTCAGTTCCCATGAGTCTGGCTTATGTTAGGCAGGAACTGATTTGGTTGTTTAAAACTAGGAACCCTGCCGGACACTCGCGTGATCTACAAAGTGTCACTTGGTATACCAACATGTCCAAGATAAGTGTGCATCTGTTAGTCACTTCAGTCACGCTGGACTCTTTGCTGACCCCATGGACTGTAGCCCGCCAGGCTCCTCTGTCCATGGGATTCTCTAGGCGAGAATACTGGAGTGGGGTTGCCATTTCCTCCTCCGGGGGATGTTCCCGACTGAACCCCCATCTCCTGTGTCTCCTGAATCGCAGGTGGATTCTTTACCCTCGGGAGACAAGGGTTCGATCCCTGGGTTGGGTAGATCCCCTGGAGAAGCTACCCACTCCAGTATCCAGGGCTGTAGAATCCCACAGACTATATAATCCGTGGGATGGCAAAGAGTCAGACATGACTGAGCTACTTTCACTTTCTTTATCCACTGAGCCATCAGGGAAGCCCATATGTATGCATATGTGTGTGTGTGTTTTATTGACAGGTTTGTTTTTGTTCAAAACCAGACTGTAAATAAAGTACACACAACGTACATGCTTATAACTGCTTGCAAAACATTGGGACAGATACACAGGAAAACTATCAACGGTGGTTACTCTGGACAGTGAGATTATGAGGGAGAGAGTGCTTTTGCGTCTAACACACACACCCGCAGGACTCTGAAGTTTTAAATTTTTAAGTTAACTAAACAGCATTACTATAACCAATAGATTCAAAACTAAAAGCAGGGTCTTTTGGCTTCCCAGGTGGCTCAGTGGAAAAGAATCTGCCCGCAATGCAGGAGACCCAGGTTCCATCCCTGGCTTGGGAAGATCCCCTGGAGGAGGAAATGGCAACTGACTCCAGTATTCTTGCCTGGGAAACCCCATGGACAGAGGAGCCTGGCGGGCTACAGTGCATGGGGTCACAAGAGTCGGACACGACTGAGCACGTGTGCGTGCTCTTCACAAACAGCGTGACTATAACCCATGCAAACAAAACGAAAAGGAGGCCAAACCCAGAGAATACACTCTCACCCACGAGAACTGCCAAATCTCCTGTGCAATCCCTCTCTCCTCTTCCTTCTAAGGCAGCTCCCTCTGACGATATCCACCCTGAGGCTCACCTCCATCTCTGGGCCAGATTCAATCTGGCCATGCAGTATTCCAAGCAGCAAGACAGAAAACCTCTTTTATCTGAGAGAGATGGAACTGAATTGCCAAATTCAGCCTCAGGAGCTCAGGCCCACTCTACTGAGATTTCCACATTAGGTGCTGTACGCTTAACAAGTTAAAAAAAGTCAAGAATGACTTGAGTTGCATCATAATGGTCTCACAATCATCCGTGTCTACAAAACCGAATTAGCACAGCTAATTATAGCTCAGTTCCACAACACACACCTTTGCCTTTTTTTTTCTTTTGCGGTTTGGCTTCGTTCTTATATTGCTTGATTCCCCAGGTACTTCTTTATCCTGGCAAGTGACATTCTGTTTGCTCTTATGCTTATACCTTATACAGAAAGGGCATTCTGCCTTTATGTCCAAAGGGGAAGCAAAGTCACGGGTCCGATGACCTGGTCTCTCCCGTAAACAGAACAAGTTTCAGCAGCCCTTAATTAGGGCACTGGGAAGTCCGGGCTGCCCGCCTGGCTCTGACCACGTCCTCTGAAATGTGTTGATGAGGCTCCAGCAGGTCTGGGTCCCGTGCCTCAGGAGCCACGCGAGAGTCGTTTCTTTGTAACTTGTGCTCCATGCCTCATTCTCTGTCCTGGTAACCCATCTAGTACACGCGACCCTCTGGAACCCAAACCCCGAGTTTTCAGTTCAGTTCAGTAGCTCATTCTTTGTCCTGGTAACCCATCTAGTACACGCGATCCTCTAGAGCCCAAACCCTCAGATCAGTTCAGTTCAGTCGCTCCGTCGTGTCAGACTCTTTGCGACCCCACGGACCGCAGCACACCAGGCCTCCCTGTCCATCTGCAACCCCCTGCCTGGCCCTCAATGAGCGCTCTGCACGTGTGAGCTCCCGACCCTGGGATCACGCCGATGCTGAAAACAGACCACGCGATCTCTGTCCACAGGGTCCACAGCTTCGCTTCTTGCTTCCTCCTTGAGCTATCAGGACCACCTGTCCTACACGCACAAACCCTGTTCCGCTGCCGGTGATGGAGGTCTTCTAGGATTCTGCCCAGAACCAAATCTAGCCCCCCCTGGGCACCCTTTGGGAGCCCGCCGGGTCAGGCTAGCTCTAACTCTCCGCCTACAGCCTGCAAGGATCACCTGCAATTGCTGGGACATGCCCTTCAGGTTGATTTGATATCAAGGGTTGGGGAGGAGACGATTCCACCAGTGGCCTTCGCCTGTTTGCCTGGGTACCCGCGGCGTGTCAGGCTCTCTGCGAGCGGTGGGGCTACATGATGAAATGTGCTAGAGCCCTGGCCGTAACACCAAGGGCAGAGTCGTGGGAAAAGAGAGAGGGATGTATCTACAGATCATCCTAAGACAACACAGCAATGCCGTAACGACTGCCCTCGGCATGTTACAACACAGACCAGAAAGCACCATCTGGGTGGCAGAGAGAGAGACGCCCCGTGGAGAAGGTGACGCCAGAGCCCAGTTTTCCAGAATAACCTAAATCAGTCACGAGAAAGAAACAGGGTGTAGGGACCACAAGATGACCCTTGTGTCTAACAGAAACGAACCTTTCCCAAGTGTCCACGCACCCGGACTTTCACCTGCGGCATCTCACTGAACTCACACAACCGCCTTAGGAAAGCCATGTTGCCAACTCCCTTCTCCTGATTTAAGAGCCAAGGCAGTTTAGAGGTGAT
This sequence comes from Muntiacus reevesi, assembly GCF_963930625.1. NCBI lineage: Eukaryota > Metazoa > Chordata > Mammalia > Artiodactyla > Cervidae > Muntiacus > Muntiacus reevesi. The sequence continues at coordinate 6,913,645 of NC_089271.1, read as the reverse complement.
CCTGACAGCGTGGCACAGCTCTGCAATGGAGGAGCTTCGATCCACCTGGACCCAAGTCACCTTCCAGACAAGACCACGGCATTTCCAGGACACCCACGACCTCCATGGGCCCTCAGTGCCGTGATGAAGGTCACAAGAAAGGCTCTGTGCATCAGAGTGAGTTCACATGCGTCCAGACATTCGTTTTCACCCCCTCCACCCAGAATCTATCCTTTTCCTCTTTGCAGCCCCTCTAATAAGATCTTCGAAGGGTAAAGAAAAAAGTCAAAGTCACTCAGTCCTGTCCGACTCTTTGAGACCCCGTGGACTATACAGTCTGTGCAATTCTCCAGGTCAGAATCCTGGAGTTGGGAAGCCTTCATCTCCTCCAGGGGATCTTCCCAACCCAGGGATTGGACCCAGGTCTCCCGCATTGCAGGCAGATTCTCCACCAGCTGAGCCACGAGGGAAGCCCAAGAAGACTGGAGTGGGTGGCCTTTCCCTTCTCCAGTGGATCTTCCTGTCCCAGGAATCGAACCGGGGTCTCCTGCATTGCAGGCGGATTCTAAATTTACCGACTGAGCTATCAGGGAGATCAACACTCTAACTCCTTCTTGCCAGCATCTCCCCTACTTTTAATCATAACCTGGCCCCTACTCAGCCCTCCTATTTGAGCACCGTGTGCCCTGAAGTTTGGGGACTACACACGCTCCATGTAGCCGCCTCCTTCCACTCTGCTGCAGACGGTCTGGCTGGTATAGACGGGACAGCCCCAGGTCTTCCTCTCCCAAAGGCACACACACCTCAGCACTGAAGCATGCAACCTCCCCCCGGCCATCTGTACCTCCCAAATGGTCATCCATAGACAATTCAACACGCTCTGGGGTCTGGACGCTTGACGCCCCTCCCCACACATCAAGCAATAAGAAAGAGCAAATGCCACTGAAGAAACTACTACAGCACGAGGCCGAGACACAAACCTCCCATCCACTCTTTACGGCAGGGAGCCTTCCCCGGGGGTCCAAGCGGTTAGGAATGGCCTGCCAATGCATGGGACCCGGGTTCAATCCCAGGTCCGGGAGGACTCCACACGCCTCGGGACAACGAAGCCCACGCACTCTAACTACTGGGCCTGAGCTCTAGGGTCTGTGTTCCAAGAACCACATGAGCTACTGCTTATCACAATGAAGAGCAGTCATCTTGAATGCCTTCATCATCAATGAAGAGTCCCCATCATCGCCGCTAGAGAAAAAGCCGCCAACACCCATGAAGACCCAGCGCTGGCCAAATAAGAAATTTTAAAAATTGTTTTAAAAATTATTTTCAAAAGCCATCTCTTTACGGCAAGAAAAGTCCCATAAACCAGACGGAAACGATCAAAACTAGATCAGCAGCGTGACTGTCACAAAGGTCATAGACCCCCACGGCCAGTCACCCGCCAGGCTCCTCTGTCCATGGAATTTTCCAGGCAACGATACTTGAGTGGGTCACCATTCCCTTCTCCGGGGGATCTTCCTGACCCAGGGATCAAACCCAAGTCTCCTGCATTGCAAGGCGATTCTTTACCACCTGAGCCACCAGGGAAGTCCTAAATTTAAAAAACAAAAACAAAAAAACTGTTTTAATAATAGTTTTCAAAACCCATCTCTCCACTCCAAGAAAAGTCCCATAAACCAGACAGAAATCATCAAAACAGAAGAGCAGCAAGATCGTCGAAAAGGTAGGACCCTTGAGAGAATAAGAAAACAGAAAACAGAACAAACCAGACAAAGTAAACCTAATCTCCGGTCTCCATAAATCGTTAACATTTTCAACAATGAACTGAATCCTCAGACACATGGCAGAGACGCCCGCGTGGTTAACACTGGGACTCCTGAGTCAATGTCTCAACCCTTCCACCGCCCTCGACGCTCATGACCTGACCGCAGATGCACTCCCACCATCTCAAACGCTCCTAGCTCGTGGCTGCTCGTGATCACAAAGATGCACACTCCTTCCAAAGCCTTCAATCTTCCAGTTTCCACCATGCCAACCACCGCTCCCGTAAGCAGCCCCCCACACACACCCATCCATGCCTCTGCAAACTAAAGGATAAATTCACTTAACGTTCATAGTAGCATTACTCACAGTAGCCAAAAGGCAGAGATGAACCATGCATCTATCGATGGATGAGTAGGTAGAAAAAATGTGACATATACCCACCCACGATGGAATATTGCCAGTTCAGTTCAGTCGCTCAGTTGTGTCCGACTCTCTGTGACCCCATGGACTGCAGCATGCCAGGCCTCCCTGTCCATCACCAACTCCCGGAGTTTACGCAGACTCATGTCCATTGAGTTGGTGATGCCATCCAACCATCTCATCCTCTGTCACACGCTTCTCCTGCCTTTAATCTTTCCCACCATCAGGCTCTTTTTCCAGCAAGTCGGGTCTTCCCATCAGGTGGCCAAAGTACTGGAGCTGCAGCATCAGTCCTTCCAATGAACATTCAGGACTGATTTCCTTTACTGATGGACTGGGTGGATCTCCTTGCAGTCCAAGGGACTCTCAAGAGTCTTCTCCACCACCACAGTTCGAGGGCGTTCGAAAGGCAACAGAATGTGATTTCAGCCTCAAGAGGAATGAAGCTTAGCACATGCTCCAAGATGAAATGAGCCTCAAGGACAGGATGCCAAGCGAACGTAAGGTCATCACAAAAGGATACATGCTGTCTGATTCCACTCATGGCAGAACAGTTAGATCCAGAGAGACAGAAAGTAGAGCAGGGATGATCAGGCTCTGGGAGAGAGGGAGGCTGAGGAGTTAGTGCTTCATGGGGACACAGTTTTGGTGTGGGCAGGTGCAAAGCTTCTGGAAACGAATGATGGTAAAGGCTGGGAATTGAACTGAAAGCCACAGAACTCGACATTTTACACTGCTTAAAATAGTGATCTTTGCTCTCTTTATCTTTGTTACCCAGAAAAAGGAATCAATGAAACTTACAACTCAGTCCTTCTCTACGGCAAGGCCCATCTCAGGAGTTCACTGGCCTGGCTGGAACGGCTTGGCTGGCACAGATGATCAAAGGCTTGATCCACCCCCTGCACAAACTTCTTGGCTAACTCTGGTTAGTGGCTACTTGACTGAGAAACTGCCCTGACCACTGCAACTGAAAAGGGATGTTCCCAATATTTAATTGGCCCGCAGTGCCATCCAGAATCCATTCACTAATTCATTCATTCATTCAGCAAGCATTAGCCAACACCGTTCACCCAATGCCAGGTCCTCGCTCCAAACACTCATAAACAAAAATCATCAAGACGTCCTGGACTGATGAACATCTCCCAGGATGACGAAGGAGCACACAGTTTTAAGGAGAAAGTCACCAGGTAACAGAACGTGGGACATTTCACCCACCTATACAAACGGTACTTTTGCCTCGGGACTTTGTTCTCCACAGCACAGGTTGCAGAAAGCGCCAAGCTGCTACGGGGCCAGGTCCCTTCACCCTGGACCCTGGTGCGATGCACAGAGTCTTCAGTCCCATCTTCTACACTCCAAAGCTCACCTTCTACAAGGAGTCTTCCCGCTCACCGTCTCAAAGAAAGAACCGGCCTTCCCTGATGGCTCAGACGGTAAAGAATCTGCCTCCTGCAATGCAGGAGACCCGGGTTCGATCCCTGGGTCAGGAAGATCCCCTGGAGAAGGGAATAGCAACTCACTCCGGTATTCTTGCCTGGAGTGGGTTGCTATTTCCTCCTCCTCCAGGGGATCTTCCCGACCCAGGGATTGAACCTGCGTCTCCTACACTGGCAGGTGGATTGTTTACCGTTGGACACCTGGAAAGTCCATTTCGTGCTGGGGTATAGCCAGTGAATAATGTTGTGGTAGTTTCAGGTTAAGCAGAAAGGGACTCAGCCACACATATACACGCATCCTTTCTCCCCCAAGCTCCCCTCCCATTCAGGCTGCCACATGACATTGAGCAGAGTTCCCTGTGCTGTCCAGCAGGTCCTTGCTGGTTCTCCATGTTAAACACAGCCGTGTGTCCATGTTCATCCCAGACTCCCTCACTATCCCTTCCCCCACGCTTCCCCCTGGGAACCATAAGGTTATCACAGAGTACTGAGCAGAGTTCCCCGTGCTGTCCAGCAGGTCCTTGCTGGTTCATGGTAAATACAGCAGTGTGTCCATGTCCATCCCAGACTCCCTGACTATCCCTTCCCCCATCCTTCCCCCTGGTGACCATCAGGTTATTACAGAGTATTGAGCAGAGTTCCCTGTGCTGTCCAGCGGGCCCTTGCTGGTTCTCCATGTTAAATACAGCCGTGTATCCATGTCCATCCCAGACTCCCTGACTATCCCTTTCCCCATCCTTCCCCCTGGTGACCATCAGGTTATTACAGAGTATTGAGCAGAGTTCCCCGTGCTGTCCAGCAGGTCCTTGCTGGTTCTCCATGGTAAACACAGCCGTGTGTCCATGTCCATCCCAGACTCCCTGACTATCCCTTCCCCCATCCTTCCCCCTGGGAACCATCAGGTTATTACAGAGTATTGAGCAGAGTTCCCTGAGCTGTCCAGCAGGTCCTTGTTGGTTCTCCATGTTAAACACAGCCGTGTGTCCATGTCCATCCCAGACTCCCTGACTGTCCCTTCCCCCATCCTTCCCCCTGGTGACCATCAGGTTATCACAGAGTATTGAGCAGAGTTCCCCGTGCTGTCCAGCAGGTCCTTGCTGGTTCTCCATGTTAAACACAGCCGTGTATCCATGTCCATCCCAGACTCCCTGACTGTCCCTTCCCCCATCCTTCCCCCTGGTGACCATCAGGTTATTACAGAGTATTGAGCAGAGTTCCCTGAGCTGTCCAGCAGGTCCTTGCTGGTTCTCCATGTTAAACACAGCCGTGTGTCCACATTCATCCCAGACTCCCTGACTATCCCTTCCCCCATCCTTCCCCCTGGTGACCATCAGGTTATTACAGAGTATTGAGCAGAGTTCCCTGAGCTGTCCAGCAGGTCCTTGCTGGTTCTCCATGTTAAACACAGCCGTGTGTCCACATTCATCCCAGACTCCCTGACTATCCCTTCCCCCATCCTTCCCCCTGGTGACCATCAGGTTATTACAGAGTATTGAGCAGAGTTCCCCGTGCTGTCCAGCAGGTCCTTGCTAGTTCTCCATGTTAAACACAGCCATGTGTCCATGTCCATCCCAGACTCCCTGACTATCCCTTCCCCCATCCTTCCCCCCTGGGAACCATAAGGTTATTACAGAGTATTGAGCAGAGTTCCCTCTGCTGTCCAGCAGGTCCTTGCTAGTTCTCCATGTTAAACACAGCCATGTGTCCATGTCCATCCCAGACTCCCTGACTATCCCTTCCCCCATCCTTCCCCCCTGGGAACCATAAGGTTATTACAGAGTATTGAGCAGAGTTCCCTGTGCTGTCCAGCAGGTCCTTGCTGGTTCTCCATGTTAAACACAGCAGTGTGTCCATGTCCATCCCAGACTCCCTGACTATCCCTTCCCCCATCCTTCCCCCCTGGTGACCATCAGGTTATTACAGAGTATTGAGCAGAGTTCCCCGTGCTGTCCAGCAGGTCCTTGCTGGTTCTCCATGTTAAACACAGCCGTGTGTCCATGTCCATCCCAGACTCCCTGACTATCCCTTCCCCCATCCTTCCCCCCTGGGAACCATAAGGTTATTACAGAGTATTGAGCAGAGTTCCCTCTGCTGTCCAGCAGGTCCTTGCTAGTTCTCCATGTTAAACACAGCCATGTGTCCATGTCCATCCCAGACTCCCTGACTATCCCTTCCCCCATCCTTCCCCCCTGGGAACCATAAGGTTATTACAGAGTATTGAGCAGAGTTCCCTGTGCTGTCCAGCAGGTCCTTGCTGGTTCTCCATGTTAAACACAGCAGTGTGTCCATGTCCATCCCAGACTCCCTGACTATCCCTTCCCCCATCCTTCCCCCTGGTGACCCTCAGGTTATTACAGAGTATTGAGCAGAGTTCCCCGTGCTGTCCAGCAGGTCCTTGCTGGTTCTCCATGTTAAACACAGCAGTGTGTCCACGTCCATTCCAAACTCCCTGACTATTCCTTCCCCCATCCTTCCCCCCGGTAACTGTAAGTTCATTCTCTAAATCTGAGAGTCTCTTTCTGCTCTGTAAATAAGTTCATTTGTATCATTTCTTTTTAGAGTCCTCTTATAAAGGATGTCATGCTGTATTTTTCCTTCTCTGAATGACTTACTTCACTGAGTATGACCATCCTCCGCCCCATTCATGCTGCTACAAATGGCATTACTTCACTCTTTTTTATGGCTGAGTGATATTCCACTGTATATATTTTAGGTACAGCTTTTGGTATGTCAGTTTCTCTGTGCAAAAAAAAAAAAAAAACACCACACTTGGTGGTCCTCCCTCTTTCTATACAGTATGTTCCATTCTCCAAGCATGAACTTTCAAGACCCCATGAAAGTCACCCCCTGGAAGTTCAAGCTCCCCGCTTCCCTTTAAACACCTCCAAGCAGCACCCAAATGGTCCCACTCTGTCCTGCCTGCTCCATCCTGCCTTGGACCTGCATCCACCCAGACCGGTGGTCCTCACTCAGAGATCTCTCACATGTGTGGAGCCCCGAGCAAACACCACCACACTTAGACACACCACCGTCTCCCGTTCCAGCAACCTTCCCCACACTATCACCAACGCACGCATCCCTCATCTGTCGTATGATCTTCCCAAGACGGCAAGGAGGAGCTATCCCCAATACCCTTGTCTTTTTTTAAAGAATAAGAGCTCTCTTCTTACATAGCATTGTCAATCAACACTAACTCAATTTAAGAAAAAAATTTAATAAAATGCAACCCCCCCTTTCCAAAAAAAAATAGTGAGAACTCTCATTTCTACGGGGCTATCCGAAGTTGAATTCTAAGAGCTGTTCTCACCCTGATCACCACGAAGCACCAATACGGCAAGGTTGCCCAAATCCTCGCCTCGCCTGTGAATCGGGGAACCAGTTCTGCTGCGTAATTAACAGGTCCCATTCCTCTGTCTAACTGGGCATGCCCCTCATGAGTGCGCGTACTTGACAGGCCATCATCAAAGATATCTCTTGCCTATGTGATCCCTGACACGACTGAACGCTTGTGTGTTTCCCCCAAAACCCACGCGTGGAAACCCGAGCCCCAAGGTGATGCTTAAACTTGGGAGGCGGGGCCTGTGGGAGGCAACAGAACCTGGGAGTGGAGTCCTCAAGGGCAGGAGTGCTCTTATGAACCAGATCCCACTGAGTTTCGTCGGCCCTTCCAGCGCTGAAGACACAGCAAGGAGACAACCGTCTTATGAACCAGCAAGCAGGCTCTCACCAGCCAACAAATGTGCCCGCAGCGCGTGGCACTTCTGGCCTCCAGGACCACGAGAAAGGCGTTTCTGTGGTCTATAAGGCAACCGCTTTATGGTATTCTGCCGCTCAGTCGTGTCCAACTGTTTTGCAACGCCATGGACTGCAGCCCAGCAGGCTGCACAGTCAAAGAAGGTGCTGTGTGTTAATCACTCAGTCGCGTCCGACTCTGTCTGACCCCAGGGACTGACTGTCGCCCACCAGGCTCCTCTGTCCATGGCATTCTGCAGACAAAATGTACTGGAGTGGGTTGCCATTTCCTTCTCCAAAAGAAGGCGGAACTAGTAGTAAAGAACCCATCTAGCAACACAGGTAGGTGTAAGAGACATGGGTTCCACCCCCGGGTCAGGAAGATTCCTCGGACGAGGGCATGGGAACACGCTCTGGTATTCTTGCCTGGAGAATCCCATGGACAGAGGAGCCCGGTGGGCTACAGTCCATGGGGTCGCAAAGAGTCAGGCACGACTGAAACAACTCAGCATGCATGCTGTTTCCAGCAGTCGGGTGTGGAAGTGAGAGCTGGACCATAAAGAAGGCTGAGCGCCGAAGAACTGATGCTTTCAAACTGCGGTGTAGGAGAAGACTCTTGCGAGTCCCTTGGACTGCAAAGAGATAAAACCAGTCCATCCTAAAGGAAATCAACCCTCACTATTCAATGGAAGGACTTATGCTGAAGCTGAAGCTCCAATCCTTTGGCCACCTGATGGGAAGAGCTGACTCACTGGAAAAGACCCTGATGCTGGGAAAGACTGAAGACAGGAGGAGAAGGGGACCACAGAGGATGAGATGGTTGGATAGCATCACCCACTCAACGGACGTGAGTCTTGAGATCTTCAAGAGCTCATGAGGGACAGGGAGGCCTGCCCTGCTTCACTCCATGGGGTGGCAAAGAGTCAGACACAACTCAGCAACTCAACAACAAAGGAAAAGGCAGGCAAGGGGAAGCCGAATCTCCAAGAATGGGAGTGGGAGGAACTGGGACACTGAAATTGAAACCTGTACACTACAGATTCTATGTGTAAGATAGACAGCTAATGAGAACCTAGCACACAGCACAAAGAACCCTCCTGAGGGCTCTGCGGTGACCGAACAACAGCAATAAGCTTATGGTATTAAGGTTCCGTCAGAGCCGGACGGAAGGACTCCGGCAAGGCACCCTGAACAGATTCAAAGGTCTCAGGTTTCCAGCTAGTCAGTCCTCGAGGTCAGGAGCAGCATCAGCTAACCAGGACCTAGGACTTCCCTGGTGAGTGGTCCAGTGATTAGGATTCCATGCTTCCAATGCAGGGGCTGCGGAGGGGTCAACCCCTGGTTGGAGCATGAAGACACCCCCCACTCCGCCAGACCACATAACGCAGTCAAAAATAAAATATTTTCTTAAATTAAAAACAAAAAAAAAATTAACGAAGATCTAGGGTTAATGATCCTCAACACAGCTGAATCCTCTCACATAACACAGTGCCCACCGCAGGCGGGTCATGGTCATCCTTCCAGTCACTCCCCAGGGACTTAGTAAGCACCTACTGTATGCCTTCCCTCATAGCTCAATTGGTAAAGCATCTGCCCGCAGTGCAGGAGACCCGGGTTCGATCCCTGGGTCGGGAAGGTCCCCTGGAGAAGGAAGTGGCAACCCACTCCAGGATTGTGGCCTGGACAATCCCATGGACAGAGGAGCCTGGTGGGCTACAGTCCACGGGGTCCCAAGAGCTGGACACGACTTAGCAACTACACCACCACCCACCACCCACCACCGTATGCCAACACAGTGCTGGAGAGCGAGGTACAATCGAAAGCAACCTTACCTCCGGCAGCAAAGTCCTCCACACCCCTGAACAGGGACGCCAGGACGTTCTTGCTGGCACCAACACACACATATAGGCAAGATAGGTACATGTCTCGGAAGGTCCGAGCTCCCCGAGACGCTCCCTCCCCACCCCCGCCAGACCCCACACTGACCTCTGCTCAGACTCAGCGCTTTGAGCCCCCACGGAGAAAACGAGCTCCGAAGGATCGCCTCAAAGGCCTTTGGTAACTCTGGAAGGCATCAGCGGACTGACCCTTGAGCAATTAACTACGTCAAGACGGAAAAGGCAAAGACCTGCAGGGGCGAGGCTCAGAACCACTCCAGGTTAAATCTACCCAAAGAGAAAGACATCTGTGGACAGGTTTCTGCACTTGAGCTTTCTGTTCCAAGGGAGATGGCTCTCATCCTTCAAGCAGAAGAGAAACTAAAGTCACTGCTCCCGTGTGATAGCCAGAAAGGGTCTTCACGGTGAATTTCAACGAGCAGCCTGTGACCTCCACGTCGTTTCAATATGTAGCTATGCTTGCTTCCCGGCGAGGTTAAATGAACCACGGTGGTGGGCAAGCTGCCCTTGGCTTAAATGGGACACGAACCACGCTGCTGGGTCAACGTGTACGCTCGGGTTCCTTGCAAATTATTTCATAATTGTTACCTGTGTGTGCCGAACGGGGCTTACTTCACTTGCCACAGTTACTGGCAATATGACACCAACACCGCGTGATGAAGAGTGCTCGATTCCCACGCCTGGCCAGACAAGGGCTGCCCCATAAACTCAGAATTGACGAGTGTTACGTAACGGCCACACAAGAAGCATTGTAATACCTCGCGCAGATGGGACTCTTCAAACAGAGAGGACACTCCTGGGCCCATCACGGGATCAGCTCAGTGCAGTCGCTCAGTCATGTCCGACTCTCTGCGATCCCCGTGGACTGCAGCACACCAGGCCTCCCTGTCCATCGTCAACTCCCAGAGTTTGCTCAAACTCATGTCCCTCAAGTCGGTGATGCCATCCAACCATCTCATGGGTCAAGAACACCTATTACTGAGCACTTCAGGTCGTCAAGCGCTCCTTAACAATCATGCCACAACTGGGTATCTCACTGGTATATACGAGTTCTGAGGCACATACTGGCTAATCTGGGTCACTCAATTTCAATTCATTCTAGTGTTAAAGAGTGACTTCCCTGGTGTCTCAGATGGTAAAGCATCTGCTTACAATGCGGGAGACCGGGGTTCAAGGCCTGGGTCGGGAAGATCCCCAGGAGCAGGAAATGGCAACCCATGTATAAAATGAATCATTCAAAAACACTTGGGGAATAAACCACAGGACCTTAAACATTCATGCCTCCAGATCCCAATGTCACCCATCTTTCTCATCAATATCCTATTACTGCTCTATTAAATTTACATCACTTTAAAACCTCCCATGCCCATACTTACAATAAAATAGCTCCCTCTAAATACTCTTTTCACAGTAGTTATGTATAGGTGTGCCTAGATACAGAGTTTATATAGAGACTTATTTATATAGATGTACTTATTTATATAGACTGGCTTTCCCAGATGGCTCAGTGGTAAAGAATCTGCCTGCCAACACAGAAGACTCGAGATCGGTCCCTGGGGTTGGGACGATTCTCTGGAGGAGGAAAGAGCAACCCTCCCCAGTATTCTTGCGTGGGAAATCCCATGGACACAGGAACCCCATAGGGTCACAAAGAGTCCACGATTTATCAGCTGAGTACACGTGCACATTTATATCGATTGGGAAAAACTGAAGGTGAGAGAAGGGGACGACAGAGGATGAGATGGTTAGCTGGCATCACCGACTTGATGGACATGAGTTTGGGCCAACTCAGCGAGATGGTGAAGGACAGGGAGGCCTGGCGTGCTGCAGTCCATGGGGTCGCAAAGAGTCGGACACAACTGAGCAACTAAACAACATCATCTTATTTATATCTAATCAGGGAGAATATAAAGCATGTTTTCATTCGTACTAAGCATTAGGCATTAACGATGGTCTACTGGCTTCTAAAAGGCTTCCTTTCTGGCTTGTGGCACCTGCCAACACAAGAGAGTGCAGGTTCGATCCCTGGGTGGGGAAGATCCCCTGGAGAAGGGAATGGCAACCCACACCAGCTCTCTAGCCTGGGAAGTTCCATGGACTGGGGGGCCTGGTGGGCTGCAGTCCATGGGGTCGCAAAAGAGTTGCATGTGAAAAACAGGCTCAACAACTGATTTCTAAACAAGTATCACTGTCAGCTGAACTCAACCGTGGCCCCACGTGTGACAGCCAGAGGCAGAGACACTGTTGAATTCCTGGCAACCCGATCCTTCTGGGCTGCTAACTCAACACCCCTGGCCTTCATGTTCTCAAAATACCGCAGAAATACCAAACCATCACCACGTCTTTACTCTGGGTCTAACTGTGTTCGAGGGAGTCCATTTATGCCTTGGAAACTGTCCTGACCTGACGGTCAACAAACGAGCATCTGCAATGTCCAGGGAGGAATTCAGAGCACGCGGACGCTCTTCTCTGGGGGTCAGAACCTGAAAACTGCATTTTCTCAACACCTGAAAAGGGGAAGCACGCCTTCTCACTGGAGATTTTCACTCAGAAGGAAAGCAAAGCGTTGCCACAATTGTCTTACTGATCTAGCTCCCTAACATCAGAACACTTTTCCGAAGAGCAGAACTGCTCTATTCAACAAAATTTCCTGCAAACACCAGTCAGGGGCAAGACCGGTAAAGGAAGCTGCCTGCAGGTATAGGAGAAGCAGGTTCGATCCCTGGGCCGGGGAGATTCCCCTTGGCGAAGGAAAGGGCAACCCACTCCAGTATCCGTGCCTGCAAAATCCCTTGGACAGAGGAGCCTGGCATCTACAGCCCACAGGGTCACAGAGAGTCAGATACGACTGAGCTAGTAACACACGCAGACTACAAGCGTTTTTTGTTTGGTTTGATTGTCATTTCACTAGTTCTTTAAGAGAAATCCTTTGTTCTCTTATTTTCAGCCTTATCTCTCCAATTAAAAGAGAACTGTAATAGGTCATAAACGTTTTTCTCAGGACAGCCTTTGCTAGGTCATGGGTTTTAGTTTTACATTTCCCCTCTTTATTGCTTTTAAGCAATAAAAATTTCCCTTTTGATTTGTCTCATTAAGCCACAGATTTTCTAGGTACATGTTTCTTTAATCCTTAGGTAAAATTTTCTTCTTCAACTTTTGATAATTTATTTTTAAAGTTATTATATAATAGAAAATCTGCCTGGTTATATGTCAATTCCATCTCCATTTTAAAAATGGAGGAGAAATTTTGACTATAAAACTGCTACTTGAGAAACTCTGTTTAGGGATGGAGGCGCAAGAGAGAGGGGATATATACAGAGTTATGACTGAATCACATTGTTTTACCGAAAAAACCAACAACATTGTAAAGCAATTATCCTCCAATTAAAGAAAATCTTTAAGGGGAAAAAACAAAAACAAAAACCCAAAGGGCAGTGGGAGAAGAATGCATGGATGTGAAATAAGGAAACAGAGAGAACTATCCCGAAGGACACAGAAAGAAAACAGGTACTGACACAGCCAACATACCCACGTCAAGTGTTCACGCTTGTTGGGATTGAACGGTGTCTCCCCCAAAACTCAGATGATGACACCCCGACCTCCCAGGACCCGAGCGAGGATGTGGCTGGCGGTGAAGACGGGTGTGTGAAACAGAGGCGATTCAGGGAAACGACATCTTCAGGGTGTGCACGGCGGCCATATGAGGGGCGTCCCCGTAAGTGAAAGCAATCAGGACGCAGACGCACACACAGAGGGAGTATCACGTGAGCACAGAGGGAGACAGGACCCACACGCCAAGGGGAGAAGCCGGAAGGGGAACCAGCCCCGAGGACTCCCGCATCTCTCGACTCCAGCCTGCAGGGCAGTGAGGAACCAATGTCTTCAGGAAGCCCAGTCTGCAGCAATGCAGCCCAGTCAGAGCCGACCAACACCCGCTCCATCAGGCTTTGCGCTGCTCCAACGTGTGGACCAAAAAAGCAGCAGAGAGGAAGCTCACAGCCTGTCCGGCCCCAGGCCGCCTGTCCCCTATAAATAAGAACAACAGGTGTGTTTGGGTGGAATACCGCTCCTCTCTCTAAGCCTCTCTTTTCTCACCTGTATAATGAGATCATAACAGGAAGGTCGTTATCAGGATTCCCTGAGGGAGGGAATACGCAGTAGCCAGCCAAACTTCTCAGACCTCCCAAGTCCTCAATACACAGTTTGCTTGTTCACTCACTCATTCGTATCTGACTCTTTGCGAACCCATGGACTGCAGCACGCCAGGCCTCTCTGTCCATCACCAACTCCTGGAGCTTACTCAAACTCATGTCCATTGAGTTGGTGATGCCATCCAACCATCTCATCCTCTGTCACCATCCTTGTCCTCCTGACCTCAATCTTTCCCAGCATCAGGGTCTTTCCCAATGAGTCAGTTCTTCGCATCAGGTGGCCAAAGGATTGGAGTTTCAGCTTCAGCATCAGTCCTTCGAATGAATCTTCAGGACTGATTTCCTTTAGGATGGACTGGTTGGATCTCCGTGTAGTTCAAGGGACTCTCAAGAGTCTTCTCCAACACCACAGTTCAAAAGCATCAATTCTTTGGTGCTCAGCCTTCTTTATGGTCCAACACCATCCATGACTGCTGGAAAAAACCATAACTTTGACCACATTGATCTTTGTTGGCAAAGTCAAGTCTCTGCTTTTTAATATACTGTCTAGGTTGGTTACCGCTTTTCTTCCAAGGAGCAAGCGTCTTTCAATTTCGTTTTCAATACACACTGTCATTCTAAAAACTGGGCCGCACCTGGGCTAGTTAAGCCTGCCTCTGTGTTAGGTATTCAGTTGTGTCCGACTCTTTGCGACCCCATGGACTATAGCCCGCCAGGGAAGTCCGTGGGATTTCCCAGGCAAGAATTCTGCAGTGTGTTGCCATGTCCTTCTCCAGGGGATCTTCCTGACCCAGGGATGGGACCCGGGTCTCCTGCATTGGTAGGCAGATTCTTTACCACTGAGCCAGTTGGGAGGTCCTTTGAGAAGGGGAGCTATTTCTATAATTGAATACATCTAAAAATGTGACAAGAAGGTGTGAATGAAGGTGAAAGGGTAAAATGTGCCATTCAAAAATAGACACATTTGGGAACACTTCCAGAGACGTTCTCCTCTGGTTACATGTTAAGATTTCACAGGTTGAAGTCAAACCAGATACACACATCTTTGTGACAGAAAGACAAATTATTATTCCTTAAAACTGAGAAGCCGGTAGGAATTTCTCACTCTATACTGAAAGGAAAACATAAATACTTTTGAAGGGATAGGGTAAGGAAAGAAAACATATAGCATTTAAAAAAAAAAAAAAAAAGCACTGTTCTACTGCTTTAAAGCCATGGATAATGTAAGAACATAAAAAATGTGTGATGTGGTCTGTTCATTAAAGTGTAGGATTTAGTATAAATTGAATTTTAAGCTATAATTTACCCAGACGATAATTTCGAATGTAATAACTGAATCTGCTTTAATTGCTTTTAAATCCTGCTGGCAAAATTTAAGGAAACTCTTAATTTCTGCCAATTTATTAGAAGCAGGCAAGCTGGAACACACAATAAAAATCATTAGGTAATAAAACACATCTTGCTTGACTTGGTGAACCCACAATGTCAAGCAGACCCAGAAGCTATTTATGCAACAAAAGAAACAGAGGAGGAGGGGAGGAAAGACCACCTCATTCCATTAAGGAAAACATCTGGTGTATAAACACACGTTCACTGGAAAGACAGCTATAAACGGGATCCTTCTGGTGCTGGTTTTCTCAGAACCACCCTTTTAAGGCTCTTTAAGTCTTCTAAGGAGAGGAATTCATAAATGCTTTCCCCACATTGATGAGCTTTTCCTATTCTGTCCTGGGTTGTGTTTTTAATTCACTGCATTGCTAGACATTAACCTCTTCATCCACGCTGCTACTGCTGCTGCCGCCAAGTCACTTCAGTTGTGTCCAACTCTGTGCAACCCCATAGACGGCAGCCCACCAGGCTCCCCCGTCCCTGGGATTCTCCAGGCAAGAACACTGGAGTGGGCTGCCATTTCCTTCTCCAAGGCATGAAAGTGAAAAGGGAAAGTGAAGACGCTCAGTCGTGTCCCACTCTTTGCAACCCCATGGACTGCAGCCCCCCAGGCTCCTCTGTCCATGGGATTTTCCAGGCAAGAGTACTGGAGTGGGGTGCTACTGCCTTCTCCGTCATCCACGCTACGAACAGGAAAAGCTTCTGGAATCAAGGTTTTCTACAGGTTACCACCCAGAGTCTCCCAAGCCCTTCTTATTATCCTCCAGTGCGGCTGAGGATACGCAGTGCCCACAACCCAGGGCGGTGTGCTGAGCCCTGGAACCAGCATGGCTCTGACTGTCATGGGGCAGACAGTCAGACACAACAGCAGACTCCAGTACCCGCTCTTGCAGGAATCTGGAAGCATCACACCTTGGAGGGGGACCTTCCTTCAACCAGCTAGAAATTCAGCCTCACAAATGGTTGAACCTCCTTGCAGTCCAAGGGACTCTCAAGAGTCTTCTCCAACACCACAGTTCAAAAGCATCAATTCCTCGGCGCTCAGCTTTCTTTATAGTCCAACTCTCACATCCATACACAACTATTGGAAAAACCACAGCTTTGACTAGACAGACATTTGTTGGCAAAGTAATGTCTCTGCTTCTCAGTATGGGGTCTAGGTTGGTTATAACTTTCCTTCCAAGGAGTAAGCGTCTTTTAATTTCATGGCTGCAGTCACCATCTGCAGTGATTTTGGAGCCCAAAAACATAAAACCTATCACTGTTTCCATTGTCTCCCCATCTATTTGCCATGAAGTGATGGGTCCAGGTGCCATCATCTTAGCTTTCTGAATGTTGAGTTTTAAGCCAACTTTTTCACTCTCCTCTTTCACTTTCATCAAGAGACTCTTTAGTTCTTCTTCACTTTTTGCCATAAGGGTGGGGTCATCTGCGTTTCTGAGGTTACTGATATTTTTCCTGAAAATCTTGATTCCAGCTTGTGCTTCATTCAGCCCAGTGTTCCTCATGATGTACTCTGCATATAAGTTAAAAGAGCAGGGTGACAATATACAGCTTTGATGTACTCCTTTTCCTATTTGGAACCAGTCTGTTGTTCCATGTCCAGTTCTAACTGCTGCTTCCTGACCTGCATACAGATTTCTCAAGAGGCAGGTCAGGTGGTCTGGTATTCCCATCTCTTTCAGAATTTTCCACAGTTTGTTGTGATCCACACAGTCAAAGGTTTTGGTGTAGTCAATAAAGCAGGAGATGTTTTTCTGAAACTCTCTTGCTTTTTCGATGATCCAGTGGATGCTGGCAATTTGATCTCTGGTTCCTCTGCCTTTTCTAAATCCAGCTTGAGTATCTTGGAAGTTCATGGTTCACATACTGTTGAAGTCTGGTTTGGAGAATTTTGAGCATTACTTTACTAGCCTGTGAGATGAGTGCAATTGTGAAGTAGTTTGAACATTCTTTGGCATTGCCCTTCTTGGGATTGGAATGAAAACTGACCTTTTCCAGTCCTGTGGCCACTGCTGAGATTTCCAGATTTGCTGGCATATTGAGTGCGACACTTTCACAGCATCATCTTTGAGGATTTGAAATAGCTCAACTGGGATTCCATCACCTCCACTAGCTTTGTTTGTAGTGATGCTTCCTCAGGCCCACTTGACTTCACATTCCAGGATGTCTGGCTCTCGGTGAGTGCTCACACCATCGTGATTATCTGGGTCGTGAAGATCTTTTTTGAATAGTTGTTCTGTGTGTTCTTGCCACCTCTTCTTAATATCTTCTGCTTCTGTTAGCTCCATACCGTTTCTGTCCTTTATTGAGTCTGTCTTTGCATGAAATGTTCCTGTGGTATTTCTTAATTTTCCTGAAGAGATCTCTAGTCTGTCCCATTTTATTGTTTTCCTCTATTTCTTTGATCTCTGAGGAAGGCTTTCTTGTCTCTCCTTATTCTTTGGAACTCTGCATTCACATGTGTACATCTTTTCTTTTCTCCTTTGCCTTTAGCTTCTCTTCTTTTCTCAAATATTTGTAAGACCCTCTCAGACAACCATTTTGCCTCTTTGCATCTCTTTTTCTTCGGGATGGTCTTGAAGAGGCACACACCTTCGTTACAAAATAAGTGGGTCACAGGCATGAAAAACACACGGCTTGGGGAATACAGTCAGTAATAACGTCACATCTTTGTATGATGACAGCCGGTAACTACAGACCTACCCTGGGGATCATTTTCAAAGGTTCAGAAATACTGAATCTTCATGTTCTGCGCCTGGAAAAGATCCAGCACTACAGGTCAATTACAGCTTCAAAAACATTCAGACAGATGATCAAAGTCACAGAAAGAGAGACCAGATTCCTGGACACCAGAGACAAGTGCTGGGCGGGCAGAGGGAAGTGAATGAAGGCGGTCATAAAGTGCAAACTTACAGTTTCTGTAAGTAAGTACTGGGAATGTGACGTACACCATGATGACTGTAATTAACACTGCTTATGTTACACATACAAGTTAAGAGAGCAAATCATTATGAGGAAAAATATTTTTCTCCTTTTTCTTTTTTTGGTATGTATTGCATGCTTAGTAGCTCAGTCTGACTCTTTGCGAGCCTCTGGACTACAGCCCACCATGCTCCTCTGTCCACAAGATTCTCCAGGCAAGAATACTGGAGTGGGTTACCACGCCCTCCTCCAGGGCATCTTCCCAATCCAGGTATCGAACCCAGCTCTCCCGCATTGCAGGCGGATTCTTTACCCACTGAACCATCAGGGAAGCCTTCATATTGATTAAAGATGATGGCTCTTCACTGAATTTCGTATGGTCATGATTAAATGATGCATAGAAATCAAGTCGTTAAACTGCACACTTTAAACTTATACAGTGCTGTATGTCAATTATCTCTTCCTAAAACTGGAAGAGACAAAAGAACAACAAAAAGACCGCCTCTGCCTTCTGCGTCCCAGAAAGCTCTAGACATTGCTC
Organism: Muntiacus reevesi; assembly: GCF_963930625.1. Classification (NCBI taxonomy): domain Eukaryota; kingdom Metazoa; phylum Chordata; class Mammalia; order Artiodactyla; family Cervidae; genus Muntiacus; species Muntiacus reevesi. The sequence continues at coordinate 6,895,413 of NC_089271.1, read as the reverse complement.
ACAGCAGTGGTGGCCCGTGTCTCCAACCAGATGATAAATATTCTCAACATCAAGGTCTAGACTGTCTCCGTTGCTACTACGCAGCTCTGCCCCCAGGGAAGAAAGTCTCAGGATAAACAATGGATGTGGCCAAGTGTCCCAGTAAAAATTGGTTTTCAAGACGGGCCACTGGAAGTACCTTCCCCTGACACACAGCCTTATCAGACTCTACCTCCCGGCACTTCCTTCATGATTGAATTTTAGCAAGTCATATCCTGATATGTGGGCTTCCCAGGTGGTACCCGTGGCAAGGAACCTGTCTGCCAATGCAGGAGACACAGAAGATGCAGGTTTTGATCTCTGGGTCCAGGAGGGCATGACAACCCACTCCAGCATCCTTGCCTGGAGAATCCCCACGGACAAAGGAGCCTGGCGGGCTACAGCCCATGGGGTCGCCAAGTGTCAGACACAAGCCAGTGACTTAGCACACACATGCACACACACAAGAGAAACAAACAACAAAACCATCTAAGAACTTCTGGACTCGGTATTTTTCGATGTCAGCTCCCAGGGAAAGGCCAACAACATACTTTATTCGGGTAACAGAGGCGATCATTGCTGCCAAGAAACCCCCAACTGGCAGGAATGGCCGCGACCTCAAGGCATGCCCCCAGTGAATAACAGTCGGGGGGCAGGCAACGGTTGCAAAGTCCTCTTGACAGAAGTGGGTGATGCTGGCACCAGCGGTCACCTGAGGCCGTGTGGCTTCATCATGCCTGGCGACCCCTTCCTCCAAAACTGGCCGCCTCCTCCTCTCCCACCCACAGCCACCCATCCCGAAGGGGGTCCCACCCCCAGCCCTAACTTCCCATATCCAACCGCCCACCCAGAGTCGGCTTCCCAGGAAACCCAATCTGCAGAAGTGGGGTCACCTTCTCAGGGGGCCGCAAAATTCCCGGGTGAGCAAATAAAGAGAGTCTGGTGAATACAGGTGACCATTCTTGGAAGAAAAGCTATTGCAAACCTAGTCCACGCATTAAAAAGTAGAGATGCCCCTTTGCCAACAAAGGACTATAGTCAAAGCTATGGTTTTTCCAGCGGTCAAGGACAGATGTGAAATCTGTACCATAAAGAAAGCGGAGCACCGAAGAACTGATGCTTTAGAACTGTGGTGTTGAAGAAGACTCTTGAGAGTCCCTTGGACTGCAAGGAGTTCCAACAAGTCCATCCTAAAGGAAATCAGTCCTGAATATTCATCGGAAGGACTGATGCTGAAGATGAAGCTCCAATCCTTTGGCCACCTAATGCAAAGAACTGATTCACTAGAAAAGACCCTGATGCTGGGAAAGATTGAAGGCAGAGGGAGAAGGGGACAACAGAGGATGAGATGGCTGGATGGCATCACCAACTCGATGCACAAGATTTCAAGTAAACCCAGGGACATAGTGAAGGACAGGGAAGTCTGCAGGGCATGCTGCAGTCCATGGGGTTGCAAAGAGTTGGACACGACTGAATGACTGAAAAGCATTCTTGATGATCCCTCCTATCTTCTATTTCACGGACATTTTCCCCGATTCAGGACTCCAACACCATGCAGCATGTACTTTCATAGGCAGGTGAGTTCCAGAGCCTCTCAAGACCTCCTTGACCCTCAAATGCGCAAGACTGCGTGTTCCTAAGCCTTCCTTCCATTAAGACGATTCCCAGGGAACTGTGCTGAGCTAAAGTGACTCCAAGTAACCAAAGAAAATCTACTTCCAGCAACGAACTTACTGGTATACAATACAATGGAGTATTATTCTGTCATAAAGGAGGAAAGAGCTTCAGACGCTACTTGACGGGTAAACCCTGAGGATGCGATGTTCGCTGAAAAAAAAAGTCAGGCACAAGTGGACAAACACAGTGAGGTTCTGGAGTGTTCCAAGTCACATACACAGACAGCAAGACAGAGGTTCCAGGGGGCTGGGGGGAGGGGAGGAGGCAGCTGCTGCTTAGTGGGCAGAGAGCTGACTCCTGGGAGGGGAAAGACGTTCCAGTGACTGGCTGCCAACAGTGTAAATGTCTGTCTATACAACCAATGGCCGCTTTTTGCCCCACAACGTCCAGATACCATACCATCTAAAAATCCCCAAATATCCACCCATCCAGCCTCTTACAGAAAATTTGGCTGACGACAAAAATGAACCGAAATACTTCCGCCCCAAACTGCTTTAGTACAAGTGTAGGGTTAGTGACTAAATACAGGCTGAAAGGATTCTGGTGTATTATTTCTTTAAGTCACACTGCAGTTAATAAAGCAGCGATGAGACGTGACCTGGGCTTTCCAGGTGGCGCTAGTGGTAAAGAACCCAGCCACCAATGCATGAGACCTAAGGGACACGGGTTTGATCTCCGAGTCGGGAAGATCCCCTGGAGAAGAGAATGGCAATCCACTGCAGTCTTCTTACCTGGAGAACCCCATGCACAGAGGAGCCTGGTGAGCTTCAGTCCACAGCATCACACAGAGTTGGACATGACTGAAGTGAGTTAGCATGCACACACGAGATGTGAACAGTCGTTTTCCTCAAACAGCTTTGTACAACTATCGTGTCTCCAGTCCTTTTTCCTCTCTGACATTAAAAATAGACCACAGTATCTGAGAAAGACGTGCACACAACCTCTGCAGAGGCGATGGCTGGTGTGTTTCTCAGCTACACTCATTTTTCAAAAGCCCAACATCTGGAACTCAGATACGACCCAGCAGTTCCACTCCTGGTATATCTCCAAAAACCTCAGAAAATGTAATTCGAAAAGATACATGCACCCCAGTGTTCAGAGCAACACTATTCACAATAGCCAAGACATGAGAACAAGCTAAATGTCCATCGACAGATGAATGGATAAAGGAGATGTAGTGTATGCACAGTGGAATATTATGCAGCCGTAGAAAAGCATGGAACCTTTCCATTTGCAGTAAGTTGGAAGTCAAAGCAATTTGACTAGGTACAGCCACATTCAGTTCATCACATGGGTCTGGGGCTGCATCCCCACTCCAGGCAGAGGGGAACACAGACCATGTGGACTTTCATGGCCGAAACAGGTACAACCTGGCCCTCCAGACAGAGGTCAACCACCCCTGAAGACAGGATCCCAGGGCCACACTGGGGCCCCAGTGTTGCCTGTGAGGGACCCAGGAGGCCGCCTTGCCCTCCCCAAGCTCCACATCCAAGCCTGGAAAAGACCAGACCAGACAGTCACCCACGTTTCTCTCCCTGTTAATAAATACTCTGACCGATTCTGAAACCTACCAGTCACAAAGCACCCAGACACAGAATGAGGGTTTCAGATACGGAATGGGGGGAGACACAGGTGTCATCTCTAACAGCACGTGGTCTCTTCTGCCATCTCTGTTTGCTTACTTTGAACGCACCTCTAACCTCTCACCCCAAAATGCGCAGCCAGAGAAGTTCAGGAAAGTTCCCTGAGCCAGACTTCTGCACAGAGCTGGCTGGGCTATACAAAGACAGACTGTGTCTTCCCTCTCTCTCTCTCTCTCTCTCACACACACACACACCCCTTCATTTTGAACGCTGCCTGCAGCTGCACTCATTACTCTTATTCCTTCCACAGGAAACAGGACTAGAAGGAAAAATAAAGCAGGAATGTCGCCTCGTGCACTCACATCGCCCGGTGCTTATGTCTTCAACCCTCTCGGGCAGAAAAAAGAGGAAAAATAAAGCCAGGACAGTCTGCACTTCAAACAGGATCGGGACTTGTTTACACTCAAAATCCCTCTGGGGAAAAAAAATAATAATTTTCCCCGTGCAAATAAGGAAAAATACAGAGAGTGCATGCACACCAAAATATTTGATTTCCAAAACTGACATGGCAGCCTGGTTTGGTACCACTTTACGTGTCATGTATATTATAAAGACCAACACACTTACATTGCAGACGACACGGGTTATGTCCTCCTGTTGACAACCAGTTCTTAGAACAGAACCAAAGGCAAAACACCACTCGGGGGACTATATAATTTTTCCACAAAACTCCAGATGATTTCTTTTTTAAAAAGCAAACTCTATAAATGCAAATAGTGAGAACACCTCCTTATATAGCAGTGATACCCACCCCACCCCCAACAAATAAGGAAAAATACAGAGAGTGCACACACACAAAAATATTTGATTTCCAAAACAGCGGATGTACATAACCGCTGACACGGCGGCCCGGTTGGTACCGCTTTACATGTCATATACGCTATAAAGACCAACTCATTTATATTACAGACGAGATGGTTATTTCCTCCTGCTCACAGCCAGCTGTTAGAACAGAACCAAAGGCAAAACAACACTCGGGAGACTATATAATTCTTCCACGGAAATCCAGATAGTTTCTTTCTAAAACAGCAAACTGTGTTTTAGATGCAAACAGTGAGAAGGGTTTCTTGTATAGCAATGATACCCACCCCCCACTCCCCAGTCCAGAGACTCCAGGAAAGGTCCAGGAACAGAAGCTCCAGCTCAGAGGGTCCCCACAATGTCATCCGTCATATAAGTTAGAGTGATGTCTGCCCCGTTCTCATCGGGAAACGTGTCCAAACACCAAGGAATGCAGGACCCAGGGAAAAAAAAAAAAATACGTTCCGTTCCGTTCAATAAAATATGGGTTGGATCTTAAAACACTCAAAGCCAGAAAAGCTAAGGCTCTGCCCTCAAGTCTCAAAGAGATTTAAAAGGAATACACCGTAAGACAGGAATAAAGACGCGTGAAGAAGGATCGGGTCGCGGGTTTCCGTGGGAGGAATATGAGAGCAGAAAGGTGGCATAAATGAGGATGCTGTCCTCAGTTGTGTCCGACTCTTTGCGACCCCATGGGCTGTAGCCCGCCAGGCTCCTCTGTCCATGGGATTCTCCAGGCAAGAATCCTGGAGGGGGTTGCCATGCCCTTCTCCAGGGGATCTTCCCGACCCAGGGATGGAACTTGAATCTCTTGCCTGGCAGGGCGCTTCTTTAACCAACTGAGCTTACCTAAGACATCTAATGAATTTCCAAAGTCTTGTCTCTAACCCATCCCCTCCTTTCCCCGTGTCCTGGGCCACCTGCCCTAGGCCAAGGAACCACTCCCGCGAAATATTCTAGCAGGTAGCGTCGCTCAACGCACTTCCCTTCCTGACGTCCTCCAAGTCTCTCTCCACTGAGAAGCCAGAACGGACATCAGCCTGGCATTCCCCTCCGAGCTACTGCTCAATACGCCCAGGACAGAGCTAACTTCTAAGTCAGTCTCCAGACGCCCGGCAAAGGGGCCAGTCCCTCCCCTCTCCCCCTGGATGCCTCCGCTCCGGGCAACCTCAGGGCCTTTGCACAAGCTGCTTCTTGGCCGGGCATGCGTTCTGACTCCAGTCCTTCCTCTGGTCCTACCTTAAGACGCTCCCCCTCAGCGTGACTAAGGAGGAGAGACTTTCTTCACGGCCGCCCGCGTTTCCCCGTGACGCTCATCACTATTGAGATCCAGTCAATCTCAGTGTACACGCTTGCTCATCCCTCCCGTCTGCTGTCCCGGGCACCCCGAGCACCGAGAGAAGCGCTCAGCACATAGCCTGAACCAAGCTATTTGTGGGGTGTATGAACACACGAGTGGGGGAGAGGGAAGCTTGCCCCACAGCTGAGCAAGCATTTTCCGTGGCTGGGATACCAGCTGGAGCTACCAGGGCAGAGGTGCCAGTCCCCGCAGCGAACAGAGGAGATAGGTCCCATGTGCGTCCTGGGAAACCCGGTCTGCAGACCACGCTGGAATGGACACGCGGGCCACAGTTCAGGGGCATCCGTGAACTTGGATGGGGGCTGGGGAGAAGCAACCACTTTCTTTTCCTTCACCTTTCGCGTAACTCCATCGGTAACTTCATTAGAAACGTGAGCAAAGGGTCCTCGTGAAAACTGCAGAGCCTGAGATTCTCAGATACCGGTGGGATCCTGCAGGCATTTTCGGACCAGCTTTCAGATGTCTCAGATACTTTAAAAAATACCGCTGACACCCACGGCTACTTTGGAATGATGGCGGTGGTTAAAGTCATTGCTAGGTCATGCTCTAAACATTCATTGGAAGGACTGACGCTGAAGCTGAAACTCCAATCCTCTGGCCACCTGACGCGAAGAACCGACTCGTTGGGAAAGACCCTGATGCTGGGAAAGATTCAGGGCGGGAAGAGAAGGGGACGACAGAGGATGAGATGGTTGAATGGCATCACTGACTCAATGGACATGAGTGTGAGCAAACTCTGGGAGTTGGTGATGGACAGGGAAGCCTGGTGTGCCACAGTCCATGGGATCGCAAAGAGTAGGACATGACTAGGCAACTCAACTGATCATGTTCAAAAAGCACATGTTAAATAGCTGAAAGTGGATCTCGAAGAGATGTTTGTACAATGTATTCAGATTGAAAGCCGTCCCAACAGCCAGAAAAAGTATAAAGCAGCAATTCCCCACCTTTTTTGGCACCAGAGACCAGTTTCACGGAAGACAGTTCTTCCAGAGACCGGGAAGGGGATGGGCTTGGGGTATGGGGGGTGTTTTTGGGAAGATTCAAGGGCATGACATTTATTACTCACTTTATTTGTAACCTAATGCCACCACTGATCTGACGGGAGGTACCAGTCTGCAGCCCAGAGATTGGGGACCACCCCTCTTCCAGCAGAAGGGACCTCAATGCCCATCCACAGATGAGTGGATAAATACAATGAGGTTGAAACAAAAAAAGAAGCAAATTCTGACAGCCGCCACAGCAGGGGTGAACCCTGAGAACATGATACCAAGTCAAAGAAGCAGACAGAGGACAAATGCCGTGCGATTCCAGTGACGGTAAGCACCTAGAATATAGTCAGAAGCACAAAAACAGAAAAGTACTGGGGGCCAGGGGCTGACGGTGGGGAGACGGGGAGTTGGCATTTAAAGGGAAAGACATTCTTCAGTCTGGGAAGATGAACAGGTGGTGCAGAAAGATAGTGACGTGTGTGTGAGCGCTCAGTCACGTCCGACTCTCTGCGACCCCATGGACCGTAGCCTGCCAGGCTCCTCTGTCCGTGGGATTCTGCAGGCAAGAATACTGGAGTGGGTTGCCATTTCCTTCCCCAGGATATCTTCCCAACCCAGGGATCGAACCCAGGTCTGCTGCACCACAGGCGGATTCTTCAGTGTCCAAGCCACCAGGGAAGCAAATGGGTCAAATAAGCAAGCTGTTCAGAGTCGTGGGCACTGGAGTCTGAAGTCAGGATAACCAAGCGGGGACATGCTGCAATGCCTCCCCCCATGCTACTGTCTGCAGGGGGGTTTCTGGGGAGCCCCTTGGGCAGGGGAACAAAGGGAGGGGGAGTGGGGAGGGCAGGATGGACCCGAGACCCAGGACAAGCGGGCTTGCTAGAAGCAGAGGGCGATGGAGCAGCTGCAGCGAGGCAGGGGTCCCCCCCACAATCTGGTATTCACGGCGACTCGGACGGACGGCGCTTCTGCCGAGCAGCAGGGGGAGGTGGGGGGCAGACGCCAGACGGCACGTGGAGCAAAGCTGCTCTGCGGAGAGGGAAAGGCGGGAGACTGGGGGAACTGTTCTCTGCAGAAGGGCGATGAGTGGGGAGAGACACGCAAATAGAGCGAGGAGCTCCCAGAAAAGCAACAGGTTCTGCTAATTTTTTTCCTCTTTTATGACGCTCAGCTTGCGCTTGCAGCGCTAGACTAAAAGGCCCTGAGGAGGCTGCAGAAGACGAAGCTGCGAGAGATGTTTTTTTTCCTCTCCCGACAAAACCGATGGATTTTTAACAGATTCCCCAAACCCCGTGACTGCTTGCTGGAGCACAAAACATTTGAGCCCACGCTTTCAACGGGCTCAGACCCCTTGGCGCGCAGATGGAAACTTCCAGATGATCTTTTCCTTTCTCAAGGCTGAAATGTCCACAGAGAGGGTGAAGGGCTTTTAAAGACTTGATATTTAAAGATGGGGGCTGCTGAGCACGGGCATGAAACGGAGACGTGTGTGCTGGAGCCTTCTCCCACCCTCCCCGAACCCAAGGAGAGCACGTTCACCTCCTCCCTGCTGTCATCAGAGAAGGCCGGCTATGATCTAAAATGATCATCAAAATGATGGCCGTCAATGATCCGAATTAGCAAACGCCCCTGGTACTGATCACTTCCCCAGGCTGAGCAGAGACACCAGGTAATTCCAAGCTTCCTGTAGGTTCAGTTCAGTTCAGTCACTCAGTCATGTCCGACTCTTTGTGACCCCATGGACCACAGCACGCCAGGCCTCCCTATCCATCACCAACTCCTAGAGTTTACTCAAACTTATATCCACTGAGTCGGTGATGCCATCCAACCATCTCATCCTCTGTCGTCCCCTTCTCCTCTTAATGTGTAAGAAAATAAGTAGAAAATTAAAAGACGCTTCCCTCCTTGGAAGGAAAGCTATCACAAACCTAGACAGCATTTTCGAACGCAGAGACATCATTTTGCCGACCAAGGTCCATATAGTCGAAGCTATGGTTTTCTCAGTAATCACATACAGATCCAAGAGACTTGGACCATAAAGAAGGCTGAACGCCAAAGAATTGATGCTTTTGAACTGTGGTGCTGGAGAAGACTCCTGAGACTCCGCTGGACTGCACGGAGATCCAGCCAGTCCATCCTAAAGGAAATCAGTCCTGAATATTCACTTAAAGGACTGATGGTGAAGCTGAAACTCCAATCCTCTGGCCACCTGATGCGAAGAGCTGACTCACTGGAAAAGACCCGGATGTTGAGAGAGATTGAGGGCAGGAGAAGGGGGCGACAGAGGATGAGATGGTTGGATGGCATCATCGACTCAACAGACAGGAGTTTGAGCAAACTCCAAGAGTTGGTGAAGGACAGGGAGGCCTGGCCTGCTGCGGTCCATGGGGTCACAGAGGGTCGGACACCAGTGAGTGAATGACAAATCAGTAAGAAGAAACAGAAGCTAGGACTTCCCTGGTGGCGCCGTGGGTGAGAATCTGCCTGCCAATTTGGGGAACGTGGGATCCCTGATCCTAAAAGCCTGGAGCAAGTAAGCCCTAACTACTGAGCCTGTATTCTGCAGGGCCTGGGAGCTGCAACTACTGAACCTGAGTGCTGAAACTATGGATGCCTGCACGCCCCGAGCCGGGGAGGTCTGCACCAGAAGAAACTCGCAGAGTGAGAAAACCGTGCAAAGAACTGTGGCCCCCCAGTCACTGCAATTAGAGAAAGCCTACAGGTAGCAACAAAGATCCGGCACAGCCAAAGACAAAAAAATAAATACAAAGAAACAAACAGAAGCGAGGAGAGAGCGAAATACAGCTATCCCACCTTTGGTTCGCAGGGGCCAAGAGTACGTAGACACTCTCCCTCACCAATCCTCTGCGTTCACCTGACCCGGGCCGTTTTCCCACCGGCCACTTTCAGCTTCCCCAAGCCCTGGCCCCCGGAGGCTCTGCTGATAGAACATTACAGAAGTCCTCATCCTGCCGGCTCATGAGACGCCCCGTCAATCCACACCCACAAGTGGACAGCGGCTCTCATACCGGACAGCAAGGATATAGATACACGTCATCACGGCGGAAAAAGCCCTGCTGGAGAGTATTTGCTCAATCAGACTATCTTCCAGCAATCCTTTTCAGTCTGCCCTGGTTTATGCTTCAAGTCTTTTCTTTTTTCTCTTTAATTATTTACTTGATGCACTGGGTCTTCACCAACTGAGCCACCAGGAAAGCCCCCCCTCCCCCCAAACACACACTGGTGGCTCCGTGGGTAAAGAATCCGCCTGCAATGCAGGGGATCCGGGTTCCATCCCTGGGTTGGGGGAAGATCCCCTGGAGAAGGGAATGGCAACCCACTCCAGTATTCTGGCCTGGAGAATCCCATGGAAAGAGGAGCCTGGTGGGCTTACAGTCCATGGAGACACACACAAGAGTCACACGACGTAGCAACTAAACCACCACCAGCAGCACGTGGGATCTGACTGTACAGTTCAGGTTCCCTGTATCGGGAGTGTGGAATCTTTAGCCAGTGGACCACCAGGGAAGTCCCAATCTGCTGATTTTTAAAAACCAAAGCAGTGAGAGTTCAAACAGCCTGTTAAACAGAAACCCTTATCTGGGGTAGATAGAACAGGACTCTTCTGATTCCAAGTGCAGTCGGTGATCACAGACAAGAGCAGGCAGAAAGGAGAGACACCACCAAGCTCTCTATGCCAAGCTTACACCCTCTCTTCCGAAGCACAGTCTGAAAAACTCATTCGTCTTCTGCATCAGCTGGCCCCAAAACGTCTGGCTTCCCATGAGTGAGGACCTCCCGGCTCTCTTACAAACCCGAGACCTCCATGTCTGGTCATCCCTTGGTGAAACTTTTAAAGAGAAATCATTTTCGAATCCATCCCTCTGAAAGTCTACACCTTCACCACATTCCCATGTGTCCCCTTTCCAAGGGAGAGAAATACATCCCACATCCTGTATGTCAACTCCAGAACCTCTCACCTCCTATTATTAAAAAAAAAAAAAAAAACCACTAATTGCTCAGTCGTGTCCAACTCTTTTGCAACCCCACGGACTGTAGCCCGCCAGTCTCCTCTCTGTCCACGGGGATTCTCCAGGCAAGAATACTGGAGAGGGTTGCCATGCACTTCTCCAGGGGAATCTTTGCAACCAAGGGATCGAATCCACGTCTCCTGCATTGCACGTAGATTCTTTACGGTCCGAGCCACTGGGGAAACCCTCACCTCCTGTTAGCATCCACTCAATCACCCAGTCTTCCCCCACACTAAAATCCCTCTCTCTGCACATTAGCTTCCTTCCCAAAGGCTGTTTTGTGTGAGTTTACTCAGTCACGTCCCGCTCTTTGCGACCCCATGGACTGCAGCCCGCCAGGCTCCTCTGTCCATGGGGATTCTCCAGGCAAGAATACTGGAGTGGGTTGCCATTCCCTTCAGCAGGGGAATCTTTCCCCACCCAGGGATCGAACCTGGGTCTCCAGCACTGCAGGCAGATTCTTCACCGAGTCACCAAGGAAGCCCAAAGACTGTTGCACCTCTCCACTGACCTTCAGGAGATGCACGCACCCAGCCATCTCCAGCCTCTCGCCCATCACCCCGTCTCCAGCAGCTGCTCCCAAATGCCAAAAACCACCCTTGGGTTTTCACAGGTGGTTCCCAACCTCTAGATGCTGCACCACCTCTGCAGGCCCGAGAGCCTCTGCTTCCCGGCTTCTGCCTCCCAACTCCCCCAGCTCCCTGAGCTCTTGCAGACACGCTCCTTCACAGCTCTCACCCCAGACCTGCCCCGCTTCATTGCTGCCTGCCCCCACCCCTGCCGGGCTCCGGGGCACTTCACCCACTCTCCACTGAAGCAATTGCCACATCAAAGCTTCAGGGCACCTGCGACACCCTCTGCTGCAGATGCAACCCAACCCCTCCGCCACCTCGCTGCCCAACTAAATCACAGGGCCTCTCAGAGTCACACACTTCTTCATCTACAAGAGGAGGCCCCTCTTAAAGGCTCTCCTACTTCATGCTTAAAACAGCCGAGCATCCCAGTCCGACCCGCTCCTGATAAAGCCGCGATCCGTCCTGTTCCACGCTTCCACACACCTGTTCCAGCTCCTGGGACAGGAAGGGAAGGTGTGGACCCAGCATATTTAAAGGGACAAGAGATGGCAGGCAGGGGTGGGTCCAGGCAAAATAGAGTAGCTGGCTCCACCCACCATCTCCCAAAGAACACCAAGACCCTTGGGAGCCTCGGTTCCTAGCCCGACACCTCCCAGGCCAAGGAGACCAAAGGGCCATGTGCCCAGCTCTCCCTGAGGTTTATCTGTAGATCTTGTCAGAGGAGCACAGGAGAAAAGCAGAGAAATTTCCACACTACGATTCCTCTGGCAGCTTTCAAAGTAGGTTAATAGGGGAAAAAGATCTGGGCTGTGGGAGTGTATGTCTGTCTATCTGTCTGTCAGTTGTTCAGTCGTGTCTGACTATGTGACCCCACGCACGATAGCCCGCCAGGCTCCTCTGTCCATGGGATTCTCCAGGCAAGAATCCTGGAGTGGATCTTCCCGACCCAGGGATCAAACTGGCTTCTCCCGCACTGCAGGCCAACTCTTTATCATCTGAGCCACCAGCAATACCAGACCCCCACCCCGGGCTCTGTCACTGTTTAAATCCTAAACTTTATCCCTTCTCCCAACATCCCTCTCCAGGCCACTCCCAACCAGAAGAGGTGGATGCCTCCAGCACGTTGTGATGAGGGTTTGAGAAATCTAGAAAGAAAAATAAAGAAACGGGAAGGAAAAAAGAAGCCACCCAGGATACCACAGCTAATGGGCCGCCCTGGCTTCATACCATGCCCATCAACACGAGACAGGTTTAAAGAAGAAATCAGAGAGTAAAGCAGGCTCCAAATTACAAGTGTGATATCATCCAAGCCTGCACTGGTTTGTCACTCAGAAGTGTTCTTCCGGTGAGTGCATGCTAAGTTGCTTCGGTCAAGTCCAGTCCTTCGCAACCTCATGGACTGTAGCCCCGACAGGCTCCTCTGGTCCCTGGGATTCCCCAAGCAAGAATACTGGAGTGTGTTGCCATTTCCTCCTCCAGGGGATCTTCCTGACCCAGGGTTAGAACCCGGGTCTCTCAAATCTCCTGGCTTGTGCAGGTGGGTTCTTTACCACTAGCGCCACCTGGAAAACCCCAGCTTTTAGGAGCAGCAACCCAGAAAAATGGCAGTGGGGTAACGGACTTCCCTGGTGGTCCAGTGGTGAAGAATTCCGCCTTCCAATGCAAAGGGTACAGGATCCACCCCTGATCGGGGAGCTAAAATCCCACCTTGCCTGGAGGCCAAAAAAAACCAAAACAGAAAACAGAAGCAATATTGTATCAAAGTCAATGAAGACTTTTAAAAATTCTCCCATATTAAAAAAACACACACACACTCACACACAAAAACATAAAACAGAAGCAATATTGTATCCAATTCAACACTTTTAAAACTGATCCACATCAAAAAAAAAAAAGGGTAGAAAGGCAAAAAATGGGTCACCGCCCTCAGTACGTTAAGCCAAGACTTCCACAGAAGGTGCTAGAAATGTAGTCAGCACCCAGGAAGAAGAGTGCATGCCAAATTCTAGCTGTACCACCTCCCAGCTGTGGGCCCTGCCTTTCAATTGCATTCTGAGTATCAATGGCGCGGGGCCGTCCCCCAGATCTACAGCGAGCAGAACATCTTCCTCGGAGGAGAGGAGCTTCAGTTCAGTTCAGCCACTCTGTCGTGTCCGACTCTGCGACCCCATGGACTGCAGTACGCCAGGCTTGCCTGTCCATCACCAGCTCCCGGAGCTCGCTCAAACTCACGTCCATGACACCATCCAACCTTCTCATCCTCTGGACATGGAGCTTAGCTGTCGCCTTTGTCCACCAGCAACTCCCAGCCTCCAGGAGACGGAGACGGGGATGAAGAGAAAGCAAGCCTCTTTGGGGGAGTTTTTGGTTGGGTGGCGGTGCCTGGTCTTAGCTGTTTAAGCATGCAGGGTCTTCAGTTGCAGCATGTGGAATCAAGCTCCCTGGGCAGGAAACGAACCCCCGGCACTGGGAGCGCAGAGTCTTAGCCACTGGACACCAGGGAAGTTCTGAAAAAGGTCTCTCCTGGATGACCCAACTTCCTCCTCTTCTCCCACTGGGAGAGTAACGGGCAGGAAGGCCACAGGTCCCCAAGTGGCAGAAACAGGCTGAAAAGTGTCAGACGTTTTTTTCTCTCTCTCTTAACCAGCAGGAGGAAACACACCACAAGTGTCAGACTTTTTTTCCCCTTGCTCTATACAAACTTTAAACGAGGTTTCGGTTAAAACTCTGCGTTGCCAAGACGACCCTGGGTTCCACCTGAACTTCACTTTCCTCAAACCATGAGCTCACCGATTAGTTTTTCTTATGGAAGTGTTTTTCTGAAGCTATGTTAATGAGCTATTTGGTTACCCTAGACTCTGTCTTTCTTCAAGTCGGTTCCGCCTAAGACTCAGAACCCTTAAGGGCTCAACAAACCGGTATGTGTGACCCAGAGAAATGTTCTCTTAAGCGATGTTAATGAAACTACGCGTTTGCTCGGAAACCTGCCTTTCTTCAAGGTTCATGTCAACTGTTTTATGGCCCAGAATAACTCACCTGGTGCCAATGTTATCTCAAAATGCATCTTGGGGGTGAGGGGCCTGGCGCCACTCTCTGAGTTTTGAGACATTTCTTTCCTCTAATTTAGCAGCTTGCTAATAGGTATATAACTTCTTGCTAAAAATTAGCAGGGTTTCCCATTCTGGGGTCTTATGTCAGAAGCTTTCTCCATCTCTTTTATACTTTACTAAAACTTTATTACACGGAAGTTCTGAGCCATGAGGCCTCGTCACAGGCCCCGGAACAAGTTCCTGTCCTTCGGAGGCCCAAGAATCCTGGCATCTTCATGGCTCCTAGCGACCACCTTTCACCACCATGCACAAGGACAGCCCTGTACCACTCCATTTATGCGCCGGCCCCGATCTGCTCTGATGAAGCCAGCACCCCATCCACTGCAACCCTGCCGTATACTCAACTGATACAGCTTAATGTGGGCTTCCCTTGTGGCTGACACAGTGAGGAATCTGCCTGCCATGTGAGAGTCCCGGGTTCCATCCCTGGGCCGGGAAGATCCCCTGGAGGAGACCATGGTAACCCACCCCAGTATTCTTGCCTGGAGAACCCCCATGGACAGAGGAGCCTGGCGGGCTACAGTCCATGGGGTCGCAGAGAGTCGGACAGGCACGGGTCCCACCATTTCTGATCCCCTTTCAGGCTGGTTCTGAAAGGGCCAGAGTGTCAACACTGGAGGCTTCCAGGGGTCCGAGGTAAACTCTGTTATAACGCCCTTTGGAGGGAGGATGCAACCACAGACGCTATCTGAATGAGCAGGTATGGCTGGGTTCCAGCAAAACTAGGAATTTCATAGTATTTTCATGTGTCACGGAATATGAGGCTTTTTCCAGCCGTTTAAAAATACAAAACCATTCTTAGCTCGCAGGCTGTACCAAAACAGGTGGCAGGCCAAGTCTGGTCTCTGCCTTCAAAGAAGCCTGTCTCATGCTGCGGCTCAAGAGATGGTTTTTGGAACCTGACACCGTCCAATTTTTCCAGGGCTCCCATGCACCCAGCCCAGGGCCTCCAGCTACCCGGCCCGTGACCCCACCCCGCACCCCAAGGTCCCTGTAGACTCCTGAGAGCAATCAATGCCACAAACTCGGGGTGAATAAACCTCGGGCGGTCGAGAAACACGGCCCTGCCCTGCAGAGAGCATGGACCCTGAAGTCCCCGTTCCATCTTGGCGACCTGGCACATCAATGCCCTGAGTTTGGTTGCCCCGCTTGCCAAACAAGGAAGAGCCATTCCATGGATACGGATGCCTAGTGCAGACTCAGAGCGAAGGAGAGACATTCCTGCCTGCAAGACAGCGGGCACCTGAAAAAACCACACGCCCATCACCAATGACATTTATCCTTCTCTCCCCACCCCGTCCCGCAGGGCCTGGCCACACCCCCAACTCCAGCCCCAAAATCCCAGTTCAGCTGCCAAGCTGGGGACGTGACCCTGGCCACTGAGAAGGCACCAGGTACCCAGGAACGAGGCTGGAGTCCCAACAGCAGAGGTCAGAGTCAGGACAGGCTGCTCGGGTTGCAACACGCAGGAAGTCACACCGAGAAATCCTCTGCCTGCAGATGAAACACACAGGAGCGCTGGTTCCCCTGGGGCAAGGCGGGGATCGGGGGGTCCCCTCGTCCCCGCGGTCCTGAGCCACCTCCTCACGCAGCTCTTTCAATCCCCAGCCTGCCTCTTCTGCCGATCCTCGCTGCCACGTTGCGTGCACACCTGCCTACAAGGAAGACACGAGACACATGTGCCGCAAAAAAGTAGCAAAGGAAAACTCTTCAGGGACCTCCCCGGCTCGCCATTGGTGAAGACTGCAATCTCCATGCAGGGCGCCTGGGTTTGATCCCTGGTCAGGAAACAAGATCATCCAACAAGCTCTACGAACCCCCCCATGAGAGCTCCAACCAACACCCCGATCAAGAAAAAAAATAACAGACAGCTGTTTAGACAACCGTAGGCAACATTTCTTTAGGAGACTAAGCAATGATGTCTTTTAAACCTGATGGGCAAGTTCATCTTTTCTTCTTGTTTCTTTTTTTTTGATGGGTTGGAAACTGTGTCCCTGTCTCACTAGTTGTCTGGCCTGAGGTTGCCAGCAGTGGAGTTTGTGGGCAGTTGACTGGAGCTGGGTCTTGGTGTTGAAATGGAGACCTCACTCAGATTACTTATTCCTTGGGGCCTGGGGGGGGTCTCTGTTATTGCAGCATTTCAGACTCAGCACTCCAACCTCAGGGGCTCAGGCCTGATCCCTGGCCCATGAACCACGATCCCACAAGCAGTGGGATTTCGGCAGGAATACAAAGAAAAAAAAAAGGAGATTGAAAAAAAAAAAACAGATGAAAAGCAAATAAAAATAACCGGAACAAAGAATAAAAAATAACAACTCCAGAAGTCCCTGGGGCTGTCTTGCCTGCCTTCCGCCCAAGGCCCCCCACTAATGCCTGCTAAGTTCCTGGGGAGACACAAACAGCATGCCTTTCCTCACTGCCATCTTGGCTCCATCGCGCCCGAGGGTCAATTTCAGTCATTCCCTGATTAGCTTAAGCATGGGGCCAAGTGTACAAAGCTCGTGGCAGAAGTCGCTGAGTGTTTGGAAAATGAAATGACCACCTGGATGTGCTTTTTTTTTTTTTTAATAGAGCTCTGCTTATGAATGGAGAAATAGTTCACATGACTTTGAAGGACGTGCTTGAATAATCATTTCCAAGCAAGATTCACTGGAAAGCAAATCATAGAACTGGGGGTTACACACACGAGCACACACGTGCGTCAAGCACTTCCACTCCACGGCGGGGAAAGGAACCACCCTGAATCTTCTTCGGAAGGACTGATGATGAAGCTGAAACTCCCAATGCTGTGGCCACCAACCAACTCGCTGGAAAAGACCCTAACGCTGGGAAAGATGGAAGGCAGGAGGAGAAGGGGACGGCAGAGGATGAGATGGTTGGATGGCATCACTGACTCGATAGACGTGAGTTTGAGTAAGCTCCGGGAGTTGGCGATGGACAGGGAAGCCTGGCGTGCTGCAGTCCATGGGGTCGCAAAGAGTCAAACAGGACTGCACGGAACCAAACTGATGTCAGTTTCACACAAGGTGATGAGGGTGATTTGAAGTACCCCTGTTTTCGAAATTTTTCCTACCCCTCAATATTCAGAAGGACGCTTTACAAGTCTCCCCCTTGGATGTCTCCATCTTTATCTCTGTGCTGGAAGGGTGGGAAGCTCTGTTTTCCCTCCCGGATGTGTGTTTTGTTCTGAATGAATGCAGCATGCCACGCCTCCGCCCCCCCCCCCCCCCCACACACACACAATCTCACACTTTCTCTTGGCTGTCTGTCTGCGGAAGGAGAGGAGTCAAACGGGGCTGAGAAAAGGGAAAATGTCCACACAGAGACGACACCACCCCACTTCCCTCTGATAGCAGCCACTGTCTGCCCACTCACTGTGGACGCCTGGTTCCTAACTGGGGCCGGAGCGGAGATAACAGACCGGGACATGTTTTCCGGAGCCGCAATCTCTGAATCTGCTCTCCCCACACGCGGAGTCACACCCTGTCCTTGCACATGTGGGGGTGGGGTGGGGGGAGCCTCTGACCGCCACACGTGATCACGGGACGGATGTTGAGGGTACAAAATACGAAAGCGGTGTCCGTTTGAAGACAGCTCCTGCTGTTCAATCGCTAAGTGGTGTCCGACTCTGGTCCCCGTGACTCTCCAGCATCACCAGAGGGAACTAAGTACTTTTTGCCAAATGCATGATGAAAGATTGCCCTACATGATGTGGTTTTTGTTCAGTCGCTCAGTCATGTGCACCTCTTTGCGACCCCATGGACCGCAGCACGCCAGGCTTTCCTGCCCATCACCAACTCCCGGGGCTTGCTCAGACTCACATCCGTCGAGTCGGTGATGCCCTCTGACCGTCTCATCCTCTGCCACTCCCTTCTGCCTTTGCCTTCAATCCTTTCCAACATTAGGGTCTTTTCCAAAACAGCATTACTGAGATAGAAAGCACACACCAAGACAATTCACCCAGTGGAAGGTGCGCAAGCGAAGATTCACAGACTCGTGCAACGGTCATCAGCTCAACCAACAGAGCATGTCCAGGAACCCCAGAAGCAGTCCTGAACCCCAACCCCATCGGCACTCCCAAGCTGCAACACCCAGCTCCCCAGTCCCAGGCAACAGTCATCTCCTTTCTGCCCACCACGCCCTTTCTGGTTCAGCCCGCAACCTCTGTAAGAATCTGACAGCCTGCCCTGGGTCAGTGACCTTCACAACCAACTTCCCAGTTTTATCATCACGTCTCAGGGGCTCAAGCCACGGCAGCAGCTCCTGCAACTGCACCCGCACATCTCACACACACAGGGGGGCCTCTCGATGCCCAGACCGACAGCTACTGTCCTAGAGATGCCGTCCCACCCCCGAGACACCACAGAGAGTCACGCATCTCTGGGCTGTCTCGTGACTACCGCTGACCATTTCCAAACTCGTCGCTTTCAAGCCAAGAGGAGTGGGGGCAGGGAGAGAAAACCATTCTAGCACATTCCATGGGGTGGGAGAGTCACGTCCATTCTACGTATCAGTTTAATTAATAGCATCTCCACTGTCCCGGCCAGACACGTGGTACACCATCATCCAAAAGGAAGAGAAGGAAGAAATCCCAAAGAAGGATCTCAATGGCATGGGTAATAGCAAACCATCACCAAATGGGAACAGAAGAGGCTGTTTCATCCATTTACTGGGGAAGGGCCGTGGCAACTGAGTAAGGACATGAAGCCAGATTCAGTGATTTCGAGTTGTAATAGACAAGTTGTCGGGGGCGGAGGGGGGTGAAGCGGGGAGGCTGGGTGGTTTCTCTTCCACACTGTGTTTCTCCCATCACCCTGCCCGGAGCTGGAAACTGGCTTGTCTCATCTGAGCATTGAAAACCAAAAGAGCACACCCCTGATGGGAGCTCGGGCACCGCACACCTCTGGATTTTTAACCACCCAAAGCGCCCCGTGCCTTCGGGGGAGGGGAGGGCGGGCTGCCACCTGTTCCGTCCACTTTGGCCGCCGAGGAAAGTCAAGGGAATCTTCTAACGGGTGCTTGTTTAAAGCCCTGACTCATTCCATCCCCTCTTGTTCCATTTATCCCCCACTCAAGGACTGCGAGACGAGATGTTACGTATGCTGATCTTTAAAAACGTGTAACTCACCAATGAGCGCAAGCAGAAACTGCTGCACTCCTTGCAGGGACCGTGGACAAACTAATGATGTTGCGCCATGCCGGTTTCCTGCTTTGGCTGTTGGTCTGAAGTTACATAACAACGGCACCGTTGGAGGAGGCGGGACACAGGACCTCTCGGCACTATTTCTGGAACTTTGCTGTGGTTTATAACCAACCAAAGTAAATCATCTTAAATGAAAATTGTCTAAATAAATTTTTTTTTTAATCTAGCAGCCTCTCTTACTGATGGTCTGGGGAACTAAAAACTGGGTGCCGTGCAAACGAGCCTTCAGAAAGTGTTTCGAGTCATTACAAACTCACTGTCACAAACACAGGCAGTGCACCAGGAAAAAAAAATCTCTTCCTGTAACTAGGAAGAAAAAAAAAAAAACGTCTGCTATTGCATGAAAATGTAATATCCTGCAAGTACCAATCAACAGTCTGAAAATGAAATTAAGGAGACATCATTCGCAAAAAGCATCAGAAAGAAAACAGCCAAAACTCCAAAACAGAAAGCGCAAAAAAATGTCATCTCTACGGCTCCACCTCCACTGAGACTGGCTTTCCACAGCCCTGAGTCGTGCTCACGGTCAGGGTCCGCGGGTGTTAACGGAGGTCTTCCTTCAGCATCGAAAGCTTAGCCGATGAGGCCAGGACCGCGTCCAGTTGCTTCAAGGCGTGATATTAAAAATGATCGATCAACAAGCAGCAGAGACCCAGCCAATTAATCACCCGTCTATGCTCACAATCAAATATGTATTAAGTGAAAGAGAAAAGGCAGCCCGGCATTCACAGCCAGGCTCTGCTGTTCTCACCTTGTAACATAATTCACAGAACGCTAACCTCAGAGAGGGACCCGAGTCCTGGAAATGTGGAACTCTAAATCGCTGACGGTCTTCCCAGCACCCTATGATCCCACTCCTGGGTATGTACCCAGAGAAAACTAAGATTTTGAAAAGATACACGCACCCCTATGTTCACAGCAGCCTGAGTCACGATAGCCATGACAGGGAAAAAACCTAAATGTCCACTGACAGAGGAATGGATAAGGAAGACATGGTACATCGTATACACGGTGGAATATTACTCAGCCATGAAAAAAGATGGGATGATGCCGTTTGCAGCTACATGCATGGACATAGAGACACTCATACTAAGTAAGTCACAAAGAGAAAGGCAAACATCAAATGGTATCACTTAGAGGCGGAATCTAAAATATGATACAAACAACCTTATCCACAAAACAGACTCACAACCCGAGAAAACAGGCCTGTGGTTGCCAAGATAGGAGGGTGGTCCAAACGGGCCTTCCTTTAGTGAGGCCACATCCAGCTGGCTAGACAATCAAGAAAGGCTCTCAGATCTCACTCTGAGACAAGCCCTACATGATGCAAACTGCTGGAAGGTGGGTCCTTTCCCGGGTCCTGTTCAAGGCAGTTATGCCATTAATAAGTTCCAGGGAACAGAACCAGCATACAGCAGTCCCTAAAAGGTAACAAGAGAACATTCCAAAGACACAGTTCTGGCCACCAGGTTTCACCACACATAACTTTTACCTCTGCAAGTGACAAAGCCAGCCCCCCATAATTCCAGTAACTCAAACTACGGGCTGTAAAGAGTTCCCCTTCAAAAAAAAAAAAAATGTATTTATTTGGCTGCGTTGGGTCTTAGTTGTGGCACTCAGGACCTTCGTTTTGGTCTGAAACAAAGCCTTTCAGGGACTGAAGCCACGTCCCTTGCATTGCAAGGCGCATTCTTTTTTTTTTTTTATGCAAGGCGCATTCTTAACCACAGGACCGCCCGGGCAAGTCAATGTGAACAGTCTTGAAGATGGATCGACCGTACTGTGAGCTGGAACCTTTGGAGGGCATGGAGTCCAAGGGCCCGGCTGAAAGAAGAAACAGGATGATTTGTTTATTCTCTTGGGGTCAGTGAGTTGTCACATGGGCGGCTACGGAGAGAAGCAGGCCTAAAACTCAAGAACGCGGCTCCCATTTAAGGGATCCTTCCAGGTAAACGTCAGTCATAATACTGTTCACTCACTCAGTCGTGTCTGACTCTTTGCGTCCCCATGGACTGCAGCACGCCAGGCCTCCCTGTCCATCACCAACTCCCAGAGTTTACTCAAACTCATGTCCATCGAGTCGGTGATGCCATCCAACCATCTCATCCTCTGTCGCCCCCTTCTCCTCCTGCACTCAATCTTTCCCAGCATCAGGGTCTTTTCCAATGAGTCAGCTCGTCCAATCAGGTGGCCGAAGTATTGGGAGTTTCAGCTTCAGCATCAGTCCTTCCAATGAAACATGCAGGGTTGATTTTCTTTAGGACAGACTGTGGTTTGATCTCCTTGCAGACCAAGGGGCTCTCAAGAGCCTCGGTATTACAAAAAGGAAAAAAAAAACAATAATTATTATAATCTACAGTTTACATGGCTCTCCTTTGATTTCATCCAGCAAATCTTGGATAAGGTCAGAAACTTTCCTTGGCTCAAATAACCCCAATTTCCCAACGGGAGAATCCACCTTATTTCTGAAAGTCTTTGCTTCCCACTGTGCGTGGTTCTGCATGTGGACAGGGAGAGAAGAAGATTCCCTGTGAGAAGTCAAAGCTTCCAGGACAACTGGGCCGTAACCCTCCACCGACAAACGACACAGTCATCGAAGGAGCACGGGGACTGCCCATCTGATGATGCCAGCTCTTTAAAACACAGTGCGGCAAGCGGAGGAATATCATCTCCATCGACCATAAAGAGTTCCCAGGGAGGGTTCCAGAGATCTGAACTGAGACACTGCCCGTGGCTCCGACAAGAAGGCTGGGAGGAAATGACCCCTGGGATCTCCCTCATCACTCTGAGTCACAGGTTGCACACCCAGCCCGCTGGCAAAGGTTTGCCGTCTGTCCTCGAAAGCGCATCTCCTCACATGTTCCCTGCATTCCAGGCGCTTTCATCAGATTGTCCCTCTCTCCTCTTTACACACTCTCTCTCTCTCTCTCTCTCTCTCTCTCTCACACACACACACACGGCCACACCCATCCCCAATCTCTACAACTGTCTCTCCTCCGTGGGTCAGATGGCAAAGAATCTGCCTGCCAATGCGGGAGACCCAGGTTCGATTCCCTGGGCCGGGAAGACCCCCTGGAGGAGGGAAGTGGCAACCCCACTCCAGAATTCTGGCCTGGAGAATCCCATGGACAGAGGAGCCTGGCGGGGCTGCAGTGCATGGGGTCGCAGACTTGGAAAGGACTGACGGACTGCCACGTCCATTTCACGCTCGAGAGACACTCACAGGAACTGTCTTCTGCTCTCGGGACAGGACTCGGGGGCTCAGATCGCCCTGATGCAGGCACGCCAATCAGAAAGTGAAGATGTGTTCCCTCGTAAGCTCAAAACG
This sequence comes from Muntiacus reevesi, assembly GCF_963930625.1. Lineage (NCBI taxonomy): Eukaryota > Metazoa > Chordata > Mammalia > Artiodactyla > Cervidae > Muntiacus > Muntiacus reevesi. The sequence goes on along the minus strand of NC_089271.1, from coordinate 6,872,675 downwards.
CGTTCAGGACGAGTGACATCCCAAGTGCCTCTTAGGGGGAAGTCAGGTCGGACAAGGTGGTTTCCTAAGAAGCAGAGACACCTCAAAGTCACAGAAATCAGAGCGAAGAAGGTGGGGAGAGGGGACGGGGGTCACACAAGCATCCAAGGTGCAGACCTCCAGCCATAAACTCAGTCCTGGGGCTGCCGTGCTGGGCCTGTGGCTGCGACTCTGCACTTTCGATGCTGGGGGCCCCGGGTTCGATTACTGGTCGGGGGACTAAGACCCCCCCCTAATTCCGTTAAGAAGCGTGGAATACCAAATGCTAATACTAAGACCAAGCACAGCCGAGTAAATAATAAATCCTGGGGGAGTCGATGCAATACATGATTGCAGTTAATAATGCTGTATCTGAACACTGCTAAGAGAATGAATCTTAAAGGTTCTCATCACGAGAAAAACACAAATATATGACTCTAGTTAACACTGGAGTCTGTATCTGAACACTACTAAGAGAATGAATCTTAAAAGTTCTCACTATGAGAAAAAATAAAAAAGTAACCAAGTGCGGCGATGCTTTACTAAACCCACTGTGATCTTCACACAATGTTTACGTCTATCAAATCATCATGTCTCACACCTTAAGCTCATACACTGTGCGTGTCCAACTCTTTGCGACCCCGTGGACTGCAGCCTGCCAGGCTCCTCTGTCCATGGGATTCTCCAGACAAGCATACTGGGCTGGGTTGCCATTTCCTTCTCCAGGAGAGCTTCCCAAGTCAGGGATTGAACCCAGGTCTCCCACACTGCAGGGGGATTCTTCACCATCTGAGCCGCCAGGGAAGCCCAGAATACAAGGTTACATGTCAAACTATACCTCACTTTTTACAAAAATGAAAATTTTAAAAAAGGACAGCTGGGGACTTCCCCTGGTGGTCCGGTGATTAAGAATCTGCCCGCCAATGCAAGGGGACACGGGTCTGGATCCCTCGTCTGGGAGAGCGCCCGTGAGGTGAGCTTCACAACAACAGAGCCTGCTGCTGCAATTAAAGAAACCCGGGGTGGAGCCATGAACTGCCCGTGTGCTACACAATGAAGACCCATCACAGTCAAAAACTTCAAAAACCAAAAACAACACCAACGACAGCTGAAGGCTGGAACTGTCTCTGTGGGTCCTGCCCCTCTCCCCTGCCCCCCAAGTCAGGAAGCGTCATGCCTCACAGGGAGAATCAGGAAGAACACAAAGTCTTCCTCTGAAAACTGCTGTCCCAAAGACACATTCAATAAGAACCAGGGCAATGAAACATCACTCGATCAAGGGGAAAAAAAAAAGTTTCCCATAACAAAGTTCTTTTCCTAAAACTTGCTAGTAGCCCCAAACGACGATGCTTGACTCAGTATCACCGTGATGACTGCAAATTCGAGGTGACTCAGCACCTTCAGAGGCAAATGCTTCCCCCAGCCGGCTTTTTAGAAGCAATCTTCCATCAGCCCGGTGGGCAAGGTACGTGTGGTCCAGGAAGACATCGACTCACTTCATCTTCTGCTTGTCCTGCCGGCAGGCCACATAACCTGATATTTTTTTTTCCCACACCTCCAACATTTCAATCACCAAAATAAAACCACGCCTGCGTAGGAGAAGAAATGAGCCTATCAGCCTCTCCCTTCCTCGAATGAGGTCAAAGGCTTCTTTTTGCCACTTAGCACCTGAGCGTCAACACGCTAACCCCTCAGCCCCCAAAGACTGGAACCGGAATCGACAGCAAGATATAAACGGCTGGTCTATGGAAACGTGCTTCATGAAGCTTAACCACGAGGCACAACATGAACTGCAACAAACACGGCCAGCAACCGACGCTAACAACCATATGCTCGACGTGCCGCAGACCAGAAAGCAAACCTAAAAGGCACAATCTTTGCTGTCAAGGACTTGCAATCTTACTGACAAGGAGAAAGAAAATACACGCAGCAGAGAAAGAGTTGGCAAAAGGCCACCTGGAGGGGGAAAAAAAAATTAAGCTCATAATGGAAATCCCCTAATAAAAAACAGATTTTTCAACACCAAATAAATGTATTAGATAGACTGGGCAACAGAAAAAGGAAAAGAAAGAAAGAAATGTAATAAAACTGAAAGGATGAATGCAGTACGAAGCCAGTAAGAATAAGTCACAGAAATCATAGGGACCTAGTCAAGACCCTCAAAGTTTCCAATTGCCTGCATACGGCCTTCTCTAAGACTATTAAATGACCCCCTTTTCCTGGGGAGGGCTTTATGTCTTTACGTGGAAAAGACTGCCAACTGCCCTTCCCAGTGCTGACGACACTCAAGACGTGGTGCTCCAACTGCAAAGTGAACAAGAGTCACCTGGAAATTGCATTTGTGCAGGGCTCTTACGGCTGGGCACGTGTGGACTCCAGGCCAGATAACTCCTCACAAGGGGCTGACTTGTGCATTGTTAGGGGCTGAGCACCATCCGTGGCCTCTGCCCACGAGATCCCCTAAAGTCTCCAAACCTTGCTGAATGTCCCTGGGGCGGGGCAGGGGACATGATTGCTCACCTCCACCCCATCAATCCACCCCACCGCCAACCACCCCATCCCCAGTTGAGGCTCAACCTTCAGAAAACTAAGATCATGACATCCAGTCCCATCACTTCATGGCAAATAGATGGGGAAACACTGAGACTTTATTTTCTTGGGCTCCGAAACCACTGCACATAGTGACTGCAGCCATGAAATTAAAAGATGCTTTCTCCTTGGAAGATAACCTATGACCAACCTAGACAGCATATTAAAAAGCAGAGACATTACTTTGCCAACAAAGGTCCATCTAGTTAGTCAAAGCTACAGTTTTTCCAGTAGTCATGTACAGATGTGAGAGTTGGACTATAAAGAAAGCCAAGCACCGAAGAATTGATGCTTTTGAACTGTGGTATTGGAGAAGACTCTTGAGAGTCCTTTGGACTGCAAGGAGATCCAACCAGTCCATCCTAAAGGACATCAGTTCTGAAAGTTCACTGGAAGGACTGATGCTGAAGCTGAAACTCCAATCCTCTGGCCACCTGATGCAAAGAACTGACTCTGGAAAACACCCTGATGGCAGGAAAGATTGAAGGCAGGAAGAGAAGGGGACGACAGAGGGTGAGATGGTTGGATGGCATCACCAACTCAATGGACATGAGTTTGAGTAAACTCTGGGAGTTGGTGATGGACAGGGAAGCCTGGCGCGCTGCAGTTCGTGGGGACGCAAAGAGTTGGACACGACTGAGTGACTTTCACTTCACTTCACTTCAGCTCCTGAGAGTAAGCTCTTTGTTAGAGATAAGGACACCCTAGAAACTTGCAGCCATGGATACTTTGAGAAAAATCAGCCTGGAGATTCTCCCACTTGGCCCCAGAATGGTAATTCTGGCCCCACCCGGAAAGTGTATAAATTCTGAAAAGCAACAAGTCTGCTACTCTGTTTCAGTTTTAAGCCTGCATTGTGGCTTAGGGGAGGCCTCAGAAAGCACCTAGCTGGTTGGAACCCCGTGACCCCAGAGCAAGTTCAAGCCAGCCTTGTGGTAAATACAGGCTTCCAATGTCTTAACAAGGATGCTCTAAAACTGCACCCAAAAGCGCAGCACAAAAGAAGAGTATATGAACGCATGTGTGTACGCAATCTAGAAGGATGCTACTGATGACCCTGTTTGCAGGGCAAAAATGGAGAGCCAGTCACAGAGGACAGCCTTGGGGACACAGCAGGGGAAAGAGAGGGTGGGGTGAATTGAGAGAGTCACACTGACACAAATGCACCATCACGTGTGAAATAGCTAATAGGGAGCTGCTTATATATAGCACAATGAACTCAGCTGAGTGCTCTGGGATGACCTCGAGGCGTGGGGTGCGGGACAGGGAAGGAGGTCCCAGAGTGCGGGGATGTATGTAAACTCGTGTCTGATTCATACTGATGTTCCACACGGTATTGAGGAGCAACTGTCCTCCAATTAAAAAAAAAAAAATTACACACCCAATCTCTCCCAAACCACTGAAACTTAAAAAAAAAGACGGTCAGCAGGTGCAGCTTTAATTGAACAAAACTGTTTTTATCCATCCATTTTTAGGGGAAGAGATGGAATCGAGAAAGAGAAAGAGAAAGCAGGTTACGGTTTCTGCCAGAGTGGAAGCTGAACTGGAAAGGGCTTTATAAACATTCCTCACTGCTGAAGCAGTTTGCATCTCAGCATCATCTGAGAGGGGCCAGAGGAGCCCTCTACCCAGACCGATACGCTGTGTCCACCCAAATTCCCCACCGCCACCCCCAAGCCCTGCTCCATCACCTGGAAACACCACACAAGGCTGACCACGAAGCTGGGATAACACACGCGACGGCAGAGACCTCAAAGATATGGACGCCAAGTGAAAAAAGCTAGGTAGCAAAGGCTGCCTACTGCATGATCCCAATGATAGGAAGTTTCCAGAACAGGCCGATCCACGGGGACAGAGACCACACCGGTGGTTGCCAGGGACTGGGTGGAGACAGGGGGACAGGAGTGACGCTTCATGGGCGTGGGGTCTTCTCTGGAGTGACAAAGATGCTCTTGAACTCAAACAGCCGTGATGGCTGCACACCTTCATAAAAACACGAGGAAAGCAGTGCGCTGTACACTTTGAATGAATGAGACCCTCGCATGGTAGGCGAGTTCTATCTCAATAGAGCAGTCACATTTTTTAAAAAAATAAAAAAAGAGGAGGAGAAGAAGAAACAACCCGTAGGATATTAGCCAATGACTATAAGACACTGCAAACTTTAAAAAAAATAATTAACCATCCCAAGGAGGTGAGTTTACTTAACAAGCCTGGAATCTTGCACACCGACTGACTCCACAGTCAAGATTCTGAAACACACAAGTAGAGGTCGGTAGCAAAATGTGACCACAGGTGGTTTAACGGAAAGGACTTGGGCGCCAAGTGGGAAGACCTGGGGTTCATGATCAAATGCAGGGAGATGACTGCAAAAGCAACAGTTCTGTCTAATGACTCACTGGAAAAGATCCCGACTGATGGGAAAGGCAGAGAGCAATAGGAGAAGGGGGCGACAGAGGACGAGGTGGTTGGATGGCATCACCGACTCGATGGACATGAGTTTGAGCAAGCTCAGCCTGGCATGCTGCAGTCCATGGGGGTTGCAAAGAGTCGGACACGACTTAGCCGCCGAACACCAACCACGAACAATTTTACGGATAAAGTATTCTCTCTCCCCAAAATAAATAATAATTGCGATAGATACATTGGCTATGGCGGCGTCTAGTGATAACTTCTGGCTGATCCAAGTTAGCAGGTTCAGGCTGGATTCCTGAGAAGCACACAAGAAGTCAAATCTGCTTTTCTGGATTGGGACAGGCTGTTCCAGGTGGGATGCAGAAAGGACGGACGCTGTTTCCCTGGGAGACGAGATGCAGGCGGGCAGCCCTGAGGTTCCGGGGGACCCAGCAGCATGGGGCACCCCTAGCCCAGGGCCTGGGTCCAAGCCTGTCCCACCTGCGCTTGAACGTCTTCCTCCAAGACGATCCTGGCAACCACAACCGCAGACAGGGCCCGAGCCAGAGCCCACAGGCCTTGGGGGTGGGAGGCAATCGCGGCTGGCATTTGGGGCACACTGGCACTCGGATCCACGCACCCGAGCTGTCCTTGGTATTAGCCCCCTTGACACAAGGAGGCCGAAAGGACAGACCGCCACATTCAACCAGACACAAACGGGAAGCTGGCGGGTTCTTCAGCACTGAGCCACCAGCGAAGCCCCCGACGGAATCCTCCCCCAGCGATAAGAAGGGAAGACTCAGTGACTCAGGCCACGACACGGACGAAGCCCAGAGTCATTACGCCGAGCGAAAGACGCCAGGTGAAAACAATGAGTCCACAGTGTGTGATTTCACCGATACAGAATTCTAGGAAACGCCAAGGAATCCATCCAGTAAGCGAAAGTCACCAGGGGCTGTCTGGAGGCGGGATGGAGGGAGATGGGAGAATTGCAGAAGGGCAGAGGGAAACTTGGAAGCCACGGAAATACGTGTCATCTTGACATGCGCGTGTCCGGGAGACCACGCCACAATCACAGCAAATGGAGGAGAAAACCGATCAAAGCGCACACTTGACATGGGCGTGCATCCTCAGTCACTCAGTCTCATCAAAGTCTTTCCGACCCCGCGGACTGGAGCCCGCCAGGCTCCTCCGTCCACGGGACTCTCCAGGGAAGAATACTGGAGCGGGTCGATTGCCATTCCCTCCTCCAGGGGAGGTTCCCGACCCACGGCTCAAACTGGCATCTCTTCTGTCTCCTGAATCGGCAGGCGGGTTCTTCACCACTGTGCCACCCAGGAAGCCCTCACACCTTATACACGCTGGCTTACGGGACTTCAATCATACCTTAACAAAGCTGTAAAAGGAAAGCTAGCAGAGGAAGCGAAACCATTGCAATGTGATTCCATTTAGATAAAAAGCCTACCTAGTTGCACGTGGACCACTGAACAAGCCAGAGACAGAATCCACAGCATCCCACTGTGGACGGTTAATCCTGCTCATACTCCGTGGGAGAAACAGGAGAAAGTTACAAGTCCGCCTTGCTTGAATGCAGGGGAGTACATTAAGCGTATCCTTACCTATATGATTTTAGACAAAGGAGCGAGCTTCGAATGGGAAAAAGAAAGAAACAAACAGGATTCCTTCAGGGGAGAAGCCTTGCATTTTGGAATCCCTGCCCTCACCCCGAAAGCAAGGCAGGCTTGCAGTGGTGTGAGGAGGAAGAGGTCTCCCCACCCTGCCCCAGGCTACAAACAGGAGTTGCAGGGGTGCGGGGAGACCCCTGTTTTAAGAAGCAGGAAAGAGGAGGAGAGGCAGGTGTGAGGGCAGGGGCCCCCGCAGGGATGTGTACTTCTCAGGGGGCTCAGAGGTTGACCGTTCCCCTCACCCCCGCCCACCCAGAAAATGATGTCGGTTTCCCAGGCAGCACCAGCAGTAAAAAATAATAATAATAATATCCGTCTGCCAATGCAGGAGACGTGGGTTCGATCCCTGGGTCGGGAAGATCCCCTGGAGGAGGGCATGGCAACCCACTCCAGTGGGAGAAACCCCATGGACAGAGGAGCCTGGTGGGCTATAGTCCATGGGGTCCCAGAGAGTCAGACACGACCAAAGCTAGTGGAGGTGATGGAATTCCAGTTGAGCTATTTCAGATCCCAAAGATGATGCTGTGAAAGTGCTGCCCTCAGTATGCCAGCAAATTTGGAAAACTCAGCAGTGGCCACAGGGCTGGAAAAGGTCAGTTTTCACTCCAATCCCAAAGAAAGGCAATGCCAAAGAATGCTCAAACTACCTCACAATTGCACTCATCTCACACGCAGTAAAGTAATGCTCAAAATTCTCCAAGCCAGGCTTCAGCAATACGTCAACCGTGAACTTCCAGACATTCAAGCTGGATTTAGAAAAGGCAGAGATCAAACTGCCAACATCCACTGGATCATCGAAAAAGCAAGAGAGTTCGAGAAAAACATCTACTTCTGCTTTATTGACTACACCAAATCCTTTGACTGTGTGGATCACATTAAACTGTGGAATATTCTGAAAGAGATGGGAATACCAGACCACCTGACCTGCCTCTTGAGAAATCTGTATGCAGGTCAGGAAGCAACAGTTAGAACTGGACATGGAACAACAGACTGGTTCCAAATAGGAAAAGGAGTAGGTCAAGGCTGTATATTGTCACCCTGCTTATTTAACTTATATTCAGAGTACATCATGAGAAACGCTGGGCTGGAAGAAGCACAAGCTGGAATCAAGACTGCCAGGAGAAATATCAATAACCTCAGATATGCAGATGACACCATCCTTATGGCAGAAAGTGAAGAACTAAAGAGTCTCTTGATGAAAGTGAAAGAGGAGAGTGAAAAAGTTGGCTTAAAGCTCAACATTCAGAAAATTAAGATCATGGCCTCTGGTCCCATCACTTCATGGCAAATAGATAGGAAAACAGTGGAAACAGTGGCAGTCATTATTATTTTGGGCTCCAGAATCACTTCAGATGGTGACTGCAGTCATGAAATTAAAAGACGCTTGCTCCTTGGAAGAAAAGCTATAACCAACCTAGACAGCATATTAATAAGGACAGACATTACTTTGCCAACAAAGGTCCATGTAGTCAAAGCTATGGTTCTTCCCGTAGTCATGTACGGATGTGAGAGTTGGACCATAAAGAAAGCTCAGCGCTGAAGAATTGCTGCTTTTGAACTATGGTGCTGGAAAAGAGTCCTTTGAGTCCCTTGGACTGCAAGGAGATCCAACCAGTCCATCCTAAAGGAGATCAGTCCTGGGTGTTCACTGGAAGGACTGATGTTGAAGCTGAAACGCCAATCCTTTGGACACCTGATGCGAAGAACTTACTTATTGGAAAAGCCCCTGATGCTGGGAAAGACTGAAGGTGGGAGGAGAAGGGGATGACAGAGAATGAGGTGGTTGGATGGCATCACCGACTCAATGGACATAAGTCGGAGCAAACTCTGGGAGTTGATGAGGGACAGGGAGGCCTGGTGTGCTGTGGTCCATGGGGTCGCGAAGAGGTGGACACGACTGAGCAACAAAACAGCAAAGTTATGACTCCCCTCAACAACACTGCCACAGAAAACCAAGTCTTAAGTGGTCTTAAGTGGGATTTAGAGCTCTGTGTTAAATGAATCACCGCAAGTGGCCATCAACGCTCACCCAAAGGCAAAGCAAACATGGATAGCAAACATGGATGGCTAAGGCAAACAGCATCACGTAGCCTGCAGAAGCAAGGACAAGCCCAACCTGAATCTACAACGTGTCCACCTCAGTTCTAGAAGCGACCCAACAGGCAAACTGCCCAACGCCAGCAGTGTGTACAGAGAGAAATTTCACTGTGACGAACATCTGGGCCATCAGAGATCCATACAGAAAAAAACACATTTGCGGTCCAAATATAGAACATTCAATGGAAAAGCAAACACGACAGGAAATTCAAGGAGGTTGAACATTTACTTGTAGATAGCAAACAATTAATCAAACCCAAGACTTCCCTTAAAGCGAACGCCACCCAGACAAATGGGACCCGAGCTGATCCCTTCTCTTGGGCCAAGAACTGAGAAAATTAAACTTCACCAAAAGGACAGCAGCTTCTGTGGACCATTTCAGGTTTAAATATGAACTGGCAAGTCGGGAAAACAGTCTCTGGTTTTATGCAACTAACTTCTCTGAAAACACACAGAGGATGATCAAATATATATATATACAAGGCAATTAGAACCTATTAACGATTGGGTGGATATGAGCTATACTGGGAGAAAAAAGAAACACTTCCATGAACTAATCTTATTCTATAAATATTTAGTTTGAATATACTAATGTAATTAACCAGGATTATATAATGTTGCTAAATTCAGGTTTCCAATTACAAAGCTTCACATACAATTATTTGAACTGCGATGGATTTTTATTTCTGCGGGAAAACAAAAGCAGCTCATTTTCATAACCCAAGCATCCCTAGAAATAACGGCCTTCCTTGATAGAAATTACGTGGATGGTAATTCACAACACGACAAACTGATGTGTTTACATCGTCACCTCAAAGGTTAGCATATCTAGATATTCCACAAACTGCTGGCTCTTACCATATGTCACTTCTATTCCTCTATATTCCTGCTTCCCACACCTGTGACTAATTCCCCGGGAGTATAGATAAATAGATCTTGGGCTTCCCTGGTGGGGCAGTGTTATAAAGACTCCACTTGCCAATGCAGGAAACTCAGGTTCAATGCCTGGGTGGGGAAGATCCCCTGAAGGAGGACATGGCAACCCACTCCAGTATTCTTGGCTGGAAAATTCCATGGACAGAGGAGCCTGGCAGGATATGGTCCATGGGATCGCAAAGAGTCGGACACGGCTTAGAGACGAGAACATAAACATAGATCTCTGCACTTCATGGGTACCTGCGGTAGGCATTTAGGAAATAAAATCAACTTTTATACCTGTTTCTTCGAGCAGTCTCAGGACATGGTTATTCTCCGATACATCTCTGAATATTATCTAGTGTAATTTGGCGCGCAAATAACCAAACGAATAATTATTAGTGAGTTATCAACAACAAAAAGAGAAAAAAGATTCCTGTCCAAAGCTGAAGCAGTTTATCGGTGTTGAGTTGACCTGTCTGCAATAAGACGTTGGGACGTCGGGACTTCCCTGACTGTCTGACGGTTAAGAATCCGCCTTCCAATGCACGGGACAAGGGGTTCAAACCCTGGTCAGGGAAGTAAGCTCCCACACCCTTGGGAGCAACCAAACCCGTGCACCACTGCTAGAGTCTGGGGATCACAACAAAGACCCCATCTGCTAAAACTAAGACCCGTCCAGGCGAAGGGTCAGGGCGCAGACAAGGCTTAAGGCATCCCGTTAAAAGCAAAATACTTTGCGTAAATATCTCTCGCCTCTTAGATGATCAGGGACGGGGCAGACAGGGTACATTCCCAAAGACTTTCATCAAACCACATTTGTTACAGGAGCTTCAAGACGCTGATCTCTGGAGAGCAGAGAAAAAGGGGCATAACATAGACATCAAAAACTCTACTTCCCAGGAATTCCCCGGAGGTCTGCTGGCTGGGATTCCAAGCGTTCAGTGCCAAGGGCCTGCATTCTATCCCTGCTTAGGGGGCTTAACGATCCTGCAAGACACAAGGTTTAAATTTAAAAAAAAGGGGGGGGGGGGAATCTACTTCCTGTTTCTTCTCTGTCTTTACAGTTGGTGTCTTCTGAATATCACCATAAAAGAAACTATCTTCTGTTTTCTTTATTAGGAGATTAAATGGATCAGTTTTGTTGTCGTGCAGTTGCTAAGTCGTGTCCGACTCTTTGCGACCCCATGGACCGCAGCGCGCCAGGCCTCCCAGTTCATCACCAACTCCCGGAGTTTGCTCAAACTCAAGTCCATCGAGTCAGTGACGCCATCCAACCATCTCATCCTCTGTCGTCCCCTTCTCCTCCTGCCCTCAATCTTTCTCAGCATCAGGGTCTTTCCCAATGAGTCAGCTCTTTGGTGGCCAAAGTATCGGAGCTTCAGCATCAGTCCTTCCATTGAATATCCCATTGATTTCCTTTAGGATGGACAAGTTTGATCGGTTTACCAAAGGACAAATGAATGTCTGAGTGGATCCTGACAAGCCTGAACCGTACAGAACAAGAGTGCCGTCAGCTGCAGGCGTCTTGGGTGCACAGGGCTGGTTCTCTGCTTTCCTGGACTCACAAAAGCTACACTGCAAACTCAAGAGTCACAAAAAGAGAAATAAGACTCAGACGCCGTAACTCACACACAAAACCCGAAGCTGACACATCAATCATTTCAAGCTACACAGACACAATGACTGCTGTGGAAACCCGGGAACTACTTGCGGTCGACACGCAGTGTCCTGCAAAACGAAGCTTCAGCCAACGACCTGAAGCTCAGGCAAAGACGTGAAGTGTAGAGGTGAGTCCCAGGTCTCACCTCTGCAGCCCACAGTGTGGTCTGGGTTGTGAATATAACTTCTGTTATGTATTTACTCTCTGCAACGCTATCAATGAGCATCAACCGAAATGACAGTTTTCTCTATTAAAAAGCCTCTCAAGCGATATGCAAAAAAAAAAAAAAATTAACCACCATGATGGATGAAATATGTCTTGGGAGGGGGAAAAAATAGAACACCACAATATCAACAGCCAGGCTGAAGGCATGCAAAGGCTTGTATGACAAGCCAGTTCCAGCACTATCTCCTGTCTTGGGCAGTTTGAATCCCGTCTTCCACAAAAAAAAAAAAAAAGCCTGGTTCTTGGGAGCCCCGAGGGCATCCGTCAATGCAAGCAGCCGATTTACAAACAGAATTAAGTGATTATGAAAACACCGAGGCGTTGAGAAAGGCTACAAAAAGCACAGCATTGTTCCGACGCTTCCCCACGCACCCGCAACCCAGATACTGTCATCTGGTTCCGGAACACAAATCATTCCTCAGCTTTCAAAGCAGGCAGAACCCGGTAGACCCAAACTGGGCCCAGTACCCTGTCCCTGTATATTGTCTTCTCCAAATGGCATCGATAATAGCTGCACCCCTGGGGGGAGGTCCGATCTTTAAGGTGGGAGACCTCATTCACTTAACACACGTGTGTACACACGTGCACACACGCACACACACTACATCTGTGCCCCGTCCTTTATTCAGGGGCTTAAGTTTCTTTCCTTCATCACCTGTAAGGACCTCACAAGTGATCTATAAGACGCTTCTTCACCATATACCTCTCAGCGAAAACCACTGAAGCGTTAACCTCAACTCCTGTAAGTATTAACGAGAGATAACAGTCAACTAACATTGTATGCATTTTTCACAGACCACAGACAGACATTTTATAACCATTAAATTTAAAAAAAAAAAAAAAAGACAACTTAAGTTTCTTCCTGCATTCCAGTTAATCTCACAGGGCACCTGCCAAAGATGAAATTCACTCCTCAGGAGCCCACTTTGGGAATTAAAAGTGGAAACGAGGCATCTGTGTCCCCCTTGGCCCCCAACTAAATGTGGAGACTCTGGGTTTCAAGGAAATGTAGTCAGAGGCTCATGAAATTGAACAGGCAAGTCCTATTTCCATAGACCCCTCTGCTGGTTCTCGGCCAGTATACAACCATCTCTTGTCATGCCCTGGACACACGAGATCAATAATTCTCATTGTCGCCAACTTCTGGGCTGGGTGCCCCTCCACCGCTGTCTCTCCTGGCAAAGCTTTCTGAAGAAATACACTTCAGATCCCTGGAAACGGTTGAAATTGGCACAGAATCATCGTGCGTCTTAGGAACACAAACCTAACGTGATTGTTTTTTTCATGATCAAATTAGGAGCTACACCAAAGCGTGTCTCCCAGGACTGACCCGCGACTCAGAAACTAGCAACCGTTGTTCTTACATTGATAACCGCGAATACCTGAGTCTTTAACCAACACTGAGTTGGCATTCAAGTTTGAAGGGATTAAAATGCCTGATACGATTCTGTTGGAAAAACCACCTCGGCAAGGACCCAACTTGAACCTGTCTCCTAGATGAATCAATTCTCTGCTCAGCTGCTTTTCTGAAATTCAACGTAAAACTCGGCAACCACCTGCTAACTTTATAGATGCTGAGATATACGTCTGCATGACCAACACTACAGATGTGAAGCAGGTTGTACTTTCTCGATTCTCATCTTCAAACGCATGTCAGGATAACAAGGGTACCTGGAAAGGCATAGATGACCTGGCTAAGTCCAACACTTTGGCCACCTGATGCGAAGGCCTGACTCACTGGAAAAGACCCTGATGCTGGGAAAGATGGAAGGCAGGAGGAGAAGGGGATGACAGAGGATGAGATGGCTGGATGGCATCACCGAATCAGTGGACATGAGTCTGAGCAAAGTCTGGGAGCTGGCGATGGACAGGGAGGCCTGGGGTGCTGTAGTCCGTGAGGTTGCAAAGAGTTGGACACAACTGAGCCACGGAACTGACCTGAAGAATGACTCACTAGAGTCATAAGAATGCACTAGAAACAAAAATCACTGCTTAGTGACACAGGATTTTCTCCAGTTCTTCACCGTAACTTACCAGGTCTTTACCATATCAAAGTATTTGCTGTTCCTGATTTAAGAAAGAACATGGCATCACACACACTTCTCCTGCCCACATTTCTGTCTGCCGGAAAGTTTAAACCAACAGGAATGTTTGCAAAGTGGACAACGGATGTTCACAGACACCCTAGAGCTGGATGCCAAGGGGCAAGTCTGTAACGGTTATGAGTCCAGCGCTCCAAGACGGGAACGGCCGTCTCTGTATGGCCTTGCTCCAACATGGATGAGGCTGACTGTCCGAGGCACAGAAGTCTTCAACCTCGTGGAGAAAACAGGGAGGCTGATCAAGTTGGTGCAGGAGGTGTGGGGCGGGGGGAAAAGGGGGTGGGGGGTGGGATGGATGGGGCGGGTTGGTGGCAAATGTTCCAGAAAGCAAAGTGCTAGGGGATGGCTATTTGGGGGTCATCTTCAGGCTCAAGAGAAGTAAATAAAGAGATCGCCCATGTTTCCTTTTCAGCATTCCAGCTACACACACCATGACAGGAATAAATGGCAGGAATTCCAGGCAAGGGACACTCTTGACAAGAATAAACACTGTGAATTTTTGCCCTGAGCATCATTTTTGCTTCTTTCACAGGGTCTCACGAGATCAGGGGAGGACAACACTCCTAAGAATTACTCGGAGGCAACTCACAGCCCAAAGTGTCCTCTGAAATGCTGCAGGGTTTTTTTAATTTTTTTAAGTAGGCAACTGACTTAGCAATGTTGAGGGCTGCCTATTTCAATCATGGGAAACACGACAAAGCATGACACACAGTTCGCCCAAACCGCTAGCTAATATAAAACCACCATAAAACTCAACACTCAAAACACAGACATCATGACATCCAGGACCATCACTTCATGGCAAATATATGGGGAAGACAGTGGAAACAGTGACAGACTTTGTTTTCTCGGGCTCCGAAATCACTGCAGATGGTGACTGCAGCCATGAAATTAAAAGACGTTTGCTCCTGTGACCAACCTAGACAGCATATTAAAAAGCAGAGACATTACTTTGCCAACAAAGGTCCGTCTAGTCAAAGCTATGATTTCTCCAGCAGTCACATGTGGATGTGAGAGCTGAACTATAAAGAAAGCTGAGTGCCGAATAACTGATGCTTTTGAACTGTGGTGTTGGAGGAGACTCTTGAAAATCCCCTGGACTGCAAGGAGATCCAACCAGCCCATCCTAAAGGAAATCAGTCCTGAATATTCATTGGAAGGACTGATGTTTAAGCTCCAATACTTTGGCCACCTGATGCGAAGAGCTGACTCCTTGGAAAAGATCCTGATGCTGGGAAAGACTGAGGGCAGGAGGAGAAGGGGACGACAGAGGATGAGATGGTTGGATGACATCACCAACTCGATGGACATGAGTTTGGGTGGACTCCAGGAGTTGGTGATGGACAGGGAGGCCTGGTGTGCTGCAGTCCATGGGGTCGTAAAGAGTCGGACACAACTGATTAACTGAACGGGACTGAAACCTTAACCTATAAAAGTCTTTCAAAAAAAAAAAAACGGGGGGGTGGGGCTTCCCTGGTGGTCCAGTGGTTAAGAATCTGCCTTGCGCTGCATGGGAAACGGGTTCAATCCCTGGCCAGGGAAGACCCCCCAGGCCACAGAGCAACTAAGCCCGAGGGCCACAAGTACTGAGCTCCTGAGCTGCAACTACTGAAGCCCGAGCACCCTATAGGCCATACTCTGCCACAAGAGACGCCACCGCGACGAGAAACTTCAGCACTGCCGTGAAGAGCAGCCCTGCCCGCTGGAACAAGAGCAAGCCGGCACGAAGCTACAACGACCCATCGCAGCCAAAAAACTGCAACCAATTAAAAAAATAAAGCCACCGTCACCACTGAAGCAGTCTTCCTCTTCCACATGAGAATCCGCACACACGAGACGTGGGGGAGGCTTCACGGCTAGCTCCTTAACGCCTCCGACCCGACGCCTGAGGACACACACACAAGCCCGAGGCGGGACTCACCTGGCCAACACGCCAGGCCAAGGCTTGTCCTAAGAGAACACGCCGTTTCTCACTTGACCACAGACAGTGAAATGACGACCCAAGGCAGAATGTAGGTCAGCAACCACACAGAATCACAGCTGTAGGAATTTTATTTCTACGACAAGCGAATGCAGGCACAAGTGGGTATTTTTAGCCTGCCTTATGGCCCCAGTATTAACCCACTGGGAAAACCACTGCCTCAAAAAGGCCAAGTCCAGTTTTTGAAACTCAAGACATGACCTATGAATACACGGAACATGTTCAATGTCTCTCCGCGGGACAGCTGGAAAGTCTCTGAATGCGGCCCTCCAAAAAATGTCCCACCTCAACTGACCTCACAGCAAGGACTGCCCGGCACAGGAAGAGAGTAAATCCCAGGCACCTAAGACAAGACACCTGACATTTTTTCACTATGTTCTCTTCCAAGTATTAAGAAGCTCTAAGTGTGGCTTTTCCTTGCTTTTGATGATATGCACGGTGCAGAACGATTCTCAGGAAAACACACTGGCCCGAGTGTTCAGTTAACTAGCTCAGTCACGTCTGACTCTCTGGGACCCCATGGACTGCAGCACACCAGGCCTCCCTGTCCATCACCAACTCCCGGAGCTTGCTCAAGCTCATGTCCATCAAATCAGTGACGCCATCCAACCATCTCATCCTCTGTCGTCCCCTTCTCCTCCCGTCTTCAATCTTTCCCAGCATCAGAACCTTTTCCAAGGAGTCAGCTCTTTGTATCAAGTGGCCAAAGGTATTGGAGTTTCAGCTTCATCATCAGTCCTTCCAATGAATATTCAGGACTGATCTCCTTTAGGATGGACTGGTTGGATCTCCTTGCAGTCCAAGGGATTCTCAAGAGTCTTCTCCAACACCACAGTTCAAATGCATCAATTCTTAGGCGCTCAGCTTTCTTTATGGCCCAACTTTCACGTTCCATACATGACTATTGGGAAAACCATAGCTCTGACTAGATGAACATTTGTCAACAAAGTAATGTCTCTGCTTTTTAATCTAGGTTGATCAGAGCTTTTCTTCCAAGGAGCAAGCATGTTTTAATATCATGGCTGCAGTCACCATCTGCAATGATTCTGGAGCCCCAAAAAATAAAGTCTGCCACTGTTTCCCCATCTATTTGCCATGAAGTGAAGCCATGATCTTAATTTTCTGAATGCTGAGTTTTAAACCAGCTTTTTCATTCTCCTCTTTCACTTTCATCAAGAGGCTCTTCAGTTCCTCTTCACTTTCTGCCATAAAGGTGGTGCACATGAGGTTATTGATACTTCTCTGGCAATCTTCATTCCACTTTGTGCTTTATCCAGCCGGGCATTTAGCATAATGTACTCTGATGTGAGAACTGGACTATAAAGAAAGCTAAGTGTCGAAGAATTGATGCTTTTGAACTGTGGTGTTGGAGAAGACTCTTGAGAATCCCTTGGACTGCAAGGAGATCCAACCAGTCCATCCTAAAGGAGGTCAGTCCTGAGTGTTCACTGAAAGGACTGATGTTGAAGCTGTAACTCCAATACTTTGACCACCTGATGCAAAGAGCTGACTCATGTGAAAAGACCCTGATGCTGGAAAGATTGAAGGAGGGAGAAGGGGACGGCAGAGGATGAGATGACTCAATGGACATGAGTTTGACTAAACTCTGGGAGTTGGTGATGGACAGAGAGGCCTGGCGTGCTGCAGTCCATGGGGTTGCAGAGATTCAGACACAACTGAGCGACTTCCCTTTCACTTTTCACCCTGATTCTGGAGGTGCTGGTTACAGACATTTCAGCATGCAGAAATTCATACGCCATCATATAGTAAATCTGGGAACCACACAGAGCATATATGTGTCTATATATAGCATGCATGTGCGTGTGTGTGTGTGTGCGCGCGCGCGCGCGTACACACGCGCATGTGTGCATACGCCAGCCCTGAAATTTAACTCAAGGAGGGAGAAAAAGACAGGAGAAGCAAGCAGGCAATTGCTGGAGACCATCGGAACTAACAGAGACATAGAATTCTTGTTATTACTGGATGTTTCCACAGCCACTCCCAACTTCAGAGGAGACGTAAGCACAGCGGGCTCCAAGCATGATGATAACCCCGTCTGCTAACACAACAAGCCTGAGAAATAAATTTTATTTTCTCTCTCTCTCTCTCTCTCTCTCTCTCTCTCTCTCGCCATGAGAAAACTAAGGCCGGGGGAGGTCACCGATGTGCCCAAAGGCGACATCGGTGCATGGGGAGCTGGCCTCAAACCGGATTTCCTTCAGACCCTGCCCTCTGACCTCCAGGACCACCAGGAGGTCACAAGGCCCCCAACCCGGGTGTGTCTGGCACTCCCCTGGGGCTCCCAGACGAAGGCGCTTCAGGCTGGGGACCCCAGTGCACACAGGGACCAGACTCTGGGTGCCAGGGGTGGTCCCCCCCAGTGCACGTCCACAGACCCGCTGCCCCCCAGCCCTTGCCCACTAATCCAGCAAGTCACAGGAGAGGGGGCCCCATCACCCCGCCCTCCAGAGCACCCCCAGTGGTGGAGGTCGCCCCCCAGTCCAGGTTAACCCACGCAGCCCTGGGCCCTGGGAAGGTCTGAAAACAGCCGACAGGTGCTGGGTTTCCCCCGGGCCAGATAAATACCCAAAGTCCCCAGAAGCTGACTGAGAGTGAGACCTGGGCAAATCTGCAGTGACATCGGCAAAACCCACAGGAAGGAGCGCGGTGCAGGTGTGTGAGCCCCGAGGGCTCTGAAAAGACTGGGCTTGAAGCCAGAACTGGGGGGGAACTGGGGATGAACACAGCCCAGCCCCTTGAGTCCCTCCAGCTTCTGTGGTCCCCAAAGGCCATCCGGCTGGCCACCTCCTCCTGTGTACCCTTGTCTTCACTTCCTTCGGAAGCATCCTAAAACGGCCTGCGAGGACCACAGCACCCGATGCCTACCTTGTCCCACCATCCCACTGGCCCCCAGACCAAAACAGGACTCAGGACTCAACAGCGCCGGGTCCTTCTCTGGCGTGGCTCTGTGCCAACAAGCACCGTGAGAGGGGACCCAACACCCGTGGGTCCACCAGGGAGACCACCATCCCCTTGCCCCTGACACGTGACAGCCACAGATGTCTCCAGATGCTGCCAAACACTGTAGGGGACAGAGTGCCCGAACTAAGGACCACGAGTTGACGACGAGCTTCCCACGTCCGAACGCTGAAGACACTGCTTCCATATGCAAACATATCCTCTGCCTTCACCTGCTAAGACTTCTGTTTCTCTTCAACCTGTGAGCCAAAGCTTCAAGGCTCCTTTCCACCTACCAAGAGCAAACCTGAGCCGTGGAAATGGTACCCGACTTTCTGCAAAAGATGGAAATAGTCTCCCCTCTGTTTCCAAGTTCTCTGTCTTCAACATGCAAGCCAAAGCTTCATGACTCCTTTCCACCCACCAAGAGCAAACCAAGAGCCATGGAAGTGGTACCCAACTTCCGGAGTAAGACGGAAATAATCTCCCCTCTGTTTCCGAGTGTAAGTTTGCTCCAAGTTAATTTTTTTCAATGTCTTCCAGTTCACACCTGCATCCTTCTATCTGGCAGAGGATTCCCAGGAAATATCTGATGGCGGTGATCACACACAAAGGGCCTGCAGGAGGCCACCCCCTCTGCGAGCTGACACCCACCTGACGTCAAGTTTCTGGGGAGCACATTCGTGACTCCCTGCATTTTTTTCTCCCCAAGGTTTTAAACTCACTTTCTCCCTTTCCCTTTAAAAAAGCACGTGAACTCCGTCTGTCGCTTTCCACATCCAGCTCTTCTTTTGGTTTGGCTGGTGGTGTGGCCAGGGCCATCCACTTGGTCCAGCCTCATGGGAAGGAGGGATGGGGTGAGAGGGCCAGCCCCAAGGGGACAACGGGCATCCAGTTACTTCCTTCACACTAAAAATAGTTATGGAAAAAAAAAAGATTTATCATCTTTCCAACTTAGACATGTTTACAAAACGACTTGAGTCTTGCCTCCAGATTGAACGCTATTTTTTAAGTGTCTCGGTGCTGAAAGAGGAACAGCTTATTACTGCAGGTCACGTACTTTTCTAAAGGAAAAGCAGGAGAGAACTGCAAGGTGTGGGGACACCACATCTGGGGGTCTCACTTCCGTGGACAGGGCGATCGGGCTGGTCCCCCGGCTAGGGTCAGGCCTGGCGATGCTCCTGGATGAGAGCTGGACAAGCGGGCATCCCCAGGGTTGGGGCGAGGAGCCCTCCTCCCCAACGGGTCACTGAGGGAGACTGTGAATTCCTGATGCTCAGGACCTAGGTAAGATGCCACCTCTGGGTCTGGCTTCCCCCTGCTGGAACCCGTTTCGCGACTCTGGAAGAGAAATCATCATGACTGTCCCGGGTGTCTCAAAGGCCGACAGCTCTTGAGATGAAAGCAAGACTAAAGTCAAATGGCACAACGGGGCCATCTGGGAAGTCACCTCTCTCCCAGAAGCAAAATTGGGTTTTCACCCCTCCCTCCTGATTTACAAATAAAATTTCTAATCCGTGGCTATTAAAAAAAAAAAAGCAAGATTATGCAAAGAATACATCAACTAAGGAATTAAAAATAACCACCGTTCAGCCACTTGTTAAAAACATGTTGACCGTCATGAAGTCTCATCTGTAGGAAGGATTCCTTGTCAGCCTTCTTGATACAGAAGATTTTGCCTTCAAGACGTTAAAACTTAGGACATAAACTTGGCGAGGAAAGGGGGACGTATCAGATACGGCCTCTCAATCAGCTACATGGGGCCACACTGTTGGCAACACCTTGAGAGCCCAAAGGATGTTGGCCACAACACACTCGGGCAGGCAACGTGGGGACTGGCTTCGCAGGGTTTTTCAGAAAGGGAAACTGAGGCCCTTTTTCCAAAGTTGAATCCTCACAAAGACTCCCGCTTGGGAGTCTTGGTTTTCTAATTCAGGAGCGATCCACATCGCCTCAATCTTAAAACCGCAGCCGTCAATCTCACTGAAATCACTTTCCCAGGTGACGCGCTAGCTGAAATGGGTTTTGTTCTGTTTCAAAAGGTCTACCAGTAAACTGTCTAAAACTCTTAGAGCCTCTCTCCTCCTCCCACAAGGAGCAGACTAACTCTTTACTGTTTTCTTTTTTGCTTCCCTGCTGGCTCAGATGATAAAGTATCTGCATGCAATGCGGGAGACCAGGGTTCGATCCCTGGGTTGGGAAGATCCCCTGGAGGAGGAAATGGCAATCCACTCCAGTACTCTTGCCTAGAGGATCCCATGGACTGAGGGGCCTGGTGGGCTACAGTCCATGGGGTCGAAAAGAGTCGGATACGACTGAGCGACTTCAGTTTCTTTAAGGATCCTTACTTGTAGTAACTACAGAATCCGTGTGTGTTAATTTACTTCAGTCGTGTCCGGCTCTTTGCAACCCCATGGACTGTAGCCCACCAGGCTCCTCTGTCCATGGGACCCTCCAGGCAAGAGTACTGGAGTGGGTTGCCATTTCCTCCTCCAGGGGATCTTCCCAACCCAGGGATCGAACCTGAGTCTCCTGCATTGCAGGCAGGCTCTTTACCACTGAGCCACCAAGGAAGTCCAACAGCAGAGCACCACTCCCAAATTGGACTTTCTTCAAGTTCTGCACTGTTGCAATATGTATATAACCCCCAGTTATACACATCTATTGAGTATCTGAATTATGGACAGAGCAGTGAAACAACAGAACTGGGCATTTTAGTAACACCACCACTATTAAGTGAATTTTAATTAACCGGAATCTAAAAATGCCCAGGCAGGTAGAGGCTACCACACCAGATAATTAAGCTATGGACAAAACAATGCTTCCACTGTGATTGACCTTTGGTGATTTGTTGTTGAGAAATCTAGGTTTATATAGAGAGAGGCAGTTCAACGTTAAGATTCCGTGTGGGGGAGAAAAAGCATGTGTCTCTGTAATTTAACAAGCCAGGCTCCAAACGGGAACATTCAACCCATGTCAACACAGGAAGACAAAATAACACTATGCTTCAGAGCTGGGTTTCCGGAATCAAACAATCTTCCCTCCACCATAGATTAGCAAAGTCAGTGTCTTCTACAGCTGAATGGAAATAATAATTGCGCACACAGGGCGTTAACTGCCTGTAAAAGCCTCAGTGCGTGGCATTCGAGTAACCAAAGGACGATGAATCTATCTGCACCAGAGCAACAGTGAAAATTTACAGGCAAGCTCAATGTTTTCAAAAAAAACTTACACATAACAGTTCCTCCTCTCTGCCCCTGCACTACCCAACGAGTACCGTGATCTCGGTTCCCGTTTTTTAGTTTTACACATATAGCAAATGACACTCGGAAAACTGGCAGGACTTCAAGGTCAATGGCGGAGCAGAACGGCAGGGTGGGCTGGTTTCATTAGTTAAGGCCAGATGGGGGACAAAGGTTGCTTTTCCAGCAAAAGCAGTTTTACATGTCCCCACAGAGCCGGACTCAGGGGCTCTATACCCGTCTTTGGCCGCCTAGCACTGAGAGCTCCAAACCTCCCACCCAGGTACATTCAGGAAGTCAGCAGGGATGAGAACACGGACACTCCTCTGGTTCAAAGGGGATTTCTGCAGGCACTTTAACTAAAAACACTCCCATTTACAGGAGGGACAGACTCAGGCTCCAGGGGTGAAATTCCAATGATGGGGAGCGGGGGAGCTGATGATACCTGGAGTGCCTAAGCCCTGGAATAAGAGCAGAGCCAACCGCCCCACTTCGCAGAGCACCAAATAAAAAACACCTTAAGAGTCTTCACGGACTGTTCCACAGGTGTGTGTTCACTTAAGGAACTTCACATGGACTGATCCTTCAGGGGCCATGTTAAGACGTGGGTCAAGGGATGGGACTTCAAACTTTCATTTCCGGATTCGCTATCCAGCTGGGTGGTAGTCCGCGGCAATCTGCAGCACATCTGAGATATCTGAACATCCCTGTCACACGACAAGCGTCTTCAAGTCTCAATGGTTTCCATAATCGACATCTCCCCCACCCCCACCCGATCGCTGTCTTTTCTAGGAACGGCTAAACTTTCCAGAAGATTTTCCACCATCTGCTACCGCCGAGGCCACCGATCCGGCTGGACTTAACCGGACCCTCCCCGGCCATCACCAGCCCCCGCCCCCGCCCCAGGCTGGAGTCCCGCCCCTCGCCTTCCAGGTTAACCCAGGGGCTCAGGCTGCGCGTCTGGATAGAAAAACATCCAAGGCAGCTCAAGCCACATGTGCCAAAAGCAAGCGAGAGCCCAAACCGCAGCAGAAGGAATAGGGGAAACGGATTTCTATTTCTTTGGGGGCTCCGCTCTACAACATCGGCGACAGGAGGGGGAAAAAATAAAGAACAACAACAACACACCTCGGACTTTTTAACTTCGTGGAATTTGCAGTGGACTCGGAGGAAGGCCAGGCCGTGCTTAAAACCATCCTGGGCGCGGGCCACGCACGTGAAGTCCCAGCGCCCGGGGAGGGGGGGGGGCCTCTAGCGACCCCCAAGTGTCACAGTCCCCGGCGACCTCCGGTGGCCCCCGACCCCCACGAAGGCGCGCCTGACTCCATTCCGAGCAACGGCCACCCCCACCGCCGTGGGCGAGGTCCCCTCGGGAGGGTGGCGGTGGCGGGGTGGGGGCGGGAGGAAGCACCGCCTGGCACGCGGATCTCGGGGCACCCCTCCCCCCCAGACCCGACGCAACAGGTCTACAGCCGCTCCCCCCCCCAGGGCGCGCTCTGTAGATCGCCCAGAGACGCCCCCCAACCCACCCAAGTGGTCCCCACCCTGTTTTCCTCGCTCGGGCCGGGGTGGGTGGCAGGGGGCGCAAGTTGGGGAGGGGCTCCCCACTTCCTGACAGTTTCCGCGCCGCAGAAACTGAAGCGCCGCGGGCCCGCGCTGCCTCGCCCGCCACTCAGCGGCCCTGCGCGCGCCGCCGCCGCGCGTCCCCCGGGGTCCTGGCCCTCGCCCCCCAGGGGGGCGATGAATGGGGCTCCCCTCCCCCATGAGGGGGGTCCCCGCGGCCGCGCAGGTTCGCCGGGCCAGCCCCGGGCCCGGCAGACAAAAGCAGCACCGGGAAGACCAATGGAGCGCTCCCCACCCCCACCCCCTCGCCAAAACTTACCGGTCACCTCCCCCCTCCCCAAAACAAAGAAGCTTCCCCTTCCCCCCGCCCCGCTCCAGTCTCCGCCCGCCCCCCCCCCCAACCCCCGACGCGCCGGCACTTTGGGGGAGCGGCCCCATCGGGGTATTGTTCAGCCTGCAGGGAGCGCGCGCAGCACCCCAGCCCGAGCCCCCGGGGGACACTTGGGGAAGCTGGGCTCCCCCTCTCCACTGCACCCCCGCCCCCTACCGGAGACGGGGGTCCCCGGGCGGCCGGGCTGACCTCTCAGAGGGCGGGAATGAGCTGGGCCCGGGCCTCCCCCCAAGCCCGAGCGAGAGAAGTTTCCGCAGCGCGCCCGGCCCGGGCCGAGCCCCGCGCGCGCACTCACCTCGCCCCGAGCCGCGCAACTTGTGTCCGGCGCCGCCGCTCCGAGCCTGCGCCCCGCCGGCCGCCGCCGCCGCCGCCGAGCCCGGGCCGCGCCGCGGCCGCCGAGGGCCCGGCGCCCGGAGCCGCCGCGCGCCGCCCCCCCCCCGGGCCGCCCCCGCCCCGCGCCCGCGCCCCCCGCCGCCGCCGAGTCCCCGAGACGCGCGGGCGCTGGAAAGTTTCGGGTGCCGAATGGCGGCGAGAGCGCTGCGGCGGCGGCGGCGGCGGGGCGGGGGCGCGGGCGGCTCCTCGCTCCCGAGCGCGGAGGACGGGGCGGGCGGGGGTGGGGGGGAAACGGCGGCGGCGGGAGAGGGCGGGACGCGGGAGGGACCGGCGCGGCCAGTGACCTCCGCTGGGGAGCGGCCGCCGGAACGCCGACCCCGGCCGGGAGGACGGCCCCGGGCGCCGCCCCCAGCCTGCGCCCGCCCCACCGCCGCCGGGGGAGGGGAGCCCGGGGCCCCTGCGCGCTCCCACACCCGGGGCCCCCCATCGCCCTCCCCCATCACCCCCCTACGGCCCCCAGTGTGCGCCCTCCCCCACCGCCCGGGGCCCCTGCACGCTCCCCCACCTGGGCCCCCCCATCGCCCTCCCCCACGCCCAAAGAGGCCTAGTCCCAGGCCAGCCCCTCCCCCACGGCCCCCAGCCTGCCCCCTCCCCCACCGCCCGGGGAGGGGAGCTCGGGTCGCCTGCACCCTCCCCCACGCCCAAAGGGGCCGCGTCCCAGGCCAGCCCCTCCCCCATGGCCCCAAGCCTGCCCCCTCCCCCACCGCCCGGGGAAGGGGAGCCCGTGTCCCCTCCCCATCACCCTCCCCCACGCCCAAAGGGGCCGCGTCCCAGTCCAGCCCCCCTCCCCCACGGCCCCCAGCCTGCCCCCTCCCCCACCGCCCGGGGAAGGGGAGCCCGGGTCCCCTGCCCCCTCCCCCACGCCCAAAGGGGCCGCGTCCCAGTCCAGCCCCCCTCCCCCACGGCCCCCAGCCTGCCCTTTCCCCCACCGCCGGGGAAGGGGAGCCCGGGTCCCCTCCCCATCACCCTCCCCCACGCCCAAAGGGGCCGCGTCCCAGTCCAGCCCCCCTCCCCCACGGCCCCCAGCCTGCCCTCTCCCCCACCGCCGGGGAAGGGGAGCCCGGGTCCCCTCCCCATCACCCTCCCCCACGCCCAAAGGGGCCGCGTCCCAGGCCAGCCCCTCCCCCACGGAGGATAGGGACACCCCCCACACACACCCAGGCTTGCCCTTCCCCCACGGCGCCGGGGGGGTGAGAGCCCCGGCCTCGCCCCCACGGCCTCTGGGGGGGAGACTGGCGTCCCAATCCAGCCCCTCGCCCACGGAGGGGGACTCTCTAATCCTACCCTGTCCCTCACTCCCCCCTCCCCGCCACGCCTGGGGTGGGTGAGGGGAACCCGGGCCTTTTCCCTCCTCTCTGCTAACCTTGTCCCAACCCCGTGGCCTCCGTGGGGAGGGGGGTGCGCAGCAGGAAACTCCGGCCTACCCCCCACCCAGTCCCAAACCCATTATCCAGGAGGGGACAGGAACCGGGTCGCCACCCCGTGGTCTCCGGGGGGGAGGGGGGCAGGGAGACAGGGCCGCCCTCCCCCAGCTCAAAGATGAACCCCCCTCCCCGAACCTGCCTGAGGGTGCCAGCCCCCTCCAAGTCGCCAGCCGAGAGGACACCCCCAACCCTGGTCTCTTCCCCTTCCCCCCAAAAGTGGGGGTTCCAGTGAAGCCTCCACCTTTGCAAAAATCTCTAGCAGGGAAGGCGCCTGGGGAAGAAGAAACTCAAGACACACTGGGGTGGACGCCAGGAGCTGGGGTGTGAGGGCTCCAGGCGGGGATTTGGGGGGGCGTGGTGGTAGAACCGGGACCCCGAGGCCTTCTCACCCGTCCCCACCCCCACCTCCAGCCGCAGGCCGCACAACCTGGGACATTTGCAAAGCTGTTTGCTGTTGCCATAGCTGACTCGGTGAACCCAAGGCCCCAGGTTGCTTTCTCCCCCTCCGGGTTGGTGACAACTGCCCACCACGCGTGACCTCAATTCGCTGAAACAAACACGCGCGCGCTGCACACGCACCCCAGCACCTTGGATGTCCGCTTTGGCGAATATTTTCAAGTAAGCCGGCCCCTCCCTTTGGTGCCTAACGAGTTTGGGTTTTGTTTTTTTTTTTTTTTTTGCCCTAAAGAGCCCAGGACACTCAGCATTTTGCACTGTAACCTCGCTTGCTCCTTTCTGGGACACTGGGCCGTTTGTTGTTCCTGACCGTGTGGGGAGGGGTGGCGAGGTGACTTTTTTTTTTTTAAGGGGCTGATCCTCCATTCCAAAAGGCGGCCTCAAAATGACGTTGCCGAATATTGCTGTAAAACGTCAATGATTTCAAACGACGGTGACTGCACCATTATTCGAGCACCCCAATAAAAAAAAAAAAAAAAAGACACTTACACGGTCTCCATAATTGTGAATCAGCAGAATAGATTCTGCCCTTCTTTTCTACCGGTTGCCATTCAAGCCTCTCCCCACCCCCACCACACACATACACACACACAGACACACACAAAAGGACGTGGCGGGGCCTTGCCTCCAGCCTGCCCGGCCTGGCTCCCAGGGCTTGTGAGGACTGAGGCTGAGGTCTTTTCATGCAATCGGAAAAAAAAAAAACCAAGGCTATGCAACAGAAAACCCGGGCAGGCAAGCGCGCCTGATGCAACTCTGCGGGTTACACGTGCTTCCCTTCCCCCCACCGCCCGCTGGTGGGAGCGCTGCGTTTTTTTCCGCCTGTAGGGTCACATTGCGGTTGATTGATTTCTCCTTTCGCCTTGCTCAGTCATTCAGATTTGGAAAGTAAATAACAAGTTGACATCATTACCGCGCTCCGCTCTACGGGGACGTCGGCCCTCGGCTACCGCACACTCTCGAGTAGCCGCGCAGCCAAACCTGGCCCTCTCGGGTTTGCCATCGCTAGCTGCTCGTCGGGAGCTACTTGGAAATTCCGAACCGAACCGGACGAGGAAAAAGGCTTCTTTTGTATATTTTGATGGCTTGGCAGATGCCACTCACTTTTAAAGTTTGGGAAAGTGGGGGAAATCCTCGCTCCCTCCTACGCCTCAGCGTGGCCGGTTTTTGCAGCTGATCTGGCTCAGCTGGTAAAGAGTCCGGCTGCAATACGGTTGACCTGGGTTCGATCCCTGGGTCGGGAAGGTCTCCTGGAGAAAGGGAAGGGAAAGACTACCCACTCCAGTATTCTGGCCTGGAGAATTCCATGGACTGTATAATCCATGGGGTCGCAGACATTCGGACAGGACTGAGCGACTTTTCACTTGCTTCTAACTAACAATGAAAGGGAGCTTGAAGTCCTTCGTTCCTGTTTGATCGGCTCCCAACAATCCCAGGGGTCTTCTTAGAAGTAACGACTGGAGCACCTTTATCAGAGAGTCCTAGGAGACCCCAGGGACTTTGTAAGACCCCAGATAGGAAAGGCCACCCCCTACGTTTACCATAGTAACACTGAAATCCCACTTTCTGAATGCTAGATGGGTGGTAGGTAGGTGGTAAATTAGACTATTATATTTAATCTGGCTTTCAGATTTTTCAAATGGTGGAAGAAAAAAGCACATTGAAGTCGAGCAGGAAAGGAGCTAGTGCATTCTCACAAGGGTATAAAGGCTACTGTGGAGGCCTCAGCAGCAGTGATTTCCACAGTTATCCACTGCACAATATCTGTATCCCAAACAATTATTTTTGGTTGCTGATGGAAGGAGCTGGAATACAAGAATCTGCTTGCAACAAATACTATCAATATTCCCCCTAAAGAGCAGCCAAATTTGTAATAAAAGGGCAGCCGGAACCCACACAAATATAGTCAACTGATTTTTGACAAAAGAGCAAAGGTATCTCAATGGAGAAAGAATATCCTTTTCAACAAACGGTGCTGGAACAACAGACATCCATTCACAAAACAAACAAAACCATTAATCTAGCCCAAACCTTAGGCTTTTCACAGAAACTAACTTAAAATGGATCACTGGCCTTAATAAATGCAAAAGGCAAAAGCACAAAACTCCTAGAAGAAAACATAGGAGAAAAATGTAGATGGCTTTGGGTTTAGCGATGAGTTTTCAGATAAAATATCAATAACATGATCCATGTTAAAAAAAAAGTTGATGAGTTGGACTTATTAAAATGAAAAACTTAATGTTCTACAAAGGAGACTGTTAAGAGAATGAAAACACAAGTCACAGACTGGGAGATCATATTTGCAAAAATCCACCCCTGATAAAGAACTGAACCCAAAATAGGCACACACACAAAAAATCTCAAAACTGGACAGCAAGACAAAAATCCAAAATAAAATTGGCAAAAGGTCTGGAAACATAATCTCCCCAAAGAGATAAACCCATGTCAAACAAGCACATGAAAAGATGTGGAATATTATATATCACAGGGAAATATCACATTGAGACAAAGTACCGAGAGCTCCCTGGCGGGCCAGTGGTTAGGACCCAGCACTTTCACTTCAGAGGCGTCCTCCCCAGTTCTGTTCCAGGTCTGGGGACCGAGAGAGTGCAACCAGGGCAAAAAAAAGAAAAGGAAAAAATCAAATGCTAACAGGATGCAGAGGAACAGGAACTCTGAATGCCTTGCTAGTGGGAATGTGAAACTTAAGACCACTTTGGAAGGCAGTTTGTCAGTTTCTTATAAAGCAGAAACATACAGCTACACTCCAGGGTTTTTCCTCAACTAAGTTGAAAACCTGTGTCTGCAGAAGAACCCGCAGAATGATGTCTAGCAGCTGTAGTCACCCAGCGCCAAAGGCAGCCACGATGTTGGTTGGTAGGTGGACAGAGAAGCAAACTGGAACACATCCATACGATAGAATATTATTCTGCAATGAAAAGAAATGAGTTATCCAGCCACAAAAGGACATGGAGGAACTTCAGATGCACGTCAGCGAGTGAAAGAAGCCAGTCTGAAAAGTCTACAGCCTGTGTTAAGTCCGACTCTATGACATTCTCAGTTCAGTTCAGTTCAGTTCAATCGCTCAGTTGTGTCCGACTCTTTGCAGCCCCATGGACCACAGCATGCCAGGCCTCCCTGTCCATCACCAACTCCCCAGAGCTTGCTCAGACTCATGTCCATTGAATCAGTGGTGCCATCCAACCGTCTCATCCTCTGTCCTCCCCTTCTCCTGCCCTCAGTCTTTCCCAGCATCAGGGTCTTTTCCGATGAGTCCATTCTTCCCCTCAGGTGGCCAAAGGATTGGAGTTTCAGTTTCAACATCAGTCCTTCCCATGAATATTCAGGAGTGATTTCCTTTAGGATGGGCTGGTTGGATCTCCTTGCAGTCCAAGGGGCTCTCAAGAGTCTTCTCCAACACCACAGTTCCAAAGCATCAGTTCTTCAGCACTCAGCTTTTTTTATGGTCCAACTCTCACATCCATACATGACCACTGGAAAAACCATAGCCTTGATTAGACGGACCTTTGTTGGCAAAGTAATGTCTCTGCTTTTTAATATGCTATCTAGGTTGGTCATAACTTTTCTTCCAAGGAACAAACATCTCTGACGTTCTAGAAAACAGGTCAGTGGTTGCCACGGAGCTCCGAGGATGAGAAAGAAGGGCTGAACGTGGGGCTCCCAAGGGACTTTTCAAGGCCGTGAACCCATTCTGTATGGAACTGGAGTATCGGGTGCGTGACATACATTCTGCATTTGCCCAAACAGATAGACCTGATACAGCACCAAAAATGACCTCAAATATCAACTGTGGATTTTATCGATGTTGATTCGATAAAGAGCAGTAACAAATGTACCACTCTCACACAAAAGATGTTCACATTGGAAATGCCGTGTAGGAGGTGGGAAAATGGAACTCTCTATACTGCATGCTAAATCGTTCTGTACATCTGAAACAGTTCTTTAAAAAACAGTCTATTAATATTTTTTTTTTTTAAAAAGAGACAGTAGGAAGAGGCATTAAGCTTCTCTTGAGAATTACTGCTCAGTTTTCATCAAATCCAATATATTATTTCACCGAGGCCCGTATGATTTTCTACAGTTCCTCAGACATAGGCTAATAAAGTGAAAGTGAAGTCGCTCAGTCCTGTTTCTTTGTGACCCTGTGGGCTGTAGCCCACCAGGCTCCTCCATCCATGGGATTTTCCAGGCAAGAGTCCTGGAGTGGGTTTGCCATTTCCTTCTCCAGGGAATCTTCCTGACCCAGGGATCGAACCCGGGTATCCCGCATTGCAGGCAGACGCTTTACCATCAGAGCCACCTGCGAAGCCCGCATATTTGCTTGCGAACCTCAGAAAGGACTGAGACTGCATGACTGCTGCGCTCCATGCCTCGGTGATGGTCGCAGAGGATGTCTCACTTTTGACGAAGCATCTCCCTACCAGAGGCTTCCCTTATGGAACAAACAAGCGGTGAGTGCTCGCCAACCTGACTTACAAACCTCTGGCCAGTGTTTGCTTTAGGGTTGTTATTGTTTACTCGCTAAATCACATCTGACTCTTCTGCGACCCCGTGGACCATGTAGCCTGCCAGGCTCCTCTGTCCATGGGGATTCTCCAGGCCAGAATACTGGAGTGGGTTGCCATGCCCTCCTCCAGGGGCTCTTTGCAACCCAGGGATCGAACCTGGGTCTCCCACATTGCAGGTGGATTCTTTACCAGCTGAGCCACCAAGGAAACCCAAGAATACTGGAGTGGGTAGCCTATCCCTTCTCCAGGGGATCTTTCCGATCTAGGAATCGAACCCCGGTCTCCCACATTGCAGGCAGATTCTTTACAGCTGAGCCACCAGGGAAGCCCATTTGCTTTGCGGGCTTGCTTCTAATTTTCCTTAGGGAGACCGGAATGGAGACCATAAAATGGGCTGGTTATACAAGAAGGCTAAGCGTGAACGTCCCTGGAGAAGTAAACATGTGACAACAGAGAGGTCCGTCGTCTGACAGGGAGGCGAGATGAGGTAGGTGGTACCCCTTCTTCTCCCCTTGAGCTGGGGAGACATCAAATCTCTCTTTTTTATTTTTTAGAAAAGTGAAAGTCGCTCAGTCGCCTCCGACTCTTTGCGACCTGATGGACTATACAGTCCATGGAACTCTCCAGGCCAGAACACTGGAGTGCGTAGCCGTTCCCTTGTCCAGGGGGATCCTCCCAACCCAGGGATTGAACCCAGGTCTCCCGTATTGCAGGCGGATTCTTTCCCAGCTGGGCCAACAGCATGTTTTTATTTATTTATGCCTGCATCGGGTCATGGTTGGAACACACAGGATTTTCGCCGTGGCATTTAGCAGTAAATAAAGACAACCCAACGATAAAGTGGGCTTCGTTGCTCTGAGGTATGCGGGATCTTAGTTCCTGATCAGGGATCTAACCCACACGCCCTTGCACCGGAAGGCAGATTCTTAACCACCGGACCACCGGGAAAGTCCCTCATCTCTCCTTCAAGGTGGGGTGAATCGTGTCTCCCCACTCAAATTGCTGTGTTCAAGTCCTAAGCCCTAATACCTTCCGCTCAGTTTGGTCGCTAAGTCGTGTCCGATTCTTGGCGGCCCCGTGGACTGCAGCATGCGGAAAGCAACTGCTTTTGGAAAGCCAGCTTATAAAGTAATAAATAAATCAGAGGCCGTCATTACGGTGACCCTTCCTGATCCAATCTGACCGGTGTCCTTCTAAGAAAAGACTATTAGGACACAAACACGCACCAAGGGAGCTCTTTGGAGAACCCCACCCAGCCAACATCCTGACCCAGCCTTCCAGCCTCCAGGATCGGGAGAAATCACATTTTTTTTTAAATGTTTGCCACACTGCGGGTGGGATCGTGGTTCCCCCACCAGGGATCCAGCGAGTTTACCCTTGCCGCCTGCTTTGGCAGTGCAGAGTCTTAGGCACTGGACGGCCACGGAAGCCCCAGTCAATTCCTCTTCCTTGAACCACCCAATCTGCGGTGCTTTGTTACTGTGGCAGAGTAATTCATGTGAGTCGTGGCTGTTTCCTTCCATTCGGGATGTCACGTTCAGTTCGCATCCACACCTGCACTTGGCGTGGGGGAGCTGGTACAACCGTATCGAATACGATCCTCCCCATAATACTGGGGGGCGGGGATATTTTATCTCCGGGGTTCAGAGGGAAAGACTGGGCCCACGGTCGCTCAGCTGGTTAAGAATCTGCCTGCAATGCGGGAGACCCAGGTTCAAGTCCTGGGTCGGGAAGATCCCCCGGAGAAGGGATAGCCTACCCAATCCAGTATTCTGACCTGGATAATTCAAAGACAGAGGAGCCTGGTAGGTTACAGTCTATGGGGTAGCAACACTTTCAAGAAGTTAAAGGATTGAGGAAGGGGCTTTGTAACCATTTCTATGCCCTAGACCTACTCTGGCAATTTAGTGATTATATTGATGCCAAAAGCACACATACATAATATACATAAGATTACAAAGAAACTCGAGTCTGTTAAGATGCAGTTAAAATTTTTTTCGGGACTTCCCATGTCCTGATACATGCCCTTCTTTCTCAGTCCTTCCAGTCATAAGCTCTGGAGGTGGGACTAATAACTTCCATCATTTCAAAGCAGTGGTGCGCGTAAACAAAACTCGCCTCAACTGTAACCTGCTCTGAAAATACATCAGACTTCTGTTGGTGACAGCTTGGTGGCAAATCAAAGGTACTGTTAACTGTCATCTCCTCTATAGTCATAGTTTTTTAGAAATGCTACATTTGGATTCGCTGCAGGGGTTCTTCCCACCCAAGTTCATGGGCTCCCTTTTATCTGTCTGCCGAGCGATAAAGTGCGATGGCTCTCCATGGCCCTGGGACTCATCCCTATCACCAGCATGGAATCCCCTTCCGCGGTCCATGGGCCAGGACCCTAGATCCAGGTGACTTTAAGGGGGTGCCAAAAACTTCACTCATCAACCTAATCCATATTTTTAAACGCTGAGTTAACGCCAGAAAGATGCCTCTGTGGTGAACAAAATATCAAAAGGTGTTATAAAACACAGGTTCTGACGAACCTGTAATGAACAAGACAGGCAAAATTCCTTGTCCTGGTGGGGCTTCTGTGCCAGGACAGGAGCTGGCAGTGGACAGCTCCGACATCTGTTTTTTGCACAACCTGCAAGCTAAGGATACATTGTTTATAAAGACTGGGGGAAAATCTTTGTTATAACAATGGGGGAAAGTCATTGTTATAAAGACTGGGCTTCCCTGGGGAATTCACCTGCAACGCAGGAGACTCGGGTTCAATCCCTGGTCTGGGAAGATCCCACCTGCCGCAGAGCAATTAAGCCCGTGCACCACAACTGCTGAAGCTGTGCTCTGGAGCCCAGGATCCCACCTGCTGCAACTGCTGAAGCCCAATAGAGCCCCTGGTCTGCAAAAACAGAAGCCATGGGCAATGAGGAGCCAGCACACCGCACCCAGAGACCAGCCCCCCACTCACCACAACTAGGGAAACAATGAAGACCAAGCGCGGCCAAAAATAAATCATTTTTTTTTTAATTGGGGGGAAAAAATCCAAAGAACAGTGATAGTTTGTGACATGGAAATTAGGTCACACTTGGATTTCAGTGTCCATCAATAAAGTTTTATTGCAACACATGCGTGTCCATTCCTTTTCAGCTCACAGCCCTATAAAAGCAGAGGCCAGTGACCCAGTGAAGCCTGAATGATACTGACTACTTGGCCTAGAAACCCAAGTTTCTAGACGACCGAAGGACTCAGTCCATCCTAAAGGAAATCATCCTAAAGGACCAGTCCATCCTAAAGGAAATCAGTCCTGAATAGTCACTGGAAGGACTGATGCTGAAGCCGAAGCTCCAATTCTTTGGCCACCCGATGCGAAGAGCCGACTCATTGGGATAGACCCGGATGTTGGGAAAGATGGAAGGCCGGAGAAGGGGACGACAGAGGATGAGATGGTTGGATGGCATCACTCACTCAATGGACATGGGTTTCGATGGACTCTGGGAGTTGGTGATGGACAGGGAGTCCTGGCATGCTGCGGTCCATGGGGTCGCAAAGAGTCAGACATGACTGAGCGACTGAACTGAACTGAAGGACTCAAAGTTCTTCATGTTAACTTGCCCACCTCTTCAAAGGAAATTCTTTTCTTTTTTTATAGTGTGTTTTCCAAAAGTTTTCAGAGGGACTTTCCTGGCGGTTGAGTGGCTGAGAATCCTCCTTCTTGGGTTCGATCCTCAGTGAAGAAATGAAGATCCCACGTGGCAGAGGGAAACTAAACCTGTGACCCACAATGAGAGAAGCGACCGCAGTGAAAAGCCTGCACGTCAAACCTAGAGTGTGGCCACAACTCGGCACAACTAGCGATCTCACATGCTGCAACGAAGCCCCGGCACAGCGAAAATAACTACCAAGAAAACACTTTTCATAACATGTTATATGAGGGAACCCACTTTTTTTCATAATGAAGAAAAGGCAGAAGGAACACGATGGTGGGAAAGTAGCAGTGTGTCTTCAGGAACCCAGCCCATCCTGTTTTCAGGGATGGGTCCTAAAAAGGCGCAGAGACGCCTGGGGACAGCCACCCACTCAGAGAGGGTGGAGGCCGATCGAAGGACTCGGGGAAATTAAACCTCTCTTGACAGGAGCAGACGCAGGTGGGCAAAGGAAGAACCCAGGCTTTTCCTAGCTGCGGAAGTGTTCTGACGGTTTCCTAAAGGGTTTTCAAAGATGACCTCATCCGTTGCCATAGCAACCTATGACGTGGTTGGAGGGAGATACAGTAGGGATCGTATCCCTTTCACGGGGGAGGAAAGTTCAGTCTCACAGAGGTTAAGGGCTGTATCAGTTTCCTTTTGCTGCTATAACGAATCACCACACACTTAATGGCTTAAATAAACAAATACATAAAGTAAAACTTATTATTTGGACTTTGCTGGTGGTCAGGGGTTAGGAATTCCCCTGCCTATTCAGGGGGGAGCGTGGGTTCGATCCCTGATCTGGGAAGATTCCACGTGCCACAGGGGGCAGCTAAGGCCCTGGGCCACAACGACTGAGCCCAAGTTCCACAACCAGAGAAGCCGGCACAGTGAGAAGTCTGCACGTCGCATCTAGAGGGTAACCCCCACCCCGCCCACAACTAGAGAGAAGCCCATGCGGCAACCAAGACTCAGGGCAGCCAAAAATAAATTAATAATCATAATAAGCCAAAACTTGTTATCTGACCATTCTGGGGGCCAGAGGTCCCCTGTGGGTCTCACTGGGCTAATTAACACTGAGCTGTTGGCAAGCTGGTTGTTTCGGAGATTCCAGGCGAGAATCTGTCTCCTTTTGCCTTTTTCGGTGTCTCAATCCCAAAGGCCTTGACAGGCGACCTCCCTCTGGTCGAGTCCTTCTCCCAGTGCTGGATCCTGCTGATTCGATTAGCCCAAACTGTATAAGCCACAATAAATTTTCCATCGCAAGGTTCTAAACTGAGCCACGTCTGCAAAGTCCCCTTTTGCCACAGGTGGCCTCGACATACAGGTTTCAGGGCACTCAAGTGTAGACCTGTTTTGTTGTGTGTATCAGTCACTCAGTCCTGTTTGAGTCTTTGCGACCCTCATGGACTGTAACCCCGCCAGGCTCCTCTGTCCGTGGGATTCTCCAGGCAAGAATACTGGAGTGGGTTGCCACGCCCTCCTCCAGGGGATCTTCCCAACCCAGGGATGGAACCCGGGTCTTCTGCATTGCAGGCAGATATTTTACCATCTGAGCCACCAGGGAAGCCCCAGTATTCACATTCTACTTTCCAAAGTGGCCCATCTGCTGTAGTTCCAGATCCTACCGCCCTCCTAAACACAAACCACTTCACCTCTGGATCAGCGAACAATTTCAAGCCCACCCACCCAGCAACACGCAGAACGGCAACCAAGGAGCTGCCTGGGTTAATTCAAAGTACATGGCTGTTACAGTTACAAAATAACAGGAGACTATGATTGTCAAAAGGCCTTTCCACCTCCCTCTCTATTTTAGTAACCGTATTTCATCATAAGTCATTATGTGTGGGTTTTTTTTTTATATATTTTTTTCCCCTCCGTTTGTTTCCACTTCTGCATTTAGTGTTTAAAAGTCACCGTGGAGAAGGAGCCTGGGAGAGGAGAAGATTTTATAAATAGTCTCTGCACAAAAATCATCTCCCACATAGTCAAGCTCGACACTACATTGACAAAGAACATTCAGCAGCTGCAAGAAAAGCAAAGCACTGGTGAAACTACGTGGAGGTGGAATATTTGCATTTTTCTTCCCCTTCCGCTGCCTTTGTCAGAAGGCCTTTCTGATGTTTTTGTGAAATGAACAGCTACCTGATAAGATCAGATAGGCACACACAGCCCAGCCGTTGCCTCCTACTTCGTCAGCTAAGAGAGTGAAAATGTAGGTTCACACAAAAGGCTGTACACTTGGAGGTTGGCTCATAGATGCCCAATCTTGGAAACAACCCAGATGTCCTTCAGCAAGGGAAGGGACAAACTCACTACAGTACATGCACATTGATGCTCTATGTGCGTGTTGCTAAGTAGCTTCGGTCATGTCTGACTCTTTGCGACCCTCTGGACTCTAGCCCACCAGGCTCCTCTGTCCGTGGGATTCTCCAGGCAAGAATACTGGAGTGGGTTGCCATGCCCTCCTCCAGGGGATCTTCCCAACCCAGGGATCGAAACCAGGTCTCCCGCATTGCAGGCAGATTCTTTACCATCTGAGGCACCAGGGAAGCTTGTAAATTACATCTCAGTAAACAATGGAAACAGTGACAGACTTTATTTTCTTGGGCTCCAAAATCAGTGCAGATGGTGACTGCAGTCATGAAATTAAAAGACACTTGCTCCTTGGAAGAAAAGTTATGACCAACCTAGACAGCATATTAAGAAGCAGAGACATTACTTTGCCGACAAAGGTCCATCTAGTCAACGCTGTGGTTTTTCCAGTAGTCATGCATGGATGTGAGAGTAGGACCATAAATAAGGCTGAGCGCCAAAGAGTTGATGCTTTTACACTGTGGTGTTGGAGAAAACTCTTGAGAGTCCCTTAAACTGCAAGGAGATCCAACCAGTCCATCCTAAGGAGATCCAACCAGTCCATCCTAAGGAGATCCAACCAGTTCATCCTAAGGAGATCCAACCAGTCCATCCTAAAGGAACTCAGTCCTAAATATTCATTGGAAGGACTGATGGTGAAGCTGAAACTCCGATACTCTGGCCACCTGATGGGAAGCACTAACTCATTGGAAAAGACCCTGATGCTGGGAAAGATTGAAGGCAGGAGAAGGGGACGACAGAGGATGAGATGGTTGGATGGCATCACCGACTCGATGAATATCAGTTTGAGCAGGCTCTAGGAGTTGGTGATGGAGAGGGAGGCCTGGCATGCTACAGTCCACGAGGTCTCAAAGAGTCTGACACAACTGAGCAACTGAACTGAACTGAAACTTCAAAAAAAGCAGAAAACTCAGCAGATTCAGGAAAGCACCATAAAACTCAAAGGAATTGGAACACAGGGCTTCTCCCTAGTACATGCGTGAGAAACTCTTTCCATTTGTTGTTGTGGTCACTTGACTCAAGTCCTTTACTGAGGTCAGATGCATGTCAGTCTACAGTTCTTAAAATGTCCCTAAGGGAGGGAGGAGGGGAAAGAACGTTTTAATGTATTTCTGAGATAAGCATCAGAATCAGTCACATTTCTGGAAATGACTGCTTCGGATAAGACTCTCCCTAGGCGCGGAAGCCCACGGCTGCACACTGCCGTCCGTTCACTCCAATGTGGAGCTGACCCCAGCAGCCAGCAGGTTTCCAAGGCAAGGTCTGAACAGTGACTAAAAGCATGGGATTGATTTGAGATGATTTCTGGGGCAGGGAGACGAGAAATAAGATCCAAAATGGGGGTAGTTTGCCTTTGTATAGATCCCCTTGGATGACGAAAATAACTTTTTCAAATGACTAGATAATTCCAAAGAGGTTTGAAGTTTTAAATGTTACAGTTCTTCCCAGAATGGCAGAATTTGAAGATGGAAAGGTTTCGCATAACGAGCTAAGAATAATACCAAATGGTGGCTGCGTCTCCCCTAGCTTTCTGTACTCTGAAGGAAAGAGGACAAAGATCATAGCTACTTAGTAAGTGATTGTAAATAAATGATAACAGCTGCTAAACACATGATTCCTAGTTTAAGTATGATTCTTATTTAGGATATACTGATGTCTGCTGAGGCTTCCCAGGTGGCTCAGTGGTAAAGAATTTACCTGCCAATTCAGGAGATGTAGAAGACCCAGGTTTGATCCCTGGGTCGGGAAGATTCCCCTGGAGAAGGAAATGGCAATCCACTCCAGTCTTCTTGCCTAGAAATCCCATGGACAGAGGAGCCTGGCGGGCGTCAGTCCACGGGGTCGCAAGCAGTCAGACAGGTCTAGCACACACGCGTGACATATCTGTTGAAACACTATAAGCAAAGAAATGTCAGGAAAAGCTTGAGCATCTCCCAAATCCCATAATCCCAGTCTAATCATGAGAAAAACGGGACACAAATTCAAACGGAAAGACATTCTGTAAAATACCTGCCTAACTTTGCTCAAAACTGACAAGGTCATCAAAAACAAAAAAGGATGGAGACCCTGGCCCAGCCCTGAGGCGCCCAACAGACAACTGAACTCCATTCCAGACAGAAAAGAATCTTAGCGGAAGAACTGGGGAAATCCACAACCGGTCTGGAGTCTAGTTCATTGTCATGGACCCAGGTCAATTTGTTCACTGTGACAAAGCCATTCATACGTAGGGGCAGATGAGAGTCTCAGCCCTAACTGTGTGTGCCTCTGTGACTATTCTAAAATGTCAGAAGCTTGCTTAAGCAACTCAGAATGGTCTATTTCAGTGGAGACAGCTATTTTTAAAATATAAAACACTTGAGTTTGTACACGTAGGCAGAATCCCATTTTGAAGAAGCTGGAAATGAAGGAGGGCTCTGGAGAGGAGACAAGAAAAAAAATTTTATATGAAAATGTCAAGACATATGGACAAGAGGGGACACACAGGCTTATAGTTACGGTGTGTGTTAGACGCTCGGTCGTGTCCGACTCTGCTACCCGGGGGACTGTAACCCACCAGGCTCCTCTGTCCATGGGATTCTCCAGGCAAGCATACTGGAGTGGGTTGTCATGCCCTCCGCCAGCGGATCATCCAGACCCCGGGATCGAACCCACTGTCTCCTGCATCACAGGCAGATGCTTTACCGTCTGAGTGGCCGGGAAAGCCCAGTTCTTGTGTTTTTAAAGAGAAACGAAAATTAGTAAGAGGCAGGATGCTCTGGTTTTTCCTCTTTCCCGGCACTTACTTGGTTCCAGGCCCCTCCCCCCATCCCAGCCCGAGTTGGTTCCTAAATGCTCTCAACTCACCTCTCCCCCCATCCTCCACCCCTCCCCCCAACCCCCGCCCCCACCTCCCTTGCGTTTCCTTGGCAACTCGGGACTTAGGGCTCTCTGCTGGGATGAGGGACCCCTCCCCCCTCCATCCATCTCTCTCTCTCATGAGCCAACATGTCGTTGTTTATGTTTTTGTTGGGTTTTCCCCAACTAGGATAAGAGCTCCGTGGAGGGGCAGAAGGTGAGGGCAGACAGATAATCGGGGAAGGCAGGTGTCAGGGTCTTTTGATGTGTTAACCTCACACATCTTCACACAGTTGGCGGTGATTCAATCAGACACTGTGTCTATTTCCTGGGGCGGCAGCAGCTGTAACAAAGTGCCCTATACCACACGGGCTTAAAGCCATACAAGTTTACTTTTTCTTCTTTTTTTTCCTGGAGGCCAGAAGTGCAAACTCAAGGTACTTGGAGGAACAGGTTGCCATGGAAGGCTCTGGGGTGGGGGCGGGGTGGGGGGGGGCAGAATGCTTCTTTTTCAGTCTATTGGAATCCTTACTCCTCCTTGGCTTGGAGCTGTCTCATGTCCAATCTCTGTCTGCATCTTCACGTGGCTCTGCGTGTGTGAGTCTAAACCTCCCTCTCAGGGGCTTTCCTGATGATGAAGACTCCATGGTTCCAGTGCAGGGGTTGTGGGTTCGATCCCTGATTGGAGAACTAAGATCCCACATGCTGTGTGGCACAGCTAAAAATATTTTTTTAAATAAACCTCCCTCTCCTTTCTCTTGGAAGAACACCAGTCAATGGATTTAGGACTACCCTAATTCAGTATGAAGCTGAAAGTTGCTTAGTCGTGTCCGACTCTTTGTGACCCCATGGACTGTAGCCCGCCAGGCTCCTCTGTCCATGGGATTCTCCAGGCAAGAACACTGGAGTGGGTTGCCATTTCCTCCTCCAGGGGATCTTCCCGACCCAGGGATCGAACCCGAATCTCCTGTGGCTCTTGCATTGCAGGTGGATTCTTTACTACTGAGCCACTGAGGGAAGCCCACAAAGACCCTACCTGTTTCCAAATAAGATCACTTTCATGGATACCAGAAGTTGGGATTTCAGCATACCTTTTTGGGTGAGACACAATTCAACTTAACACTCACGCTAAATATTCATTGGAAGCACTGATGCTGAAGATGAACCTCCACTACTTTGGCCACCTGATGTGAGAGCTAACTCACTGGAAAAGACCCTGATGCTGGGGAAGGTTGAAGGCAGAGGATGAGATGGTTGGATGGCATCACCGACTCAATGGACATGAGTTTGAGCAAGCTCTGGGGGATAGTGAAGGACAGGGAGGGCTGGCGTGCTGCAGTCCATGGGGCTGCCAAGAGTTGCACAGGACTTTTCGACTGAACCACCACAACAGCAAATTGTAAGTGTTACTGTCGAGGTATTTTGTAAACGTGATCAAAGTCCATAATCAGTTGATTTTAAACGAGGGAGATTATCTCAGATAATCTGGGTGGGTCCCATGCAGTCAGGCAAAAGGCCTGCTGAGCCCGACAGAGGTTTCCATGAAAAAGAGGAAATTTCTTTTGGTGACAACAGTTGCAGCCAGTTCCCAAGAGTATTCTGACCTGAACTTCCTAACTGCATGCCCTACAAATTTCAGACCTGGCGTAGCCTGCCCCCACAATGGCACAAACCAATCCTTACAACAACAAATGGCTTGGCTGGTGGCTCAGATGGTAAAGAACCTGCCTACAATGCAGGAGACTCAGGTTCGATCCCTGGGTTGGGAAGAACCCCTGGAGAAGGGCACAGCAACCCACTCCATTACTGTTGACTGGAGAATTTCTTGGACAGAGAAGCCTGGCGGGCTACAGTCCTTGGGATCACAAAGAGTTGGACTCGACTGAGCGGCTGATACTTTTTCACTTTCTAGTCGTTCTGTTTGAACCAAAGCTATTACATTGAAATTGAAGAACTGCCTTGAATTTACCAGTATATACACATAGAATCCCAAAGCAGAATATCTTATTTGCGGTAGTAAACTGCCTGAAAATGCTTACGATATGCCTTGAATATAACCCAGAATATTGTGGTTGAAAACACTAAGTCATTTATAAAGAGAGCTAGAAATAAGTAATCTTCAGTGCTAAAAAAAAAAAAAAAAAAAAAAAGCGCGTTTGGGAAATGCATTTTTCAAATTCTGTAACTTATACTTCCGAGCCACTGGGTTCAGATGACATGTGGCCTTGTCTCTTAAAAATCAAATGATCATCTTGGTTCTGCTTCAACAGCATTTCAGGTTTTTCCTACAGCGGCCCCAGGATATGAATGACCATTGAGACGAGCTGGCAACAGTGGCGAGGAAGCAGAGCTTTTCCAAAGGAGAAAGCCAATGAGCACCAAGAGTTAGGAACAGAGGAGGAAGGTGAGGCAGCGGTGTCAGCCAGTCTGAAAGCGTAGGAAGGCCAGACCAAGAGAAATCACTCGCTGTGTGATTCCATTTTACATACTGTGTTCATTTGCTTCTTCCGCTACTGCTGTTGAGTCGCTCAGTCGTGTCCGACTCTTTTGCAACCCCCCCACGGACTGTATCCCGCCAGGTTCCTCTGTCCATGGGATTTCCCAGACAAGAATACTGGAGTGGGTTGCCATTTCCTCTTCTAGGGGATCTTCCAGACCCAGGGATCAAACCCGTATCTCCCGTGTCTCCTGCACTGCAGCCAGATTCTTTACCACTGGAGCCACCTGGAATTGGCCAACTGAAGTGAAGCGAAAGTCGCTCAGTCATGTCCGACTCTGCGGCCCCGTGGACTGTATAGTCCATGGAATTCTGCAGGGCAGAATACTGGAGTGGGTAGCCTTTCCCTTCTGCAGGGGATTTTCCCAACCCAGGGATCCAACCCAGGTCTCTCACATTGCAGGCGGATTCTTTACCTGCTGAGCCACCAGGGAAGCCCCGGAATTGGCTAGGGCGGCCGTAATAAGGCACCACAGACTGGGTGACTCCATCCACAGACACCTGCTCTCTCCCAGTCCAAGATCAAGGCCTCGGCAGGGCTGGTTTCTCCCGAGGCCTCTCCCCTGGGCGTGCAGACGGCCGTCTCCTCCCTGTGACTTCACGTGGCTGTCTCTCTGTGCCTGTCTGTGTCCCGATCTCCTTTTCTTCTACAAGGACACCAGGCCTTTTGGAGTAGGGCCCACGCTAGGGACCCCGTTTGACCCCAGTCATCTCTTTAAAAACCTCATCTCGCGATTTGGCTACATTCTTGAGATACTAGGAATCAAGACTTTCAGCGTGTGAATTTAGAGGGACGCGATCCAGCCCCGTAACATATGGAACGTCTACAAAAGGCAATTCCCTAGATATAGAAACTGGATTAGTGGTTGCCAGGGGCTGGGGGATGGTGGGGACGTGGAGTGACTCCTAAGGGATACACAGCGTCTTTTTCGTTTTTTCTTTTTTTAATTGGAGTACAGTCGATTTACAGTATTGTACTAGCTTTAGATACACAGCATAGTGATTTGTCTTTGGTGTGTGTGTGCGCGCGTGTTTTTCTTAAGAGAATTTTGTTTTCAAATGAGGAAAACATTCTGGGACTACAGAATCACGGCACAACTGTGTGAGTATATGGGAAAAACCACTGAATCGCACACTTGGAAAGGTTAAATTTAACAGCACGTGAGTGATGCCTCAATAAAGCTATTATACACAAACGAAAACCCACCATGGCAAAGAGAAAGGGAGTTAAAAGTGGCACCACGTGTGAAGGATTTGAGGAGGACAGAAGTTCTCTTTTCACTACTGTTCTTATTGTGTTATCGGAGGAAGACTCACCCTCCCAGCCCCCTAAGATCCATGAGAAGTAATTAGATGACTTGTGGCCACCTTTAGTATCCCCTAAAATCTCTGTCCACGTGGCTCAGTGGTAAAGAATCCAGCTGCCAATGCTGGAGACACGGGTTCGATCCCCGGGTCGGGAAGATTCCCCTGGAGGAGGAAATGGCAACCCACTCCAGAATTCTTGCCTGGAGAATCCCAAGAACAGAGGAGCCTGGTGGGCTACCATGGGGCCACAGAGTCAGGCATCACTGAGTTAACTAAGACAACAAAATACAAACATATAATAAAGACGTACATCAGTGTATACATATACTCATGTGTATATATCGATACATACATGCACAC
Source organism: Muntiacus reevesi (assembly GCF_963930625.1). Classification (NCBI taxonomy): domain Eukaryota; kingdom Metazoa; phylum Chordata; class Mammalia; order Artiodactyla; family Cervidae; genus Muntiacus; species Muntiacus reevesi. Next base: position 6,828,997 of record NC_089271.1, on the reverse strand, counting down.
ACAAATATGTTTACATAGTATACATCGTACATATATGTATCTAGCAGGATTATGGTAAAGAATCCACTTGCAGTCCTGGAGAGGCAGGTTGGATCCCTGGGTGGGGAAGGTCCCCCGGAGAAGGGAATGGCAACCCACTCCAGTATTCTTGCCTGGAGAATCCCACGGACAGAGGGGCCTGGCGGGCTACAGTCCGCGGGGTTGAAAAGAGCAACTAACACCTTTACTTTCAGCAGGAAAGTACGGCCTCTGATCCGAGAGGCCTCCAACACCGCCCACTTAGCCTCCATGGAGCCAGATGCCCCCGTGTGCAGAGGTGACGTTTAGCTCAGGCCGCACGGATTCCGAGGGCTTCGTGTTGAACTGAGTTCTCGGGAGCTAGTTTCTACTTAAGCACACTCAATAAAGAATGTTTTGGACACCCTCACGAAGGTCCTTGTTCTGTGTGGCATCCATCAGCTTTCAGCCTTCACTCCTACCACTGAGCTTGGCTGTACAAACTTGCACTTGCGTTTGATAATATAAACTCAAATTTATTTTACCATTTGAGAGACTGCTAGTAACTAAAGACTAAAAGGAGAGAGAACACTGAGGAAGCACATGTTTTATTACAGAGTGTTTTTAAAACATGATAAACTTCTGCCGCTGGAGTGTGTTTTTATTCAAAGAGGGGTTGGTTAATTAGATTGAACGAGGGGATGATCACTTGTTGGACTGTTTCCTTAAAATCCCAGCGTACCATCTTTAGCAACAGCTGTGATTTGTTAAAAACATTAATTTGGGGGTTTTCCCCTATTCTCCGTTGTCCATGTACACATAGCCATATTAAAAAAAAAAAATCCATTCAAATTGGGTCTTTGTTGTTTATTGACCTAGCATGAAAACACGAATGAAATGTGTTTGACATAGAAAAAAAAAAAAGAATTTTTCGGCTTCTGGAAGGCCCAGGTTTAATATTTTATACCAGACCATGCAGATTGGAGGCTGGATACTGGACTTTGCCGCTGGGAAGGGAACTAGTTCAAGGGGCAAGAGTTGCAATGTCCTCCGAGTGACACGATCTTCCCTTGGGGTGATCAGCAGTCATGGGTCATCAGTGAGGGGACCGTAACAGTAACGGTGGTAATAACACTTTCATCCCTGGGCAGAGGCGAAAAGGTGCATCAGCTATTATGCTTAAAATCAGTGTAGCTCAAAACTTTGCATGTGCTAATTTCCACCTATCCCGTCTAAATTATGTATCTGTGTCAGAGTCTGTGCAGGTGGATAAGAGAGAGGCTTTTTCTCCTTTAGGAGATGTTTCTGCTACAACCTAAAAAAAAAATAAAATAAAAAATTCAGGCTGAAACAGTTTAGACTCTTTTAACTGTGAGTTCAGTTGGCTTGAAAAAAAAACAGCTTTGCCAAAACCTATGTGCAGATTTCAGAGGTTGCATAAAAGTGACCGAAATGAAGTTACAGGCATGAAGTTGGATATAAAGTATACAAAATACATTGGAAACAACAGTTGGATAAATTAATTTAAGGTAGGGAAAACTTTGTAAGGATACAGTTGGACTAAAATCACAGAAAACTGTAGCTTGTATGAAAAGAAGAACTCAATTTCCCTTCCAGATTGCATTAGTTACTACTTACTTCTTACCAAATATGGGTACTTTTAGGAATTACTTAATACAAATGTAACTTCCTAAGCAGCAAACTGTTCCTAAAATAGCAATTCAATGGGTCATCTAGAAAAAAAAAATACACAAATTGAAGCAAACACTATTGTAGTCAAGTGAACTTAATTCTGTTCAAGCAAACCTTGAGTTTATCTTATGGATCCATAGGGGAGGAAAATGAACCAGTAAGACACAGCCCCACCTTTCAAAAGTTTCTAGTCTGGTAGGAGACAAACTTAACTAAAACTTGTGAGGAATACATGGTAGAAATGAGTGCGCGCGCGCACGCGTGCGTGTGTATGTGTGTGTGAAAGTTCATTATCTTGTAAGAATTCATCTTTTCCTTAAATTGTACTTTGCCTAGCAGGTGTTCTAAAAACTTGGGATTCCGTGTTCCTTTCTTTTTGAAACTGCCCTGCATATAATTTCCTTCAAGGAAACACAAAATTATTAAAATGAAATGAAAAAACATGTGTCTCGTGACTTCATGACCCTCGCTCGACCCTTTCAGGTAATTGAACGAACTCCTGAGGGAAAATGTTGAGGGTGGCAAATCTGACAAGGTAGATTTCAGCGCAAAATAGACAAGGTAGATTTCAGCGCCAGCCCGAAAAATGCTCAAACTGGCACAGACCTGTTCTCCCCGTGGAACCTTCCCACCTCTCCCAGGCCTTGTCTAGGTTTAATTTGCTGGTGGGTTTTCTGGGAGGTTCGAGGGGATGTTTCATTTCTGGTCACTGTCCACCAGTAATTAGCCATGTAGTCATGCCCACCCCACCCCCAAGGGCTTCCCTGGTGGCTCAGATGGTCAAGAATCTGCCTGCAACGTCGGAGAGCTGGGTTCGATCCCCGGTTCAGGGAGATTCCCTGGAGGAGGGCATGGCAACCCACTCCAGTATTCTTGCCAGTGACCCAGGATGAATTGTTTGACTCTGGGCTTCCCTGATGGCTCAGATGGTAGCAAATCTGCCTGCAGTGCGCTTAGATCCCTGCATCAGGAAGATCCCCTGGAGGAGGGCATGGCAAAACACTTGCCTGAAGAATCCCATGGACAGAGGAGCCTGGTAGGCTACGGTCCACTGTGTAGCAAAGACTCAGACACGACGGAGTGACTAATACCCATCACCGAAAATAAGGACAGTGAAGGGCTCCTTTCGGGTCTGCGTGCCGGAGAGGGTGGGCAGGGCTGTAGGGTTTCAGCGCTCAGGTCTCTGACCCCAGGGCCGTGGCTGGAGGAGCAGGACATCCTGTGATGGGGAGGGTGGGGGGCGCCCACACGGCTCTGGACACGTTTATCACTTGGCTGAACTCCTGAGATAGGAGTGGGACGTGGGAACGCCGCTTCCACCGCCCAGAGGAGCGGTCTGCCTGCGGCTCGTGCATTATTCAGCCTCTCCATAGAAACAGGTAGCATCTCGGGACGCGCAAGGCTGTACCCCCTTCAGTCTCCCGGAGCTTCCGGGAGCTGAGCCTTCTATAAACACATGTGACAGGCGTCACGCTTCTTGCCAAGACTCGGCCGTCATGCCTGTGTGTGTCTCTCCGCCATCAAGCTGCCCAGCGCTGCAGGAGGGTTACCAGCCTGAGGGGCTTAGGGGTGACCCCGTCCACTCCCCGTCATGGCCTGGCCCAAGCAGGCCTTTCTGTCCCCCTTTCTGTGTTTCCAGTTTTCTCCCAGTTACACCAACTCCACCCTTGAAACTCAGCCGCCACTGCTTGCGCCCCACAGATTCCCAGGCACTCGATTCCAGCTGTCCCTTCCAGCCCCTTCGATCCGTCTGGCCTGTCCACCCCACCTGCCCTTCCATCCCGACCCCCCACCCAGGACCTCGTCACCCACGCTGGACTCTTCCAGGCGTCTGCTGTCCAGCCGGGCCCGCCAGGCTCCCCTTGCACGCACAGTAGCGGGTCTCTTTTCCCCACGACTCTGTTGTGACCTCCCTACTCTTCTCCACCTACGTCATCCTCTGACTGCTTTGCAGATGGCACTCAGCTCTTTCTGCATCTCCTATCCTGCACGCCTCCAAGCCCCTGAGCGAACGCTACCCTGTCATCTATTCTTTCATATGTGTGTGTCTGCTCAGTCGCTAAGTCGTGGCCGACTCCTTGCGACCCCGTGGACTGTAGCCCGCCAGGCTCCTCTGTCCATGGGATTTTCTGTCCTCTCTGGATATCTGGCGCACTTAGCAGCTCTCCCAGTCAGGGGTACCTCGCTGTAGTCTGCTTTGGATCCCAACGGAATTTTCCCCTTTATTTTTATATATTTTTCTCCAGCTGAGTTGGAACACCCGTGAGACCCTAGCATCATCTGCAGTGACCAAGGTGAACCTGGGCAGAAAAGTCATATCTTTTTTTTTTTTTGTTTGAATAGTTATTCTAAGAGTGTGATACACTTGGTGATGATACAAAGCAGAGAAGTGCTGTGCTTGGGAATTGGCGAGACGGGTATGGAAGAGTAGGGAGGAGGTCCCCACGGGGAGGAGACGAGAGAGGGCAGAAGTCTGACACCCAGAGCAAAGTCTGCACACACAAGACTTGTTGAGAGGGCCATAAGGATGGGAAGAGGGGCATGATGGGAAATTCATTTGGCGTCACACAGGAAGCTGTCAGGGGCTTCGCAAGCAGTGCTAGTGGTAAAGAACCCACCTGCCAATGCAAGTAACGTAAGAGATGCAGGTGGGTTCGATCCCTGGGTTGGGAAGGTCCCCTGGAGGAGGGCATGGCCACCCACTCCAGTATTCTTGCCTGGAGCATCCCATGGACAGAGGAGCTATAGTTCATAGGGTCGCGAAGAGTTGAATACGGCTGAAGCGACTGAGTATAAACACAGGAAGCTATAGAACTTGTAGCCCTTGGGTGCAGGGAGATCTCGTAGAGGTCATCTGTGGTCATTCCCACCTAAGCTGCAGCAGCTCCGTAATCAGATACTGACCATGGGGAGGTTGGAGGAAGCAACGTCAGACAGGGGTTAATTTCCCTTGGCTTCCCTTTCTTCTGGGCCAGTTTCGACATCTATCCTGTGCTTGCGTGCATGCATGCTAAATCACTTCAGTCGTCTCCAACTCTTAGGGACCCCATGGACTGTAGCCCGCCAGGTTCCTCTGTCCCTGAGATTCTCCAGGCAAGAATACTGGAGTGGGTTGCCATTCCCTCCTCCAGGGGATCTTTCCCACCTAGAGATCAAACCTGTGTCTCTTATATCTCCTGCATTGGCAAGCAGGTTCTTTACCTCTATTGCTACCTGGGAAGCCAGATATGTGTTAGTGAAAGTGTTGGCTCAGTCTTGTGTTGACTCTCTGTGTCCCCATGGACTCTAGCCCACCAGGCTCCTGTCTATGGGATTCTCTAGGCAAGACTACTGGAGTGGGTTGCCATTCCCTTCTCCAGGGGATCTTGGTGACTCAGGGATCAAACCTGGGTCTCTTGCATTGCAGGCAGATTCTTTACCATCTGAGCCACCAGGGAAGCCCTATGTCAATGTTTACATCATGCCATACACAATCAGGGCTTCCCTGATAGCTCAGTTGGTAAAGAATCCGCCTGACATGCAGGAGACCCCGGTTCGATTCCTGGGTCGGGAAGATCCGCTGGAGAAGGGATAGGCTACCCACTCCAGTCTTCTTGGGCTTCCCCTGTGGCTCAGATGGTAAAGAATCTGCCTGCAATACGGGAGACCCGTGTTTGCTCCGTGAGTTGGGAAGATCCCCTGGAGAAGGGAAAGGCTACCCACTCCGGTATTCTGCCCTGCAGAATTCCATGGACTGTATAGTCCACGGGGTTGCAAAGAGTCAGACACGACTGAGTGACTTTCACTTTCAGTTTCATACACAGTCTAGTGCCGGTCACACCGCAGGCGCTCAATAAGCAAACTCCTAATGTGTGTCTAAGATTATTTGTTTTAAATATTAAATTATTTTCATTTGAAAGTGAATTAAATGAATTACTGACACATGCTACCATGTGGAGGAATCTCTAAAACAGGCTGAGTGAAAGAAGCCAGAGAGGAAAGGTCACCTATCCCATGATTTCACTTATACAGGATGTCCAAGACCAGTAAAATCACTGCAGACAGGAAGCAGATTAATGGTTGCCTCGGGCTGAGCAAAGGCAGACTAGAATGAGGACTGAGTGTGACGGTAGCACAATTCCTGTGAATATATTACATGCCACGGAATCTCCTGCATTAAGAGGACTAATTTTATGTTATAGGAATTTCATGTTGGCAAAAAAAAAAAAAAAAAAAGTGCCAGGAAAGTTCCTGAAATGCAAAGAAATTTTTTTTCAAAATAAAATTAATTAAAAATTGGAAACAGTAATCTCAGTTCTTTTCCCACCGAACTGCAGAAACACGAAAGACTCCTCCACTGGATGTGTGTCTGCAGCTTGGCGAGACCCTCTCACTGTGCTACACGCTAAGTCGCTTCAGTCGTGTCTGCTTCTCTGTAACCCCATGGACGGTAGCCCCGCCAGGCTCCTCTGTCCAGCGGATTCTCCAGGCAAGAATACTGGAGTGGGTTGCTGTGCCCTCCTCCGGGGGATCTTCACAACCCAGGGATCGAATCCACATCTCTAGGGTCTCCTACATTGGCAGGTGGGTTCTCTATTGCTAGCGCTACCTGGGAGGTCCTGTATTTGTGTGAAAGTCGCTCAGTTAGTTCCTGACTCTTTGCGACCCTATCTGCTATACACTCCATGGGATTTTCCAGGCCTGAATACTGGAGTGGGTAGCCTTTCCCTTCTCCAGGGGATTTTCCTGACCCAGGAATTGAACCCAGGTTTCCCGCATTGCAGGTGGATTCTTTACCAGCTGAGCCACAAGGGAAGCCCAAGAATACTGCAGTGGGTAGCCCATCCATTCTCCAGAAAATCTTCCCGACCCAGGAATCGAACCAGGGTCTCCTGCCTTGCAGGTGCATTCTTTACCAACTGAAATATCAGGGAAGCCCTGCAAATACACAAATTCGCTGTGCGTGGTTCAGATGCCACCCACTGTGTGACAGAACTGACCCCACAGCCACCCAGAGTGAAACCTGGATACAAGCTGCTTGAGATTCTTGAGGCAAAGAACCATATTTTCCTTAACATGAATAGAAGCAGTAAATGATAACTACTCAGCTAACAGGAAAAGGGTCAGCAATGCCAGGTTTCATTTATCTCACACTAAGAGCTGCACCGACCTGCTGGTTTGCCCGTTCCCAGAAACACTGCCCAGCCGTGCTGACGACGAGCGCCCGCTGAGCAAGACCAAGGCAGAGCGGCACATTCTGTATTTCTTCCTCTCCTTCCAAGGACGGAATTAGAAAACATTTCAAGAGGGAAATATGAGTAATCTGATATGAGACTCTTAAAATGCTGCGTCTTTGTGCCAGAAGCTGGTTGGAAGAGAGTAAAGTAACATGCCGCAAAGATGGGCTTCCCAGGCGGCGTGAGTGGTCAAGGACCCACCTGCCAGTGCAGGAGACGTGAGAGATGTGGGTTCAATCCCTGGGTGGGGAAGATCCCCTGGAGAAGGGAATGGGAACCCACTCCAGTATTCTTGCCTGGAGAATCCCCATGGACAGAGGAGCCTGGCGGGTTACAGTCCACAGGGTCACAGAGAATCGGACACGACCGAAGTGATTTAGGACGCACACACAACAAAGATAGGGATTGGAGGGGAGAGGGGAGAGGAGGAAGTGGGGTGGGGAGTGGAATAGAATATTCCAGATGTCTGTTGATGTTTAGTCACTGGTTTCACATTTTGTCAAAGTGTCTGTTAACATCAACCTTGAGTTAGGTTGGATTTTTGTCTTTAACTTCGGGGTAAGAACTTACATACCTTAAATGCAAAAAAATCATGTGTCGTACACCAGTGTACACTTGATGCTGGAAAAGATGGAAGGCAGGAGGAGAAGGGGACGACAGAGGATGAGATGGTTGGATGGCATCACCGACTCGATGGACGTGAGTTTGAACAAACTCCGGGAGTTGGTGATGGACAGGGAGGCCTGGCGGGCTGCAGTCCATGCGGTCACAGAGAGGCAGACACGACTGAGTGGCTAAGCACATCCTGAATGCTCTTCTGATTTCTCTCACTGGAGATGAATGTGTTTTTTTTAATTTATTTACTTATTTATTTATTTGGCTGCGCCAGATCTTAGTTGAGGCCTGCAAGATCTAGTTACGGGACCAGGGATGGAAGCTGGGCCCCATGCATTGGGAGCTTGGAGTCTTAGCCACTGGACCACCAGGGGAACCTCACCAGAGGTTTTTTTTTTTTTTATCCTTGGGGTGTTAATGAGTGCCAAGTCACTCTCGGCCAAGTGCTTATTCTCAGCAGAGCTGGAAGAACAACAGACGTACTGTCGCATGGGGTCTTACCGAAGTCACCCCGCTGTCACCCGGATACATCTTTCTCATCAGATCCACTTGAGAATGTAGGATCGATGATCCTGAAATCAGCAGATACAGAAGAAACCTGCAACCCCAAGACAGAAGGTGGAGGAGGTGGGCAGAACCTGCAGGTGTCTTCCCCTCTGCCTTCTTTATCTCCCTTCCCTTTCCCCTGCTCAAACAAACTCCAGATCAATAGGAGGAAAACCAAAAAATAATAAATCAAATTTATGTGCGGCCTCCAAGGGTGGCTTTTCCCCTCTCTTTGCAGAACATGTTCTATTTATGTAAAAACATCAACTCTGAAAAGCATAATGCATTCATTCCCACCAAATATAGTGCATTAGGGTTTATTAGCGTTTGGGAACTTCAAGTAATGGAAAAACTGAGCCACATAAAAAGTGACACATGATAAGTAGCTCTGAATTTAGCACCATTTTATTAAGAAGCCAGCACAGCCCAGTTGACAAATGGGCCAGACATGCTGACCTGCCTCACCTCCCCTTAAAAGCTCAGATGAAAAACAAAAAGTTCTCTAAGCGGATGAAAATAGCTACAAAAATAAACGCGATATCCTGCTACAGGTTCACTGGGTTCAAACAGGGCTTTGGAAGATATTAAATGTTTTAAACAGAAAGGAGGTTAAAAATAGAGAGCAAATGTAAATAACCAGAGTTGTTTTTTTTTCTTCCCCCAAGATATTTTGGAGCCGAGAGTTGCAGGTGGAGGGAAGATGACTGAGATTTGAAACTAATCTGTCCCTTGATTGCATTTCATCCCAGTCTTAATGGTGAGCTCTTATAAAACACCTGCCTCACGTTCCTGGGGTGAAAAAGGTCCGTCTACATATTTTTCACATGTGCATGGTCAAAATTGGGGTGACTTCAGGAAAACGCAGGAAAAGAGCAAAATGTCCCTCTTGCTGGCTTTCCATGACTATTTCTTCCATCAGTCTTCCCCCCGCCGCCCCAACCAAAGGTGTGCTGGACAACTCCAGGCAGCCCCACTGGTGCTTGTAGATTGGTGGTCTGCCATCCCCTGGACTGTTGGCGGGACTCATGACTCAGCTATCACCAAGAGAATGTGGCAAAGGGGAGGATGGTCACGCCCATGATCAAGTTGGAGCTAGATGCCCGAGAGGTTTCCTGGCTGGCTTGAGGAGGTAAGGTGCTACGTTAGGAGTGGAGAGGAACCGGAAAGAATCCGGGGTCCTATATCCTGCAAGGACAAAAAAAAATTGCATCCTGCCATTGCAAGCAAATGAGTTCCTCCAACAACCTGAGGGAAACTCGGGAGCTGGACGTGCCTCGGTTGAACCTCAGGGTGAGAACTCAGTCCAGCTGTCCCCTGGATTGCAGGCCTGTGAGCCACCACCCCCTCCCCCCCCCACCCCAAGGTCCTATATCCTGCAAGGACAAGAAAAAAAACTGCATCCTACAGTTGCAAGGAAATGAGTTCTTCCAGCAACCCGAGGGAAGTTCGGAAGCTGACTGTGCCTCAGTTGAACCTCCAGATGAGAACTCAGCCCAGCTGTCCCCTGGATTGCATGCCTGTGAGCCATCCCTCCCCCCCCACCCAGGAAGTAGAGCAGAGGAGCTGGCTAAGTTGTGCCTGGACTCCTGACCCCTAGAAATGTGACCTTAGATAAAAGATGTATGTGTGTGTGTGTCCCTGCCTGCCACCCCCCTGCCCCGCTACATCGCAAGGCTTGCAGGAGGATCTTACTTCCCCAACCAGGGATCGAACCCACACCCTCCGCTGTGAAAGCATGGAGTTCTAACCACTGCAGCTCCAGGGAATTCCCCAAATGTGTGCTGTTTAAAGCCACCGAACTTGCGGCAGTGTGTGACGGAGCAACAGATGACTAACGCGAGAGGACTCACGCTTTATTCTGTTTCCACAGGACGTACTGTCACTGGACCTGGACCAATTCCGTGTTCATCACTAGGCACCCGCTGCCTCTTCACCTTTCATTATCTTCCTCATTCTAAAAATAGTGTGATGCACACACCAAAGGGCAAATATCACACGATTCCACTTAGAAGGGGAGGGTGCCCAGGATGGGCAAATTCATGGAAACAGAAAGAGTAGTCATCACCAGGGGCTAGGGGGAGGGGACAAAGGGTGGGGACGTTATTTAAAGGAAATGGTTTCTGTTGGGGGTGATGAAAAAGTTCAGGATGTGGACGGTAGGCATGTGTGCGTGCCTGCGTGCTCAGTGGGCATCTGACTCCTTGTGACCCTATGGACTTTGGTTAACCAGTCTCCTTTGTGGGATTCTCCAGGCAAGAATACTGGGGTGGGTTGTCATTTCCTTCTCCAAGGGGATCTTCCCCACTCAGGGGTGGAACCTGCCTCTCCTGTATTGCAGGTGGATTCTTGACCACTGAGTCATCACCTGGGAAGCCCCCAGATAGTAGTGTTAGATGCATGACATGTATGCATCTTACATGCATCTAACATGCATGTACTTAATGTCACTGAACTGAATGCTTAAAAAGGATTCAAGTGGTAGATTTTGTTAGGTATCCTTTAGCACCACAGAAACATCCAAACAAACCGTGACCAGGTTTTACAGCGTTACTTCTCCATTGTATTAGGAGAGTCCTGAAAACGGAAATGTTTTAAGGCCCCAAAGGACTCTGTCATTAGTGTAGAACAGGGAGGATGTGGAAGCAAGGTGATGGTGGGTGGAAGGGGTGCAGGGGGAGGGAATCACCTTTCTCTCAGTTGTCATGGAGCTAAGCCACCATGTGACCAGTCCCCAAAAGGGAAGGAATGAGAGGGCCAGGAGGCAGGAAGGGGGAACTCCCAGGCTTTGTCTGGGGGCTTTGCTTAAGGAACTCTCCCCTCCCACCTTATAACGGTGCTGAGACATTCAATGTCACAGAGGTGGCTGGTGGCGGTGGCCTGAAGGGAGGTGGGGATGGTCTGAAAGCATGCAGAGATGCCTGAAAGGATGCAGAGATGAGATGCCTGAAAGGATGCAGAGATGCCTGAAAGGATGCAGAGGCCAGATGTGGAGGAGGTGGGGCAGCTAGCAGCCTCTGGGTAGGGGTCCTGGGTGACAAGGGGATTGAAGGTGGCCCTAGAAGCCAATTCTAAGACCAATCAGAGGCAGCATGGAGTTTGGGAGTCAAGAGGAAGGGCCAAGTGGCTTTCACAGCCCAGCAGAGCGACGCTGACAAAGAAGACTCTTGACTGTGGTCTACTCTGCTCCTTAGAGGGTGTAGGTTGTCCCCAGAACAGAAAGAAGAGCTCATCAAATTGGCTCCGGGACAAACACAGTATGTGATTAAGCCGCACCACGGAAGGCAGGGACCGTCTGTCTGATGCCCTCCAAGCTCCCCTGGTGGCACTTCAGTTTGCCTGCATTGGAGGGGCTTTGGTGACAAAATATTTGGGTGCAAGAAACAGTCAGTGGTAAAGATTCCCGTCTGCCAAGGCAGAAGATGCAGGAAGACTCAGGTTCAGGCCCCAGGTCAGGAAGATGCCCTGGAGGAGGGCATGGCAACCCACTCCAGTGTTCTTGCCTGGAGGATCCCAGGGACGGAGGAGCCTGGTGGGGTCCATGGGGTCACAAAGAGTCAGACACGACTGAGCAACTGAGCATGCACACACGAAGTTTAAATATCAGAGCCTAAGGTTCTGAAAGTATTCAGTCTGGGGTTACCAGCACTGATTTTGGGCTGAGACAGTGAGGCTTTGACTGTCCAGGTGTTGGCTGTGGGGTGCTGGTGCATCTATCATTTTCGGGGCTCTGCTCCAGGCTCTGCCTCTGAAATATTGGATCAAGGCTGCGTCTTCCCCTGAGGCTGATTTGAGAGGAACATTTCTGCGTTTACCACTATGATTAGCACACCATCACCGCTCACCACACCGGAACTATAATGATTCCCCTGAAATATGCGTGTCACATAATTAGAATGTGAGCAGATATAGTATTAATTATATGACTTGAAGGACTTCACTGCAAAATCCTCAATAAAACAACTACCAAAAAAAAAAAAAATCTGGGGAATGAGACCTGGGTATTATTAAGAGAGTGATTGCCTGAAAAAAACACAAAACTTTAGGCTAGGAGAGTGAGTCTGAAACGAAAACTGCAGCAGAACCTCTGGGAAGACTTACCAAACCTAGATGGCTGGGCCCCTGGCCCGGGGTTTTTGATTCAGCAGGTCTGGGGGGAAAGCCAAGAATTTGCATTTCGGACGAGTTCGGAGCAGAGGCTGAGGCTGGCCTGAGAAGCACAATTTGAGAACCTCTGTGCTGCAGGAACGTGCCACTGGGATGTTATTACTAGCTCATTGGAAAAGACCTCATGCTGGGAAAAACTGGGAGGAGAAGGGGGCAACAGAGATGGTTGGACCGCATCACCGACTCCATGGACGTGAGTTTGAGCAAGCTTCGGGAGATGGTGAAGGACAGGGAAGCCTGGTGTGCTGCAGTCCGTGCTACGTTGGACACGACCCAGTGACTGAACAACAACATGCATGTAATCAGCATATGGAGGACTGCAACTGGAAACCGTGACAGACTTTATTTTCTTGGGTTCCAAAATCACTGTGGACAGTGACTGCAGCCATGAAATTAAAGATGCTTGTTCCTTGGAAGGAAAGCTATGACAAAGCTAGATGGCATATCAAAAAACAGAGACATTTGCCAAGAAAGGTCGGAATAGTCAAAGCGACGGTTTTTCCAGTCGTCATGTACAGATGTGAGGGTTGGACCATAAAGAAGGCTGAGCGCCAAAGAATTGATGCTTTTGAACTGTGGTGTTGGAGAAGACTCTTGAGAATCCCTTGGACTGCAAGGAGATCCAACCAGCCAATTGTAGAGGAAATAATTTCAGTCCTGAAAAATTATTGGAACGACCGATACTGAAGCTGAAGCTCCAATACTTTGGCCAGCTGATGTGACAACATGCATGTGCTCAGCATGTAGGGGACCTCAAGTGCACGTCTGGTTAGGAGCTCAGTAAAATCTGAGACAGTGAAGGCAGATTCCTGCCTGGAGAAATGAGATGCTGAGGGAAGCATGGAAGCCAACCCCACACTAGCCAAAAGAGAGTGCCTTAACAGGGGCAGAGAGGGCCGCGGAGTCTTGGGCAGGGATCCTGCCTCGAGGGACCTGCCACCAGCCTGGGGTGGAGGGAGATCCAGGTAAGTCAAGAGCATAGACAGGGTGCTGTGACTGTTAGAAGGAAACAGGCCTCCATTTACCCTTGAAGGAGACTCTCGCAGGCCAGCAGCAAGGCCGCTGGTTTCTCCAGGACCACCCCTTTCCTCCCTGAGGTCAGGCGAACAAACAACGAGGGCACGCGACTTCATTTTCTCCTCGCCCCTCCTCCATCCCGGCCATTAAAAAGAAAGTACCAGGGCTTACCCTGGTGACTCAGTAGTAGAGAATCCTCCCGAGGCAGGAGACGCGGGTTCGATCCCTGAGCCGGGAAGATCCCGCAGGCCGCGGGGCCGCTGAACCCCGAGTGCCGCAGGGACTGAGCCCCCACTCTGGAGCCCCGGGTTCACGGCAAGACGGGCAACGCAACGACAAGGCTTCACGCAACGAGAAGCCGGCTCGCCGCAACAAGAGAGGACCCCCGTCCGCTCCGGCTAGAGAAGGGCTGCGCAGCGACGGGTCCCGGCACGCACAAAAGTAGTCACTTACTTTATAAGTGATCGGCTTATACATACATTATGACTATATAACATCTATCTATACAAGTATATAATATATTTATAAATATATATAACAATAATCATATAATATAATGTATATCATAATTATAAACAATAATTATATAATATAATATATTATGATTATAAATTATAATAATATATAATAATTATATATATTTATAAATATATTATATACTTATTTATATAAATATTCAAATATATTTATCATATATAAATATACTATAAATATATAACATTCATTTATGCAAATATAAATTGCATAATAAATATATAATATATTCATTTATATAATATATTATAAATATATATAAATATTTATTTATACAAATATATTATATAAATATGTAATATATTTATTTTATATAAATAAATATATATTTATTATATTATTTATGTTTATATACTATAATAAATTATAATATATTTTATATAATATATATTTATATAAATATATAAATATGTTTATAAATACATACTTATATAAATATACAAATCGATTTATAAATATATATAAACATATATCATTCATTTATATAAAAATATAAATATATTATAAATATATAACATTCATTTATATAAATATAAAAATAGTTATAAATATATAACATGTCCATATCTATAAATATATAACATATCCATTTCTATAAATATATAGCATATTCATTTCTATAAATATATACAATAAATATATAATATATTCATTTATATAAATATATAAATATACTTATAAATATATAAATATATAATATTTTAAAATATATAAGTATACTTATAAATATTAAAATATACTATATTTTATATGAATAATAATATATAATAATGAATAACAATAATAAATAATAACATAATAATAATAAACAATAATATAAAGTATATATTATACAATATATAAATATATAGTATATGTTGGATAATAATAATAATTATATTTTAAATATATATTATATTTAAAATAATTGATAATGAATAATATATATTAAATATAATATTATATATATTATACATATACAAGTACATTATTTATAAATAAATAAATAAAACTTGAACCAATTTTAAGCAAAGAGAGACGGAGCACACGTGGTCCCTGACTGAGGCTATAGATATTCCCCAGTGGACTGGTTTTCTCCCGCTGTGTCACAGATTACCCCCAACATAGAGACACATCGTTGTTCTCTCTTGTTTCCTGGGTCAGGCGTGTGCACACAGCATAGCTGGGTCCTCTGCTCAGTCTACCGTCGAGCTGTTGACAGCCGCTGCGTTTTTCACTGGAAGCTGAGGGTTCTTCTTCTCAGGCTCGGGTGTCTGTCTCATTCATTCCCTCATGGGGGTAGAACACAGGCCCTCAGTGCCTGGGGAAAACTCCTGTCCACAGGAGGCTCATAAGATGCTGTGTGTTTTGGGTCTGAGATGAGAAGGAGAGTGTCTACTTTCATAAAGCTCACCTGATTAAGCCAGGCCCACCCAGGCTAGCCTGCCTTTTGATCGACCTCACTACTTAGTCCAGGCCCACCCAGGCTAGCCTGTCTTTCAATTGACACCATGCATTAGGACTGCCTGACCCAGGCTAGTCTGCCTTTTGATAATCACCACAGATTAGGCTAGGCCCACCAGGCTAGCCTACCTTTCGATCAACACCACGGATTGGCTAGGCTCAGCCAGGATAGCCTGCCTTTGATTGACATGATGGATTAGACCAGGACCACTCAGGCCAGCTTGCCTTTTGATGACACCACTGATTAGGCAATGGCCACCCAAGATACCTTGGACCTCTTAATTGACACTATGGATTAGGCCAGGCCCACCCCGTCTTGCCTGCCTTTTCATTGACACCATGGATTAGACCAGGCTCACTCAAGCTAACCTGACTTTTGATTGACACCACAGATTAGACCAGGCCCACTCAAGCTAGCCTAGCTCTTGATTGACACCACTGATTAGGCCAGGCCCATCCAGCATAGCCTACCTCTTAATTGACACCAAGGATTAGGCCAGCCCACCCAGGATAGCCTGCATTTTGATTGACATCACTGATTTGGGCATGCCTACTCATTCTAGCCTGCCTTTTTATTGACACCACTGATTAGGTCAGGCCCACACAGGCTAGCCTGCTTTTTGATTGACACCACGGATTAGGACAGGCCCAACCAGGCTAGCCTACCTTTTGATAGTGACACCACTGATTAGCCCAGGCCCACCCATGATAAACTACCTCTTTACTGACACCATGGATTAGGCCAGGCCAAACCAGGCTTCCCCAGTTTTTGTTCAACAACAGAGATTAGTCATGCCCACCCTGGATACCCTACTTCTTGATTGACACCATGCCTTAAGCCAGACCTAACCAGGTTTAACTAGCATTTAATCCACACCTGATTAAGTCAGGCCCACCCAGGCTAGCATTCCTTTGATTGACACCATGGATTAGACCAGGTCCACTCAAACTAGCCTGCCTTTTGATCGACACCACTGATTAGGCCAGGCCCACCCAGGCAAGACTGACCTTTGATCACACCGCTGATTAGTGACGCCCACCCTGAATAACCTACCTCTTGATTGACACCATGGATTAGGCCAGGCCCACCCAGGCTATCCTTCCTTCTGAATCCCACCCAGGCTATCCTTCCTTCTGAATGACACCACGGATTAAGCCAGGTTCACCCAGGACAGCCTGCATTTTATTGACACCACAGATGAGGCCAGGTCCACCCAGGCTAGTCTGCCTTTTGACCGACAACACTGATTAGACCGGGCCCACCAGACTAGGCTACTGTTTGATGGACACCTCAGATTAGGCTAGACCCACAGAGGCTAGCCTGCTTTTTGACTGACAGCACGGCTTAGGCCAGGCCCACCAGGCAAGACTGACCTTTGATCAACACCACTGATTAGGCCACGCCCACCATGGGTAGCCTACCTCTTGATTGACACCACAGATTAGGCCAGGACCAACAGAATAGCCTACCTCTTGATTGACACCATGCATTAGGCCAGGTCAAACCAGACTTCACCAGCTTTTGTTCAACACCACAGATTAGGCAACGCCCACCCAGGACAGCCTACCTCTTGATTGACAGTATAGATTAGGCCAGGCCAAACCAGGCTTCCCTAGCTTTTATTCGGCACCACTGACTATGCCAGGCGCACCCAGGAGAGCCTACCTCTTGGTTGACACCATGCTTTAGGCTAGTCCCAACCAGGCTTAACTAGCTTTTGATTCACACCACTGATTAGGCCAGGCCCACCCAGGCTAGCCTGTCATTTGATAGAGACCACGATTAGACCAGACCCACTAAGGCTAGCCTTCCTTTAGATTGACAAGACTGATTAAGTCAGGCCCACCAAAGCTAGCTTGCTTTTGATTGACACCACTGATTAGGCCAAGTCCACCCATGCTAGCCTGCATTTTGATCAATGCCACAGATGAGACTAGGCCCACTGAAGCTAGCCTACCTTTTGATGGAAACCATGGATTAGGCCTGCCCACCTGGCTAGCCTGACTTTTGATTGACAACAGGGATGATGCAAGGAAAACACAGGCTAGCCTCCCATTTGATGGAGATCACGAATTAGGCCAGGCCCACCCAGGCTAGACTCCCATGTGATGGAGACCACGATTAAGGACAGGCCCAAATAGGGTAGCCTGATTTTTGACTGTCACACCTCATTAGGTTAGGCCCTCCCAAGCTAGTGTACCATTCATGGATTAGGCCAGGCCCACCTGGGCTAGCCTCAGATGGAGACTACAGATTAGGCCAGGCGCACCCAGGGTAGCCTGAATATTGGCTGAAAAAACAGATTAGGCCAGGTCCAACTAGGCTAGCCAGACATTTCATGGAGACCAAGGATTATACCAGGCCCATGCAGGCTAGCCTGCCTTTGATCAACACCACTGATAAGACCAGGCCCACGCAGCTAGACTACCTTTTGATTGACACCATGGATTACACTTGGCCTACCCAGGCTAGCCCACCATTTGATTGAGACCAGTGATTTGGACAGGCCCACACAAGTTAGCTTGCTTTTTGATTGACAACACACATTAGGCCAGGCCGACCTAGGATAGCTGGCCATTTCATTGAGATCATGGATTAACCCAGGGACACCCAGGCAAGACTGCCTTTTGATCGACACCAATGATTAGGCAACACCCAACCAGTATATCCTACCTCTTGATTGACACCATGGATTAAGCCAGACCCACTCAGGCTAGCCCTCCTTGTGATTGAGACCACTGATTAGGCCAGGCCCACCCAGGCTAGTGTGATTTTGATTGACAACATGGATTATGCCAGGCCCACCCAGGCTAGCTTCCCATTTGATGGAGACAATGGATTAGGCCAGGCCCACCCTCTGTAGCCTGACTTTTCATCTACACCACTGAGTAGGCCAGGTCCACCCAGGCTAGCCTGCCTTTTGATGGATACCACTGATTAGGCCAGGCACACTCAGGCTACCCTGCCTTTTGATTAACACCTCTGATTAAGACAGGCCCACCCATGCTACCCTGCCATTTCATGGAGACCAAGAATTAGGCCAGGCCCACTCAAGCTAACCTACCTTTTGCATGACACCACTGATTAGGCCAGGCCCACTCAGGTTGGTCCACCTTTTGATCCTTCCACGGATTAGGCCAGGCCCACCATGGCTAGCCTGAATTTCAATTGGTACCATGGATTAGGCCCACCCAGATGAGTTTGCCTTTTGATTGACAACAGGTATTAAGCCAGGCCCACACAGGCTAGCCTCCTATTTGATGGAGACCACAATTAGGCCACGCCCACTCAGGCTAGCCTGCCATTTGATGGACACCACTGATGGGGCCAGGCCCACCCAGGCTGGTCTGAATTTTGATTGAAAGCAGGCATTAAGCGAGGTTCACCCAGGGTAGCCTGCCTTTTGATTAAGACCACTGATTAGGCCCCACCTACCCAGGATAGCCTACCTCTTAATTGACACCATGGATTAGGCCAGGCCCACCCAAGCTTCTCTGCCTTTTGATTGACACCATGGATTAGGCCAGGCCTACCCAGGCTAGCTTGCCTTTTGATCACCACCACTGATTAGACCAGGCCCACCCAGGTTAGCCTGCCTTATGATTGACACTGCAGATTAGGCTAGGCCCACCTAGGCTAGCCTGTCATTTGATGGAGACCAGGATTACACCCACTAAGACTAGCCTGCCTTTAGATGACAAGACTGATTAAGCCAGGCCCACTCAACCTAGCCTGCCTTTTGATCGACACCACTGATTAGGCCAGGCCTACCCAGAGGAGACTGCCTTTTGATTGACACCATAGATTAGAACAGGAACACTCTAGCTAGCTCTCCTTTTCATTGACACCACTGATTATGCCAGGTCCAACCAGGCTTCCCTAGCTTTTGATGACACCACTGATTAGACCAGGCGCACACAGGCTTGCCTGCCTTTTGATTGACAACATCATTTAGGCCAGGCCTACCCAAGCTAGCCCACCATTTGACTGAGACCAGGGATTTGGACAGGCCCACACCAGAGAGCTTGCCTTTTAATTGACAACACACATTAGGCCAGGCCGACCTAGGATAGCTGGCCATTTCACTGAGATCATGGATTAGCCCAGGGACACCCAGGCAGGACTGCCTTTTGATCAACACCAATGATTAGGCAACACCCACCCAGTATATCCTACCTCTTGATTGATACCATGGGTTAGCCAGGCCCACTCAGGCTAGCCTTCCTTGTGATTGAGACCACTGATTAGGCCAGGCCCACCCAGGGTATCCTGCCCTTTGTTCAACAATGATTAGGCCAGGCCCACCAGTGGCTAGACTGCTTTTTGATCGACACCACTGTTTAGGCCAAGCTCACCCAGGCTGGTCTGCCTTTTGATCGACACCACACATCAGGCCAGGCTCACCCAGGGTAGCCTGCATTTCAATTGACAGTACGGATAATGCCAGGCCCACCCAGGCTTGTTTACCTTTTGTTCGACATCATGGATTAGGCCATGCACAACCAAGCTAGCCTGCCTCTTGATTGACAGCATGGACTAGGCCAGGCCCACCCAAGCAAGACTGCCTTTTGAGTGACACCACTGATGAGGCCACACTCATCCAGGAGAGTCTACCCCTTGACTGACACTATGATAAGGGGCCAGGCCAACCCAGGCTACACTAGTGTTTGATGGACACCACTGATTAGGCACAGCCCACCCAGGCTAGCCTGACTTTTGATCCACACCACCTATGAGGCCACGCCCACCCAGGAGAGCCTACCTCTTGATTGATATGGATTAGGCTAGGCCCACCCAGGATACACTAGCTTTTGATTGACACTCCTGATTAGGCCAGGGCAACCCAGACAAGAGTGCTTTTGATTGACACCATGGATTAGGCCAGGTCCAGGAAAGCTAGGCTGCCTCTTGAATGACACCATGGATTAGGCCAAACCCACCCAGGTCAGACTGCCTTTAGATGACACCACTGATTAAGCAACTTCCACCAGGATATCCTACCTCTTGACTGACACCATGGATTGGGCCAGGCCCAACTAGGCTACACTAGATTTTGATTACACTACTGATTAGTCCATGCCCACCCAACCTAGCCTTCCTTTTGATGACACCACTGTTCAGACCAGGCCCACCCAGGGTAGTCTGTGTTCTGATGACACCACGGATTAGACTCGGACCACCCACGCTAGCCTGCCACTATATTGAAACCACGGATTAGGCCAGGCCCAATCAGGCTAGCCTGCCTTTTGATGGACACCACTGTTTAGGCTAGGCCCACCCAGGTTAGTCTGCCTTTTGATCAACACCACTGATTAGTCCAGGCCCACCTAAGCTCTGCCAGTCATGGAGACCATTATTAGACCAGGTGCACTCAGGCTAGCCTGGCTTTGATCAGATACCACCTATTAGGCCAGGCCCACCAAGGCTAGCCTGCTTTTTGATGACACAGGGACACAGTGGAATAGACCAGGCCCTCCCAGGTTAGCCACTCTTTTGAATGACATCATGCTTTACCCCAGGCCAACCCAGGCTAGACTGCCTTTTGACACCACTGATTACACCAGGTCAACCAAGGCTAGCCTGCTTTTTGAGCGACACTATGGATTGGGCTAAGCCCTCAATGGCTAGCCTCCCTTTTGATTGACACCACGCATTAGGTCAGGCGCACCCACCAGTAACCTGTGTTTCAATTGACAACACTGATTAGGCCAGGCCCACCCAGGCTGGTCTGCCTTTTGATTGACACCATGGATAAGGCCAGGTCCATCCAGCCTAGCCTGCGTTTTGATCAACACCACAGTTTAGGCCAGTACTATCCAGGATACCTGCATTTCAGTTGACACTGTGGATAAGGACAGGCCCACCGATGCTAGCTTTCCATTTGACTGAGACCACGGGGTAGGCAAGGACCACTCAGGACAGCCTGCCTTTTGATTGAAACAACTGATTAAGTCATGCCCACCCATGCTAATAGGCCCTTTCATGAATACCAAGGCTTAGGCCAGGCTTTTCAGGCTAGCCTGTCTTTGATTGACAGCACTGATTAGGCCAGGCCTGCCATATCTAACCTGCCGTTTCATGGAAACCAAGATTAGACCAGGCCCACTCATGCTAGCCTGGCTTTTGATTGACATCACAGATTAGGCCAAGCCCACCTTGCTTCCCTACCATTTATGGAGACCAAGGATTAGAGTAGGCCCACTCAGGCTAGCCTGCCTTTTGATTGACCCCACGAATTAGGCTAAGCTCACCAGGTGAGCCTACCTTTTGATGGACACCATGGATTATGCCAGGTCCACCCAGGCTAACCTCCTGTGTGATGGAGACCACTGATTAGGCCAGGCCCACCAAGGCCTGTCTACCTTTTGATTAACACCATGGATTAGGCCAGGCCCACCCAGGCTACCATCCTTTTGATAGATGTCAGTTGTTAGTTCAAGCCCACCCATGTTATCCCCTGACTGTAGACTGACACCATGATAGGGACTAGGCTGACCCAGGTTACACTAGTGTTTGATCAACACCACTATTAGGCCTGACCACCCAGGCTTGCCTGCCTTTGATTGACACCATGGATTAAATCAGGGCCACTCAAGCTAGCCTGGATTTTGATTGGCACCACTGATTAGGCCATGCCCACCTAGGAGAGGCTATCTCTTGACTGACATCATGGATTAGTCCAGGTCCACCCAGGATATACTGGCTTTTGATGGACACCACTGATTAGGCCAAGGAAACCCAGGCAAGAGTGCCTATGATCAACAGCATGGATTAGGCCAGGCGAAGTCAAGCTAGCCTGCCTTTTGATTGACACCATGGATGAGGCCAGGCCAACCCAGCTTAGCTTGACTTTTTCATCAACACCACTGCTTAGGTCAGGCCCACCTAAGATACCTGCCATTGATGGAGACCATGATTAGAGCAAGTGCATTGAGGCTAGCCTGGCTTTTTATTGATACCACTGATTAGGCCAGGTCCACCAAGGCTAGCCTGCTTTTTGAACAACATCACGCATAAGGCCAGGGCGACCCAGGGTAGCCTGCCTTTTCATTGACACCACTGATTACTCCAGGCCCACCTAAACTACCAGCCGTTGAAGGAGAGCACGACTACACCAGGCCATCCCAAGCTAGCCTGGCTTTTGATCAACACCACGCATTAGGTCAGACACACCCACGGTAGCCTGTTCTTGAATTGACACCATGAATTAGGTCAGGCCAACTCAGGCAAACCTGCCTTTTGTTTGACACACCTTATTAGGCCAGGCCCACCAAGGCTAGACTACCTTTTGATTGACATCATGGCTTAGGTTGGCCTACACAGGCTAGCCCAACATTTGATTGAGACCAGGGATTTGGACAGGCCCACACAGGCTAGCTAGCTTTTTGATTGACAACACGCATTAGGCCAGGTCGACCTAGGATAGCTGGCCATTTCATTGAGATCATGGATTAGCCCAGGGACACCCAGGCAAGACTGCCTTTTGATGACACCAATGATTAGGCAACACCCACCCAGTATATCCTACCTCTTGATGGACACCATGGATTAAGCCAGACCCACTCAGACTAGCCGTGGTTGTGATTGAGACCACTGATTAGGCCAGGCCCACTGAGGGTATACTGCCTTTTGTTCAACACCACCGATTAGGCCAGGCCCACTCGGCTAGCCTGTCTTTTGATGAACACCACTGATTAGGTCAGGCCACCCAGACTGGTGTGGTTTTGATTGACAACATGGATTATGCCAGGCCCACCCTGGTTAGCCTGAGTTTTCATCTACACCACTGAGTAGGCCAGGTCCACCCAGGCTGTTGTGGTTTTGATTGATAACATGGATTATGCCAGGACCACCCAGGTTGGCTTCCCTTTTGATGGGGGCAACTGATTAGCCCAGGCCCACCCTGAGTAGACACTCTGGGTAGCCTGACTTTTCATCTTCACCACTGATTTGGGCAGGCCCACCATGGCTAGCCTGCCATTTGATGGAGACCATGATTAGACCAGGTCCACTTAGGCTAGCCTGCTTTTTCATTGACACCACTGGTTAGACCAGGCCCACCCAGGTTTGCCTACCTTTTGATTGACACCATGGATTAGGCCAGGCACAACTATGCTATACTGCCTTTTGATGGACACCACTGTTTAGGCCAAGCTCACTCAGGCTGGTCTGCCCTTTGATCGACACCACACATTAGACCAGGCTCACCCAAGGTAGCCTGCACTTCAGTTGACATGCTAGGCCCACCCAGACTTGTTAGCCTTTGATTGACATCATGGATTATGTCATGCACACCCAGGCTAGACTGCCTCTTGATTGACAGCATGGATTAGACCAGGTCCAGCCAGGCTTCACTAGCTATTGATCTACACCACTGATTAGGTCAGGCCCACTCATGATATACTACTTCTTGATTGACACCATGGATCAGACCAGCCCCACCCAGGCTTGCCTGTCTTTTGATCCATACCATTAATTAGGCCAGGCCCAGCCATGATACACTATCTGTTGATTGACACCATGGATTGGGCCAGGCCCACCCAGGCTTGCCTGCCTTTTGATTGACACCCTGCTTCTGCCAGGCCCACCTAAGATACCTGCCATTGATGGAGACCACGATTAGACCAAGCGCACTCTGGTTAGCCTGGCTTTTTTTGATACCACTGATTAGGCCAGGTCCACCAAGGCTAGCCTGCTTTTCGATTGACATCACGCATAAGGCCAGGAGACCCAGGTTAGCCTGCCTTTTCATCAACACCACTGATTACTCCAGGCCCACCTAAACTACCTGCCATTGATGGAGACCACGACTACACCAGGCCATCTCAGACTATCCTGGCTTTTGATTGACACTATGCTTTAGGTCAGGCCCACTGACGGGAGCCTGTTCTCCAGTTGACACCACGGATTACGTCAGGCCAACCCAGGGAAGCCTGCCTTTGATTGACTCCACAGATTAGATCAGGAATGCTCAAGCTAGCCTGACTTTTGATCCACACCACTGATTAGGCCATGCCCATCTAGGATAGATGACCTATTGATTGACATCATGAATTAGGACAGGGCCATCCAGGCTAGCCTGCCTTGAATTGACACCACTGATTCTGGAATGCCCACCCAGGATAGCCTACACCTTGATTGACAGCATGGACTAGGCCCATCCAGGCAAGACTGCCTTTTGAGTGACACCACTGATGAGGCCACACGAATCCAGGAGAGCCTACCTCTTGACTGACACCATGATAAAGGGGAGGCCAACCCAGGCTAGCCTCCTGTGTGATGGAGACCACTGATTAGACCAGGCCCACCCAGGCCTGTCTACCTTTTGATTACACCATGGATTAGGCCAGGCCCACCCAGGTTTCCATCCTTTTGATAGACATCACTTATTAGTTCAAGCCCACCCGGCATATCCCTGACTGTAGATTGACACCATGATAGGGACCAGGCTGACTCAGGCTACACTAGTGTTTCATGACACCACTGATTAGGCCTGGCCAACCCAGGCTTGCCTGCCTTTTGATTGACACCATGGACTAAACCAAGCCCACTCAGGCATGCTTGGATTTGATTGACACCACTGATTAGGTCACGCCCACTCAGGAGAGGCTACCTCTTGATTGACTTCATGGATTAGTCCAGGTCCACCCAGGATACCCTAGCTTTTGATGGACACCACTGATTAGGCCAGGAAAATCCAGGCAAGAGTGTCTATGATCACCAGTATGTATTAGGCCAGGCCCAGTCAAGGTAGCCTGCCTTTTGATTGACACCATGGATGAGGCCAGGCCAACCCAGCTTAGCCTGACTTTTCATCAACACCACTGCATAGGCCAGGCCCACCTAAGTTATCTACCATTGATGAAGATGACGAGTAGACCAAGTGCACTCTGGCTAACCTGTCTTTTGATCGATACAACTGATTAGGCCAGGCCCACCAAGGCAGGCCTGCTTTTTGATCGACATCACGCATAAGGCCAGGGCGACCCAGGCTAGCCTGCGTTTTGATCGACACCACTGATTACTCCAGGCCCACCTAAACTACCTGCCATTGATGGAGACCACGGCTACACCAGGCCATCCCAGCTAGCCTGGCTTTTGATCAACACCACGCATTAGGTCAGGCCCACCCATGGTAGCCTGTCCTTCAAATGACACCACGGATTAGGCCAGGCCAAACCGGGCAAACCTGCCTTTTGTTTGACACCACTAATTAGGCCAGGCCCACCCTGCCTGGTCTGCTTTTTGATGACAACATGCATTAGGTCAGGCCCACCCAGGCTAGCAATTGATTATGCCAGGCCCACCAAGGCTAGCCCCCATTTGATGGAACCCATGGATTAGGCCATGCCCACCAAAAGTAGCCTGATTTTCTTTATCACAACCACTGATTAGGCCAGGACCACCAAGGCCTGTCTACCTTTGGATTAACACAATGGATTAGGCCAGGCCCACCCAGGCTAGCCTGCCTTTTGATTGACAGAATGGATTAGGCCAAGCCCACTCAGGTTAGCCTGCCTTTTGATAGAAACCATGGATTAGTCCACAACCACCGAGGGTAGCCTGCCGTTTGATGGAGACCATGGATTGGACCAGGCCCAATGAGGATAGCCTGCCCATTGATTGACCCCACTGATTAGGCCAGGCCCACCCAGGCTAGCCTGCCTTTTGTTTGACACCACTGATTAGGCCAGCCCCACCCAGGCTAGTCTGCCTTTTGATTGACCCCACTGATCAGGCCAGGCCCACCCACGCTAGTGTGCCCTTTGATTGACACCGTGTGCTTGTGTAAGTCACCACAGTCCTTTTCATCTCTGTGCGACCCCAGGGACTGTAGCCCTGCAGCTCCTCTCTCCATGTGTATTCTGCAGGCAATAAAATGCGTGGGTTGCCATGCCCTCCTATGGGAATCTTCCCGACCCAGGGATCAAACCCACATTTCCTGCGTCTCCTGCATTAGCAGGCAGACTCTTTACTGCTGAGTCACCGAGGATTCCCAGAAGGAGAGGGTCAGGTGGGTTAAAGATGCCAACTCATGAGCCCTCAGTCAATCTGGGGAGGGAACCTTTCTCCATCTCCTCTGAGGAACTGTTCACACCCATCTTCCCCAGCTTAGAATGCCCTCTGTCCACTCTGGTTGGGTCACCCTCTAGCCTAGTCTTGCTTCCCTAGCAAATCCTCTGCTACCTTGACTGCTGACCTAGGTCCTCCTGTTTAAGACCCCGGACCTCTCCTGTGGAGAAGTGTCTCTCTCTCTTTTTTAAATTTTATTTTAAAAACTACAAAAAAATAAAAAAATCTTTGTTGCATCATACAGCATGCAGGATCTTAGTTCCCAAATCAGGAAATGAACGCTTGCCCCCTGCAGTGGACGTCTTACCCACTAGACCACCCAGAAAGTTCCCTGTGTATGATTCTAATTGAAAATATTAGAAAGTCTAATTCCGCAGCAAGATTTCATCTTACAGAATAAGTAAAGATTGAGGTCAGACTGTCACCAAGAAAAATGAGAAAATCCTTTTTTTCTTTTGTTTTGATCCAGTGTAAACATTGCAGAAAATTCAGCAAGGTGACAGGTACATCACTGGCAAAGGCCTGAATTATCCCTGCCCTTGTATTTCTCTTGGTGACCGGATTGAGACTCAGGCATCGTGGGACACATTTACCAATGCACATCCTTATGAGAGTGCCCCTTACTGGAATCTCCAGAGTGTGGTAAGGCTGGGTTCCTGACATTAAAGAACGTACGGGGGTTTAGAAAAGCCAGCCTCCTCAATGGTAAGCTTCATGGGGTCACCCCGGTGCCCTTAAAGGCACCGGGGTCCTATTCTTTCTCTTGGGCGTTGCCCTGGGTATACTGCAAACCCTCACAAGTCAAGTCTTTTGAGGGAGACTACGGTTTACGCCAGGCCCACCTAGGCTAGCCTCCCATGTGATGGAGAGCTCAGATTAGGACAGGCACAAACAGGGTAGCCTGCCTTTTCATCAACACCACTGAGTAGGCCAGGCCCACCCAGGACAGCGTGCATTTTGATTGATGACACATATTAGGCCTGGCCCACCCAGGCTAGCATTCCCTTTGCCAGAGACCATGGATTAGGCTTGGCCCCCTCAGGGTAGCCTGCCTTTTGATCCACAGCACTGGTTAGCAAAGGCCCCCCTGGCTAGCCTGATTGTAATTGACACCACTGATTAGGCCAGGCCACCCAGGTTGGTCTGCTTTTGATCCTTCCACGAATTAGGCCAGGCCCACCATGGCTAGCCTGACCTTCAATTGGCACCATGGATTAGGCCAGGCCCACCCGTGCTAGTCTGCCTTTTGATCAATGTCACAGATGAGACCAGGCGCACTCAAGCTAGCCTGCCTTTTGCTCGACACCACTGATTAGGCCAGGCCCACCATGGCTAGCCTAACTTTCAGTTGGCACCATTGATCAGGCCCACCCAGATTAGTTTGCCTTTTAATTGACAACAGGGATTATGCCAGGCCCACCCAGGCTAGCCTGCCATTTGAGGGACACCACTTATTAGGCCAGACCCACCCAGGTTGTTCTGCCTTTCGATCCTTCCACAGATTAGGCCAGGCCCACCCAGGCTGGTCTGAATTTTGATTGAAAGCAGTCATTAAGCCAGGCTCTCCCAGGGTAGCCGGCCTTTTGAATAAGACCACTGATTAGTCCCCACCTACCCAGGATAGACTGTCTTGACAGACATCATGGATTAGGCCAGGCCCACCCAGGCTAGCTTGCCTTTTGATTGCCATCACTGATTAGGCCAGGCCCACCCAGGCTAGCCTGTCATTTGATAGAGACCATGATTAGACCAGACCCACTAAGGCTAGCCTGCCTTTAGATTGACAAGACTTACTAAGCCAGGCCCACTAAAGCTAGCTTGCTTTTGATTGACACCACTGATTAGGCCAGGTCCACCCATGCTAGCCTGCATTTTGATCAATGTCACGGATGAGATCAGGCCCACTCAAGCTAGCCTGCCTTTTGATTGACAACAGGGATTATGCCAGGCCAACACAGGCGAGCCTCCCATGTGATGGAGACCATGGTTAAGGATAGGCCCAAATAGGGTAGCCTGATTTTTGATCGTCACAACTGATTAGGTCAGGCCCACCCCAGCTAGTGTACCGATTCATGGCAACCAAGGATTAGGCCAAGCACATTCAGCCTAGCCTGCCTTTTGATTGACACCACTTATTAGGCCAGGCCCACCAAGGCTAGCCAACCTTTTGAGTGACACCATGGATTAGGCCAGGCCCACCTGGGCTAGCCTCATGCTTGATGGAGACTACAGATTAGACCAGTCCCAACAAGGCTAGCCTGACATTTCATGGAGACCAAGGATTATACCAGGCCCATGCAGGCTAGCCTGCCTTTGATCAACACCACTGATTAGACCAGGCCCAGCCGGGCTAGACTACCTTTTGATTGACACCATGGCTTAGGCTTGGCCTACCCAGGCTAGCCCACCATTTGATTGAGACCAGGGATTTGGACAGGCCCACACAGGCTAAGTTGCCTTTTGATTGACAACACACATTAGGCCAGGGCGACCTAGGATAGCTGGCCATTTCATTGAGATCATGGATTAACCCAGGGACACCCAGGCAAGACTGCCTTTTGATGACACCAATGATTAGGGAACACCCACCCAGTATATCCTACCTCTTGATTGACACCAAGGATTAAGCCAAGCCCACTCAGGTTAGCCCTCCTTGTGATTGAGACCACTGATTAGGCCAGTCCCACCCAGGGTATTCTGCACTTTGTTCAACACCATGGATTAGGCCAGGCCCACCTGGCTAGCCTGTCTTTTGATGAACACCACTGATTAGGCCAGGTGCACCCAGGCTAGCCTCCCAGTTTTGGAGACCACAGATTAGGCCAGGCCCACCCTGGTAGCCTGCTTCTCGTCGACACCACTGATTAGGCCAAGCCCACTCAGGTTAGCCTGCCTTTTGATGGAGACCACGGATAAGCCTAGGCGCAACCAGGCTTCACTAGCTGTTGATCGACACCACTGATTGGGCCAGGCCCACCCATGCTAGTGTGATTTTGACTGACAACATGGATTTTGCCAGGCCCATTCAGGCTATCTTCCCCCTTGATGGAAACAACGGATTTGGCCAGGCCCACCTTGGGTCCCTGACTTTTCACCTACACCACTGAATAGGCCAGGTACACCCAGGCTAGCCTGCTTTTTGATTGACAACATGGATTAGGCTAGTCCCACCCAGCATAGCCTCCCCTTTGATGGAGACCATGGATTAGGCCAGGCCTAGTCAGCATAGCCTGCCTTTTGACTGAAATCATGGGTTAGGCCACGCACATCCAGGCTAGACTGCCTTTGATTGAGACCATGGATTAGGCCAGACCCACCCATCCTGGTCTGCCTTTTGCTTGACACCACTCATCAGGCAGGCCTACCCAGGGGAACCTGACTTCTGATCAATAGCACTGATTAGGCCAGACCCACCCAGGCAAGCCTACATTTTGATTGACATCAGTGATTAGGCCAGCGAAACTAAGCTATCTGCTGTTTGATGGAGACCACGATTGGACAAGACACATACAGGCAAGCCTGCCTTTTCATTGACACCACTGATTAGACCAGGCCCACCATGGGTAGCCTGTCCTTTGATGGTGACCATGATTAGACCAGGTCCACTTAGGCTAGCTGGCCTTTTCATTGACACCACTGATTAGACCAGGCCCACCCAGGTTTGCCTACCTTTTGATTGACACCATGGATTAGGCCAGGCACAACTATGCTGGACTGACTTTTGATCGACACCACTGTTTAGGCCCGGCTCACATAGGCTGGTCTGCCTTTTGATCCACAGCACATATTAGGCCAGGGTCACCCAGGGCTGCCTGCATTTCAATTAACAACACCAGACCCACCCAGTCTTGTTTGCCTTTTGATTGACATCATGGGTTAGGTCATGCACAGACAGGCTAGCCTGCCTCTTGATAGACAGCATGGATTAAGCCAGGCCCAGCTAGGCTTCACTATCTATTGATCTACACCACTGATTAGGCCAGGCCCACCCATGATATACTACCTTGATTGACACCATGAATCAGGCCAGGCTCAACCAGGTTTGCCTGCTTTTCGATTGACACCACTGTTTAGGCCAGGCCCACCTAAGATAACTACCATTGATGGAGACCATGATTAGACCAAGGACACTCAGGCTAGCCTGGCTTTTGCTTGATACCACTGATTAGGCCAGGCCTACTGAGGCTAGCCTGCTTTTTAATCGACATCACGCATAAGGCCAGGCTAGCCTGCCTTTTCATCAACACTACTGATTACTCCAGGTCCAACTAAACTACCAGCCGTTGATGGAGACCGCTACTACACCAGGGCATCTCAGGCTATCCTGGCTTTTGATCGACACCATGCATTAGGTCAGGCTCACCCACTGTAGCCTGTTGTTCAGTTGACACCATGGATTAGGTCAGGCCAACCCAGGCAAGCCTGCCTTTGATTGACTCCAAAGATTAGATCAGGAATGCTCAAGCTAGCCTGACTTTTGATCCACACCACTGATTAGGCCATGCCCACCCAGGATAGACGACCTGCTGATTGACACCATGGTAAGGGGCCAGGTCAACCCAGGCTACACTAGTGTTTGATGGACACCACTGATTAGGCACAGCCCACCCAGGCTAGCCTGACTTTTGATCCATACCACCGATTAGGCCCCGCCCACCCAGGAGAGCCTACCTCTTGATTGATGTCATGGATTAGGCT
The DNA here is from genome assembly GCF_963930625.1 of Muntiacus reevesi. Classification (NCBI taxonomy): domain Eukaryota; kingdom Metazoa; phylum Chordata; class Mammalia; order Artiodactyla; family Cervidae; genus Muntiacus; species Muntiacus reevesi. The sequence goes on along the minus strand of NC_089271.1, from coordinate 6,798,001 downwards.
AGTCCACCCAGGATACACTAGCTTTTGATTGACACCACGGATTAGGCCATGGCAAATCAGGGAAGAGTGCTTTTGATTGACACCATGGATTAGGCCATGTCCAGGCAAGCTAGCCTGCCTCTTGACTGACACCATGGATTGGGCCAGGCCCACCCAGGATACACTAGCTTTTGATTGACACTACTGATTAGGCCATGCCCAGCCAGGCAAGCCTCCCTTTTGATTGACACCATGGATGAGGTCATGCCCATGCAACCTAGCCTTCCTTTTGATGACACCACTGTTTAGGCCAGGCCCACCCAGGTTAGCCTCCCTTTTGATCAACACCACTGTTTAGGCCAGGCCCACCTAAGCTACCTGCCAGTGATGGAGACCATGATTAGACTAGGTGCACTCAGGCTAGCCCGGCTTTGATCGATACCACTTATTAGGCCAGGTCCACCATGCTGGCCTGCTTTTTGAGCGACACTATGGATTAGGCCCACCCAGGCCTGTCTACCTTTTGATTAAACCATGGATTAGGCCAGGCCCACCCAAGCTACCATTCTTTTGATAGACATCACTTATTAGTTCCAGCCATCCAGGTTATCCCCACTGTAGATTGACACCATGATAGGGACTAGGCTGACCCAGGTTACACTAGTGTTTGATCGACACCACTGATTAGGCCTGGCCCACCCAGGAGAGGCTACCTTTTGATTGACATCATGAATTAAACTAGGTCTACCCAGGATACACTGGATTTTGATGGACACCGCTGATTAGGCCAAGGAAACCCAGTCAAGAGTGCCTATGATCAACAGCAAGGATTAGGCCAGGCCCGGTCAAGGTAGCCTGTCTTTGATTGACACCATGGATGAGGCCAGGCCAAATGAGCTTAGCCTGACTTTTCATCAACACCACTGCTTAGGCGAGGCCCACCTAAGATACCTGCCATTGATGGTGACCACGATTAGACCAAGCGCACTCAGGCTAGCCTGGCTTTTGATTGATACCACTGATCAGGCCAGGCCCACCAAGGCTAGCCTGCTTTCTGATTGACATCACCCGTAAGTCCAGGGTGACCCAGGCTAGCCTGCCTTTTCATCGACACCAGTGATTACTCCAGACCCACCTAAACTACCTGCCATTGATAGAGACCACGACTACACCAGGCCATCCCAAGCTAGCCTGGCTTTTGATTGACACCAAGCATTAGGTCAGGCCCACCCATGGTAGCCTGTTCTTCAATTGACACCATGGATTAGGTGAGGCCAACCCAGGCAAACCTGCCTTTTGTTTGACATCACTGATTAGGCCAGGCCCACCCAGGCTAGGCTGACTTTTGATTCACACCATAGATTAGCCCACCCATGCTAGCCTCCCATTTGATGGAGATGACGGATTAGGCCAGGTCCACACAGGGTAGACTGACTTTTGACCTACACCACTGATTAGGCCAGGCCAAGCCACAGTAGCCTGCATTTCAATTGACACCAAGTATAAGGCCAGGCCCACCCAGGATTGTTTGCCTTTTGACTGATGTCACTACTCATGCTACGCCCACCTAGGCTAGCCTACCTTATGATCTGACACCACTGATTAGGCCAAGCCCCCCCAGGCTAGTCTGAATTTTGATTGAAAGCACACATTAAGTCAGTTTCACCCAGGGGAGCCTGCCTTTTGATTAAGACCACTGATTAGGCCCCACCTACCCAGGATAGCCTACCTCTTGATTGACACCATGGATTAGGCCAGGCCCACCCAAGCTTCTTTGCCTTTTGATTGACACCATGGATTAGGCCAGGCCTACCCAGGCTAGCTGGCCTTTTGATGCTACCACTGATTAGGCCAGGCCCATATAGGCTAGCCTGTTTTATGATTGACACTGCGGATTTGCTAGGCCCATCTAGACTAGCCTGTCATTTGATGGAGACCACGATGAGACCAGACCCACTAAGGCTAGCCTGCCTTTAAATCGACAAGACTGATTAAGCCAGGCCCACTCAACATAGCCTGCCTTTTGATCGACACCAATGATTAGGCCAGGCCCACCCAGAGGAGATTGCCTTTTGATTGACACCATGGATTAGTACAGGCCCACTCTAGCTAGCTCTCCTTTTCATTGACACCACTGATTATGCCAGGCCCAACCAGGCTTCCCTAGCTTTTGATGACACCACTGATTAGACCAGGGCACACAGGCTTGCCTGCCTTTTGATTGACAACATCATTTAGGCCAGGCCTACCCAGGCTAGCCCACCATTTGATTGAGACCAGGGATTTGGACAGGCCCACACCGGAGAGCTTGCCTTTTGATTGACAACACGCATTAGACCAGGCCAACCTAGGATAGCTGGCCATTTCACTGAGATCATGGATTAGCCCAGGGACACCCAGGCAAGACTGCCTTTTGATGACACCACTGATTAGGCAGCACCCACCCAGTATATCCTACCACTTGATTGACACCATGGATTAGCCAGGCCCACTCAGGCTAGCCTTCCTTGTGATTGAGACCACTGATTAGGCCAGGCCCACCCAGGGTATTGTGCTCTTTGTTCAATACCAATGATTAGGCCAGGCCCACCAGTGGCTAGACTGCTTTTGATTGACACAACTGTTTAGGCCAAGCTCACCCAGGCTGGTCTGCCTTTTGATCGACACCACACATCAGGCCAGGCTCACCCAGGGTAGCCTGCATTTCAATTGACAACACAGATAATGCCAGGCCCACCCAGGCTTGTTTACCTTTTGATCGACATCATGGATTAGGCCATGCACAACCAAGCTAACCAGCCTCTTGATTGACACCATAGATTAGGTTACACCCACCCAGGATAGCCTACCTCTTGTCTGACACCATGATAGGGGCCAGGCCAACCCAGGCTACACTAATGTTTGATTGACACCACTGATTAGGCCCGGCCCACCCAGGCTAGCCTGACTTTTGATCTCCAATACCTATTAGGCCTCTCCCACCCAGGAGACCCTACCTCTTGATTGATATCATGGATTAGGCTAGGCCCACCCAGGATACTCTAGCTTTTGATTGACACCACTGATTAGGCCAGGGCAACCCAGGCAAGAGTGCTTTTGATTGACACCATGGATTAAGCCAGGTCCAGGCAAGCTAGGCTGCCTCTTGATTGACAACATGGATTAGGCTACACCCACACAGGTCAGTCTACATTTAGATGACACCACCTATTAAGCAGCTTCCACCCAGAATATTCTACCTCTTGACTGACACCATGTATTGGGCCAGGCCCACCCAGGCTACACTAGCTATTGATGACACTATTGATTAGACCATGCCCACCCAGGCAAGCCTCCTTTTTGATTGACACCATGGATGAGACCATGCCCACCCAGGCTTGTCTGCTTTCTGATGACACCATGTATTAGGCCAGGCCCAGTCAAGTTAGCCTACTTTTTGATTGACACCATGGATGAGGCCAGGCCAACCCAGGTTAGCCTGCCTTTTGATCAACACCACTGCTTAGGCCAGGCCCACCTAAGATACCTACCATTGATGGAGACCACGATTAGACCAAGCGCACTCAAGCTAGCCTGGTTTTTGATTGATACCACGGATTAGGCCAGGCCCACCAAGGCTAGACTGCTTTTTGAGCGATACTATGAATTAGGCTAGGCCCTCAATGGCTAGCCTCCCTTTTGATTGACACCACACATTAGGTCAGGCCCACTCAGGCAACCTGCCTGTTGTTCAACATCACTGATTAGGCCAGGCCCACCCAGGCTACCCTGCCTTTTGATTGACACCATGGATAAGGCCAGGCCCATCCAGGCTGGCCTGACTTTTGATCAACATCGCGGATTAGGCCAGGTCCACGCAGGCTGGTCTGCCTTTTGATCGACACCACGCATTAGGCCAGTACCATCCAGGATATCTGTGTTTCAGTGACACTGTGGATAAGGACAGGCCCACCCAGGCTATACTGACCTCTGATCGACACCACGGATTAGACCAGGCCCACCAACACTAGCCTTCTGCATGACTGAAACCACAGAGGTGGCCAGGACCACTCAGGATAGCCTGCCTTTTGATCCACTCAACTGATTAAGTCAGGCCCACCTATGCTAAAAAGCCGTTTCATGAATACCAAGTCTTAGGCCAGGCTTTTCAGGTTAGCCTGTCTTTTGATTGACACCACTGATTATGCCGGGCACGCAAAAGTTTTCCTTCTGTTTGATGGAGACCATGGATTAGGCAAGGTCCACCCAGAGTAATCTGCCTTTCGATCGACACCACGGATTTGGTCAGACCCAGCATTGCTTCCCAAACATTTCATGGAGACCAAGGATTAGGGTAGGCACACTCAGGCAAGCCTGTCTTTTGATTGACCCCACAAATTAGGCTAAGCTCACCCAGGTGAGCCTACCTTTTGATGGACACCACTGATTAGGCCAGGCCCACCCAGGCCTGTCTACCTTTTGATTAACACCATGGATTAGGCCAGGCCCACCCAGGCTACCATCCTTTTGATAGACATCACTTATTATTTCAAGCCCGCCAGGCATATCCCTGACTGTAGATTGACACCATGATAGGGCCAGGCCGACCCAGGCTACACTAGTGTTTCATGACACCACTGATTAGGCCTGGCCCACCCAGGCTTGCCTGCCTTTTGATTGACACCATGGATTAAACCAGGCCCACTCAAGCTAGCTTGCGTTCTGATTGACACCACTGATTAGGCCACGCCCACCCCGGAGAGGCTACCTCTTGATTGACTGCATCGATTAGTCCAGGTCCACCCAAGATACCCTAGGTTTTGATGGACATCACTGATTAGGCCAGGGAAACCCAGGCAAGAGTGCCTATGATCAACAGCATGGATTAGGCCAGGCCCAGTGAGTTAGCTTGCTTTTTGTTTGACACCATGGATGAGGCCAAGCCAACCCAGCTTAGCCTGACTTTTCATCAACACCACTGCTTAGGCCAGGCCCACCCAGGTTAGCCTGCCTTTTGATAGACACCATGGATTAGTCTACACCCATCCAGGGTAGCCTGCCATTTGATGAAGACCATGGATTTGACCAGGCCCACCCAGGATAGCCTGCCCATTGATTGAACCCACTGATTAGGCCAGGCCCACCCAGGATAGTCTGCCCTTTGACTGACACTGTGTGCTTGTTTAAGTCACCACAGTTGTGTTCATCTCTGTGCAACCCCAGGGACGGTAGCCCTGCAGCACTTCTGTCCATGGGGATTCTCCAGGCAAGAAAATGAGTTGGTTGCCATGCCCTCCTCCAGGGGAATCTTATCGACCCAGGGATCGAACCCACATTCCCTGCGTCTTCCTGCATTAGCAGGCAGACTCTTTACTGTTGAGTCACTGAGAATTCCCAGAAGGAGAGGGACACATGGGTTAAGGATGCCCACTCACGAGCCCTCAGTCAGTCTCGGGTTGCAGGGCTTGGGTTCCCAACTGTGTCCTGCAGGCCCTGAACTTCCGCACTGCAGGCCTGGCTCCCAGTGTCTGCTGAATAGCTGGATCTGACATCTCCGTGGAAAAGAAATCTGTATTTTAACAAATCTCTGGTGCATGCCAAAGTTGGGGAACCACTGCTTTAAGTGGTTAAGCAAGTCTCACTCTGGGCTGCATACTGAAAATACTAGAGAAGCTTTTAAAAGTCCCAGGCTACGCCACACAACGATGAGTGCAATCGACTTCACTGGGGGCAGGATCCAGGCCACACGCATTTTCAAATCTACAATGTGCCACTAGCTCGGGATAACTTTTGGATTCTAAGCACAACGCTTCCTTTCCCCATCACCTCTCAGAGGGGACAAGGCAGGTGTTTCATGATAATGTGGCCTCGTGAGTCCTTTTCTCCCCTGGGGCAGGGGACCTTTCTCCATCTCCTCTCAGGAACTGTTCACACCCACCTTCCCCACCTTAGAATCCCTTCTGTCCACTCTGATTGGGTCACCCTCTAGCCCAGTCTTGCTTCCCGAGCAAAGCCTCTGCTACCTTGACTGCTGACCTAGGTCCTCCTGTTTAAGACCCTGGACCTCTCCTGTGGAGAAGTGTCTCTCTCTCTTTTTTAAATTTTATTTTAAAAACTACAAAAAAATAAAAAAAATTTTGTTGCACCATACAGCATGCAGGATCTTAGTTCCCAAATCAGGAAATGAACCCTTGTCCCCGGCTGTGGAAGTCTTACCCACTAGACCACCCAGAAATGCCCTGCGTATCATTCTAATTGAAAATATTAGAAAGTCTAATTCCTCAGCAACATTTCCTCTTACAGAATAAGTAAAGATTGAGGTCAGACTGCCACCAAGATAAATGAGAAAATCTTTTTTTTGTTGTTGTTTTGATCCAGTGTAAACATTGCAGAGAATCCAGCAAGGTGACAGGTACATCACTGGCAAAGGCCTGGATTATCCCTGCCCTTGTATTTCTTTGGTGACAGGAGTGAGGCTCAGGCATCATCGGACACATTTACCAATGCACATCCTTATGAGAGTGCCCCTTACTGGAATCTCCAGAGTGTGGTAAGGCTGGGTTCCAGACATTAAAGAATGTATGGGGTTTAGAAAAGCCAGTGTCGTCATTGATAAGCTTTGTGGGGTCACCCCAGTGCACTTCAAGGCACCGGGGTCCTATTCTTTCTCTTGGGTGTTGCCCTGGGTGTACTGCAAACCCTCACAAATCAAGCCTTTTGAGGGAGATCACAGTTTATGCCAGGCCCACCTAGCTAGCCTCCCATATGATGGAGAACTCAAATTAGGACAGGCACAAACAGGGTAGCCTGATTTTTGATCGACACTGCTGATTAGGCCAGGCCCACCCTGGATAGCCAACCTTTTGCTTGACACTGCAGATTTGTCCAGGTGCCACCAGGCTAGCTGGTCATTTCATGCAGAGCACGGATTATACCAGGCCCATGCAGCCTAGCCTGCCTTTGATCAACACAACTGATTAGGCCAGGCCCACCCTGGCTGGCCTGCCTTTTGATGGATATCACTGATAAGGCCAGGCCCACCTGTTCTAGCCTGCCGTTTGATGGAGACCACGATTAGGTCAGGCTAATCTCTCTCAGGTTAGCCTCTCAGGCTAGCCTGCATTTTCATCAACACCACTAAGTAGGCCAGGCCCAGCAAAGCTATCCTGCTTTTTGATTGGCACCATGGTTTATGCCCAGCCCACCCCAGCTAGCCTGCCTTTTTGATCGACACCATGCACTAGTCCAGGCTGACCCAAGCTAGCCTGTTTGATCGACACCATGGATTAGAGTAGTCCCCGAAGGCTAGCCTGCCATTTGATGGAGACCAGGATTAGACCAGACCCACTCAGGCTAGGGTGTCTTTTCATTGACTGCACTGAGTATGCCCGGCCCACCCAGGGCAGCCTGCATTGTGAATGACAACACATATTAGGCCTGGCACACTCAGGCTAGCCTGCCTTTTGATCAATGCCAGGGATGAGACCAGGCCCACTCAATCTAGTCTGCCTTTTGCTTGACACCAGGAATTAGGCCAGGCCCACCATGGCTAGCCTGACTTTCAATTGGCACCATGGATTAGGCCCACCCAGAATAGCTTGTCTTTTGATTGATACCATGGATTAGGCCTGGCCCACCCAGGCTAGTCTGACTTTTGATTGACAACAGGGATTAAGCCAGGCCAAAACAGACTAGCCTCCCATGTGATGGAGACCACTGTTTAGGACATGCCCAAAGAGGTTAGCTTGATTTTTGATCGACACCACTGATTAGGGCAGGCCCAACCTGGCTAGTGTACCCATTCATGGTGACCAAGGATTAGTCCAGGCCCACTCAGCCTAACCTGCCTTTTGATTGACATCACTGATGAGGCCAGGCCCACCCTGGCTATTGTACATTCATGGAGACCAAGGACTAGGCCAGGCCCCGCCAGGCTAGCCAACCTTTTGATTGACACTACGGATTTGGCTAGTCCCACTCAGGCTAGCCTGCTGCTTAACAGAGACCACAGATTAGGCCAGGCCGACCCAGGCTAGTCTGACTTTTGATTGACAACAGGGGTTATGCCAGGCCCACACAGGTTAGCCTCCCATTTGATGGAGACCACAATTAGGCCAGGCCCACCCAGGATAGCCTGCCATTTGATCGACACCACTGATTATTTCAGGCCCACCCACATTGGTTTGCCTTTAAATCCTTCCACAGATTAGGCCAGGCCCACCAAGGCTGGTCTGAATTTTGCTTGTGAGCACACATTAAGCCAGGCTCACCCAGGGGAGCCTGTCTTTTGATTAAGACCACTGATTAGGCCCCACCTACCCAGCATAGCCTACCTCTTGACTGGCAACATGGATTAGGCCAGGCCTACCCAGGCTAGCTTGCCTTTTGATGGACACTGTGGATTAGGCTAGGCCCACCTAGGCTAGCCTGTTTGATGGAGACCACGATTAGACAAGACCCACTAAGGCTAGCCTGCCTTTAGATGACTAGACTGATTAAGCCGGGCCCACCAAAGCTAGCTTGCTTTATGATAGACACTACTGATAAGGTCAGTCCTACCCGGGCTACCTTCCTTATGATTGACACCACGGATTAGGCAAGGCCCACCCAGGTTACTCTGACTTTTGATTGACAACAGTGATTAGCCAGGCTCACACAGGCTAGCCTCTCTGTGATGGAGACCATGGTTTAGGACAGGCCCAAATAGGGTAGCCTGATTTTTGATCGTCACCCCCGATTAGGCCAGGCCCACTCCAGCTAGCGTACCAATTCATGGCAACCAAGGATAAGGCCAGGCCCACTCAGCCTAGCCTGCCTTTTGATCCACACCACTGATTAGGCCAGGCCCAGCAAGGCTAGACTGTTTTATGATTGACACCGTGGATAAGGACAGTCCCACCTCGGCTAGCCTCCTGTTTGATGAAGACCACAATTAAGGCTAGGCACACCAGGGTAACCTGTGTTTTGATTGACACCACAGATTAGGCCAGGCCCACACAGGCCCACCCAGGCTTACCTGCCTTTTGACAATGCCACAGATCAGAACCGGCCCACTCAAGCTAGTCTGCCTTTTGATGAACACCACAGATTAGGCCAGGGCCTCCGTGGCTGTCCTGACTTTCGATTGACACCATGAAGTAGGCCAGGCCCAAGCAGATGAGCATGCCTTTCAATTGACACCATGTTTTTGGCCAGGCCCACCCAGGCTACCTGACTTTTGATTGACAACATCGACTATGCCAGGCCCCCCCAGGCTAGCCTCCCCTTTGAAGGAGACCATGGATTAGGCCAGGCGCACCCTGGATAGCTTGACTTTTGATCTACTCCACAGATTAGGCCAGGCCCACCCAGGCTAGCCTGCATTTTGATTGAGACCATGCAGTAGGCCAGGCTCACCCAGCCTGGTCTGCCTTTTGCTTGACACCACGCATTAGGCCAGGCCTATCCAGGGTAACCTGACTTTCCTTTTTTTTTTTACTTTTCATTAAGAAGTTTATTTATTTATTTATTTTCATTTATATTTATTAGTTGGAGGCTAGTTACTTTACAATATCATAGTGGTTCTTGCCATACATGGACATGAATCAGCCATGGGTGTACATGTGTTCCCCATCCTGAACCCCCGTCTCACCTCCCTCCCCATCCCATCCCTTTGGGTCATCCAAGTGTACTAGCCCTGAGTGCTTGTCTCATGCATCCAATCTGGACTGGCGATCTCTTTCACCCTTGATAATGTATATGTTTCAATGCTGTGCTCTCAGATCGTCCCACCCTCGCCTTCTCCCATAGAGTCCAAAAGTCTGTTCTGTACATCTGTGTCTCTTTTTCTGTCTTGCATACAGGGTTATCGTTACCATCTTTCTAAATTCCATACATATGCATTAGTATACAGTATTGGTGTTTATCTTTCTGGCTTACTTCACTCTGTATAATGGGCTCCAGTTTCATCCATCTCATTAGAACTGATTCACATGTGTTCTTTTTAATGACTGAGTAATATTCCACTGTGCATATATACCATAGCTTTCTTATAGCCAGACTTTTGATTGAAACTACAGAGAAGGCCAGGGTCCACCCAGGGCAGCCTGCCTTTTGATCGACACCACTGATTAGGTCAGGCCCACCCAGACTAGCCTGCCTTTTGATTGACACCACTGAATAGGCCAGACCCACTCAGGCTAGGGTGCCTTTTCATTGACTCCACTGAGTAGGGGGTCAGGCACACCCATGGTAACCTGCATGTTTGACAACACGGATTAGGCCTGACCTCAGGGTAGCCTGCCTTTTGATCACAGCTCTGGTTAGCATAGGCCCACCCTGGCTAGCCTGATTTTGATTGACACTATGTATTAGGCCAGGCCCACCTGGCTAGCCTCTCAATTGGCACCATGGATTAGGCCCATCCTGATGAGCTTGCCTTTGGATTTACACCATGTAGTAGACCAGGCCCACCCAGCCTAGCCTGTCTTTTGATGACACCACTCATTAGGCCAGGCCCACCCAGGCTAGCCTGCCAGTTAATGGAGACTACAGATTAGGCCAGGCCCACTCAGGCTAGTCTGACTTTTGATTAACAACAGGGATTAAGCCAGTTCAACACAGGCTAGCCTCCCATTTGATGGAGACCATGGATTCGGCCAGGCCCACTCATGCTAGCCTGATTTTCATCAACACCATGGTTTATGCCACGCCCACCCAGGCTAGCCTCCCATGTGATGGAGACCACGGTTTAGGACAGGCCCAAACAGGGTAGCTTGATTTTTGATCAACACCACTGATTAGATCAGGCCCAAACCGGCTTGTTTACAGATTCATGGAGACAAGGATTAGACCAGGCCCACCCAGGCGAGCCAACCTTTTGATTGACACCACGGATTTGGCTAGTCCCACTCAGGCTAGCCTGCTGCTTAATGGAGACCACTGATTGCCAGGCCCATCCAGATTGATCTGTTTTTTGGGGGGTATAGCTCAGTGGTAGAGCATTTGACTACAGATTGATCTGTTTTTTGATCCTTCCCCGGATTAGGCCAGGCCCACCCAGGCTAGTCTGAATTTTGATTGAAAGCATGCATTAAGCCAGGCTCACCCAGGGGAGCCTGCCTTTGATTAAGACCACTGATTAGGGCCCACCTACCCAGCATAGCCTACCTCTTGATTGACACCATAGATTAGGCCAGGCCCACCCAAGCTTCTCTGTCTTTTGATTGACCCCATGGATTAGGCCAGGCCTACCCAGGCTAGCTTGCCTTTTGATTGCCATCACTGATTAGACCAGACCCACTAAGGCTAGCCTGCCTTTAGATGACAAGACTGATTAGGCCTGAACAACCCAGGCAAGCCTACATTTTGATTGACACCAGTGATTAGGCCAGGTTCAACCAGGCTAGATTGCCTTTTAATCAACACCAGCGATTATGCCAGTAAACCTAAGCTACCTGCTGTTTGATGGAGACCACGACTGGACCAGGTCCACTTAAACTAGCCTGCCTTTTCATTGACACCACTGATTAGGCCAGGCCCACCCAGTTTAGCCTACTTTTTGAGTGACACCATGCATTGAGCCAGGCACAACTATGCTAGACTGATTTTGATCGACACCACTGTTTAGGCCAAGCTCACCTAGGCTGGTCTGCCTTTTTATCCACACCACATATTAGGCCAGGTTCACCCAGGGTAGCCTGCATTTCAATTGACAACACCAGGCCCACCCAGGCTTGTTTGCCTTTTGATTGACATCATGGATTCGGTCAGCACACCCAGGCTAGGCTGCCTCTTGATTGACAGCATGGATTAAGCCAGGCCCAGCCAGGCTTCACTAGATATTGATTTACACCACTGATTAGGTTAGGCCCACCCATGATATACTACCTCTTGATTGACACCATGGATCAGGAATGCTCAAGCTAGACTGACTTTTGATCCACACCACTGATTAGGCCATGCCCACCCAGGCTAGCCTGACTTTTGATCCACACCATCCATTAGGCCACACCCACCCAGGAGAGCCTAACTCTTGATTGATATCATGGATTAGGCTAGGCCCACCCAGGATACACTAGCTTTTGATTGACACCAGTGATTAGGCCAGGGCAACCCAGGCAAGAGTGCCTTTGATTGACACCATGGATTAAGCCAGGTCCAGGCAAGCTAGGCTGCCTCTTGATTGACACCATGGAATAGGCCAGACCCACCCAGGTCAGACTGCCTTTAGATGACACCACTGATTAAGCAACTTCCACCCAGAATATCCTACCTCTTGACTGACACCATGGATTGGGCCAGGCCCACCCAGGCTACCCTAGCTTTTGATGACACTAGTGGTTAGGCCATGCCCACCCAGGCGAGCCTCCCTTTTGATTGACACCATGGATGAGGCCATGCCCACCCAGCCTAGCCTTCCTTTTGATTGACACCACTGTTTAGGCGAGGCCCAACCAGGCTAGTCTTCCTTTTGATCAACACCACTGTTTAGGCCAGGCCCACCAAGGCTAGCCTGCTTTTTGATTGACACTGTGGATTAGGCCAGGCCCTCCCAGGTGAGCCACCCTTTTGATTGTAATCATGCCTTACCCCAGGCCAACTCAGGCTAGACTGCGTTTTGATTGACACCATGGATAAGGCCAGGTCCATCCAGACGAGCCTGCCTTTTGATCAATACGGCGGATTAGGCCAGTACCATCCAGGATACCTGCATTTCAGCTGACACTGTGGATAAGGACAGGCCCACCCAGGCTATACTGACTTCAACCAACACCATGGATTAGACCAGGCCCACCCATACTAGCCTTCAGCATGACTGAAACCACGGAAGTGGCCAGGACCACTCAGGATAGCCTGCCTTTTGATCGACACAACTGATTAAGTCAGGCTCACCCATGCTAAAAAGTCCTTTCATGAATACCAAGGCTTAGGCCAGGCTTTTCAGGCTAGCCTGTCTTTTGATTGACACCACTGATTATGCCAGGTCCATTCAGGTTTTCCTCCTGTTTGATAGAGACCACAGATTAGGGGAGGTCCACCCAGAGCAAGCTGCCTTTCGATGGACACCATGGATTTGGCCAGACCCACCATTGCTTCCCTAACATTTCTTGGAGACCAAGGATTAGGGTAGGCCCACTCAGGCAAGCCTGCCTTTTGATTGACCCCACGAATAAGGCTAAGCTCCCCCAGGTGAGCCTACCTTTTGATGGACACCATGGATTATGCCAGGCCCACCCAGGCTAGCTTCCTGTGTGATGGAGACCACTGATTAGGCCAGGCCCACCCAGCTTACCATCCTTTTGATAGACATCACTTATTAGGTCAAGCCCATCAGGCATATCCCTGACTGTAGATTGACACCATGATAGGGGCCAAGCTGACCCAGTCTACTCTAGTGTTTCATGACACCACTGATTAGGCCTGGCCCACCCAGGCTTGCCTGCCTTTTGATTGACACCATGGATTAAACCAGGCCCACTCAAGCTAGCTTGGGTTTGATTGACACCACTGAATAGGCCACGCCCACTCAGGAGAGGCTACCACTTGATTGACTTCATGGATTAGCCCAGGTCCACCCAGGATGCCCTAACTTTTGATGGACACCATTGATTAGGGTAGGGAAATCCAGGCAAGAGTGCCTATGATCAACAACATGGATTAGGCCAGTCCCAGTCAAGTTAGCCTGCCTTTTGATTGACACCATATATGAGGCCAAGCCAACCCAGCTTAGCCTGACTTTTCATCAACACCACTGCTTAGGCCAGGCCCACCCAGGTTAGCCTGCATTTTGATAGACACCATGGATTAGTCCACACCCATCCAGGGTAGCCTGCCATTTGATGGAGATCATGGATTGGACCAGGTCCAACGAGGGTAGCCTGCCTTTTGATTGACACCACTGATTAGGCCAGGCCCACCCAGGATAGCCTGCCTATTGATTGACGCCACTGATCAGGCCAGGCCCACCCAGGATAGTCTGCCCTTTGACTGACACTGTGTACTTATATAAGTCACCACAGTCTTGTTCATCTCTGTGCGACTCCATGGACTGTAGCCCTGCAGCTCCTCTGTCCATGGGGATTCTCCAGGCAAGAAAACGAGTTGGTTGCCATGCCCTCCTCCAGGGGAATCTTCCCGATCCAGGTATCGAACCCGCATTCCCTGCGTCTTCCTGCATTAGCAGGCAGACTCTTTACTGTTGAGTCACCAGGGATTCCCAGAAGGAGGGGGACAGATGGGTTAAGGATGCCCACCCATGAGCCCTCAGTCAGTCTCGGGTGCAGAGCTTGGGTTCCCAGTGAGTCCTGCAGGCCCTGAACATCTGCACTGCAGGCCTGGCTCCCAGTGTCTGCTGAATAGCTGGATCTGACATCTCCATGGAAAAGAAATCTGTATTTTAACAAAACTCTGGTGCATGCCAAATTTGGGGAACCATTGCTTTAGATCAGCAAGTCTCAATCTAGGCTGCATACTGAAAATATTAGAGTAGCTTTTAGAAGTCCCATAATCCAGGCTACGCCGCACAACAATGAGTGCAATCGACTTCACTGGGGGCAGGATCCAGGCCACACGCATTTTCAAAGCTACAATGTGCCACTAGTTTGGGACAATTTTTGGATTCTAAACACAGCGTTTCCTTTCCCCGTCACCTCTCGGAGGGGACAAGGCAGGTGTGTCATGACAACGTGGCCTCGTGAGTCCTTTTCTCCCCTGGGGCAGGGGACCTTTCTCCATCTCCTCTCAGGAACTGTTCACACCCACCTTCCCCACCTTAGAATACCCTCTGTCCACTCTGGTTGGGTCACCCTCTAGCCTAGTCTTGCTTCCCTAGCAAAGCCTCTGCTACCTTGACTGCTGACCTAGTTCCTCCTGTTTAAGACCCTGGACCTCTCCTGTGGAGAAGTGTCTCTCTCTCTTTTATAAATTTTATTTTAAAAACTACAAAAAAATAAAAGAAATTTTGTTGCACCATACAGCATGCAGGATCTTAGTTCACAAATCAGGAAATGAACCCTTGCTCCCTGCAGTGGACGTCTTACCCACTAGACCACCCAGAAAGTGCCCTGTGTATGATTCTAATTGAAAATATTAGAAAATCTAACTCCTCAGCAGGATTTCATCTTACAGAAGGAGTAAAGATTGAGGTCAGACTGTCACCAAGAAAAATGAGAAAATCCACCTTTTGTTGTTGTTGTTTCGATCCAGTGTAAACATTGCAGAGAATCCAGCAAGGTGACAGGTACATCACTGGCAAAGGCCTGGATTATCCCTGCCCTTGTATTTCCTGTCTTCCTTACATCTCTTGGTGATAGAAGTGAGACTCAGGCATCGTGGGACACATTTACCAATGCACATCCTTATGAGAGTGCCCCTTGCTGGAATCTCCAGAGTGTGGTAAGGCTGGGTTCCTGATATTAAAGAACGTACAGGGGGTTCAGAAAAGCCAGCGTCGTCAATGATAAGCTTCGTGGGGTCCTATTCGTTCTCTTGGGCGTTGCCCTGGGTCTATTGCAAACCGTCACAAATCAAACCTTTTGAGTGAGACCACGGTTTATGCCAGGCCCACCTAGGCTAGCCTCCCATGTGATGGAGACCTCAGATTAGGACAGGCACAAACAGGGTAGCCTGATTTTTGATCGACACTACTGATTAGGCCAGGCCCACCCCGGATAGCCAACCTTTTGCTTGACACTATGGATTAGTCCGGGTGCAATCAGGCTAGCCTGCCGTTTCAAGGAGAGCAAGGATTATAACAGGCCCACCTGTTCTAGCCTGCCATTTGATAGATACCACTGATTAGGCCAGGCCCACCCATTTTAGCCTGCCTTTTGATGGATACCACTGATTAGGCCAGGCCCACCTATTCTAGCCTGCCGTTTGATGGAGGCCATGAATTAGACCAGGGCCTCCTAGGCTAGCCTGCCTTTTCATCCACACCACTAAGTAGGCCAGGCCCAGCAAGGCTGTCCTGCTTTTTGATTGACACCGTGGTTTATGCCAGGCCCACCCCAGCTAGCCTGCCTTTTGATTGACACCATGGATTAGAGTAGTCCCCCCAGGCTAGCCTGCCATTTGATGGAGACCATGATTAGACCAGACCCACTCAGGCTAGGGTGCCTTTTCATTGACTCCACTGAGTAGGCCAGGCCCACCCAGGGTAGTCTGCATTTTGATTGACAACACATATTAGGCCAGGCCCACTGAGGCTAGCCTGCCTTTTGCTTGACACCATGAATTAGGCCAGGCCCACCAAAGCTAGACTGACTTTCAATTGGCACCATGGATTAGGCCCACCCAGAGCAGCTTGCCTTTTGATAGACACCACTGATTAGGCCAGGCCTATCTAGGCTACCTGCCTTTTGATTGATACCGTGGATTAGGCCAGACCCACCCAGGCTAGTCTGACTTTTGATTGACAACAGGCGTTAAACAGACCTACACAGGCTAGCCTGCCTTTTGATTGACACCACAGATTAGGTCAGGCCCACTCAGGTTAGCCTGCCTTCAAATTGACACCACTGATTAGGCCAGGCGCACCCAGGTTAGTCTGACTTTTGATTGACAACAGGGATTATGCCAGGCCCACACAGGCTAGCCTCCCATTTGATGGAGACCACAATTAGGCCAGGCCCACCCAGGTTGTTCTGCCTTTTGATCCTTCCTCGATTAGGCCAGGCCCACCAAGGCTGGTCTGAATTTTGATCGAAAGCACACATTAAGCCAGGCTCACCCAGGGGAGCCTGCCTTTTGATTAAGACCACTGATTAGGCCCCACCTACCCAGTATAGCCTACATCTTGATTGACACCATGGATTAGGCCAGGCCTACCAGGCTAGCTTGCCTTATAATTGACATTGTGGATTAGGCTATGCCCACCTAGGCTAGCCTGTCATTTGATGGAGACCACGATTAGACCAGACCCACTAAGGCTAGCCTGCCTTTAGATCGACGAGACTGATTAAGCCAGGCCCACCAAAGCTAGCTTGCTTTATGATAGACACCACTGATTAGGCCAGGACCAGTCAAGCTAGCCTGCCTTTTTATCAAAATCACGGATTAGGCCAGACCCACACTGTCCAGCCTGACTTATGATACAGACCATAGGCTAGGTCAGGCCCACCCAGCCTAGCCTGCCTTTTGATCAACACCAATGATTAGGCCAGGCTACCCAGGTTTATCTGCCTTTTGACAATGCCACAGATCAGAACCGGCCCACTCAAGCTAGTCTGCCTTTTGATGGACACCACGAATTAGGCCAGGGCCTCCCTGGCTATCCTGACTTTCTATTGACACCATGAAGTAGGCCAGGCCCAAGCAGATGAGCACGCCCTTCAATTGACACCATGTTTTCGTCCAGGCCCACCCAGGCTACCTGACTTGATTGACAGCATCGATTATGCCAGGTCCACCCAGGCTAGCTTGCCTTTTGATTGCCATCACTGAGTAGGCCAGGCCCACCTGGTTAGCCTGACTTTTGATTGATAACAGGGATTATGCCAGGCCAACACCGGCTAGCCTCCCATTTGATGGAGCCCACGGATTAGGCCAGGTCCACCCAGGCTAGCCTCCTGTGTGATGGAGACCACAGTTAAGGACAGGCCCAAACAGGGTAGCCTGAGTTTTGATAATCACACCTGATTAGGTCAGGCCCACCCCAGCTAGTGTACCCATTCATGGCAACCAAGGATTAGGCCAGGCCCACCAAGGCTAGCCAACCTTTTGACTGACACCACGGATTAGTCCAGGCCCACCTGGGTTACCCTCATGTTTGATGGAGAGTACAGATTAGGCCAGGCCCAAACAGGCTAGTCTGACATTTCATGGAGACCAAGGATTATACTAGCCCACCAGGCTAGACTATCTTTTGATTGACACCATGGATTAGGCTTGGCCTACCCAGACTAGCCCACCATTTGATGGAGAGGAGGGGTTTGGACAGGCCCACACAGGCTAGCTTGCCTTTTGATTGACAACACGCATTAGGCCAAGCTGACCTAGGATAGCTGGCCATTTCATTGAGATCATGGATTAGCCCAGGGACACCCAGGCAACACTGCCTTTTGATTGGCAGAAATGATTAGGCAACACCCACCCAGTATGTCCTACCTCTTGATTGACACCATGGATTAAGCCAAGCCCACTCAGGCTAGCCCTCCTTGTGATTGAGACCACAGATTAGGCCAGGTCCACTCAGGGTATCCTGTCCTTTGTTCAACACCAATGATTAGGTCAGGCCCACAGTTGCTAGATTGCCCTTTGATCGACACCGTGGATTAGGCCAGGCCCACCTGGCTAGCCTGTCTTTTGATGACACCACCAATCCCACTCAGGTTAGCATACCTCTTGATTGACACTATGGATAAGGCTAGGGCAACCAGGCTTCACTAGCTGTTGATCACAACACTGATTAGGCCAGGCCCACCCAGGTTAGTGTGATTTTGATTGACAACATGGATTATGCCAGGCCCACCCAGGCTAGCTTCCCTTTTGATGGGGGCAACTGATTAGGCCAGGCCCACTCTGGGTAGCCTGACTTCTCATCTACACCACTGAGTAGGCTAGGTCCACCCAGGCTAGCCTGCCTTTTCATTGACAACACAGATTAGGCTAGCCCTACCCAGGATAACCTCCCCTTTGATGGAGACCATGGATTAGGCCAGGCCTACTCAGCATAGCTTGCCTTTTGACTGAAATCATGGGTTCAGCCATCCTGGTCTGCCTTTTGCTCAACACCACTTATCAGACAGGCCTACCTAGGGTAGAGTGACTTTTGATCAATAGCACTGATTAGGACAGATCCACTCAGGCAAGCCTACATTTTGATTGACACTAGTGATTAGGCCAGGCCCACCCAGGCCTGATTGCCTTTTAATCAACACCAGTGATTAACCCACCTGCTGTTTGATGGAGAACAGGATTGGACCAGACACACACAGGCAAGCCTGCCTTTTCATTGACACCACTGATTAGGCCAGGCCCACCCTGGTGAGCCTACCTTTTGATTGACACCATGGATTAGGCCAGGCACAACTATGCTAGACTGCCTTTTGATCGACACCACTGTTTAGGCCAAGTTCACCTAGGCTGGTCTGCCCTTTGATTGACACCACATATTAGGCCAGACACCCAGGGTCGCCTGCATTTCAATTGACACGCCAGGCCCACCCAGGCTTGTTTGCCTTTTGATTGACATCACGGATTAGGTCATGCACACCCAGGCTAGCCTGCCTCTTGATTGACAGCATGGATTAAGCCAGGCCCAGCCAGGCTTCACTAGTTATTGATTGAAACCACTGATTAGGTCAGACCCACCCATGATATACTACCTTGATTGACACCATGGATCAGGCCAGGCCCACCCAGCTTGCCTGTCTTTTGATCCATACCGTGGATTAGGCCAGGCCCAGCTATGATACACTACTTCTTGATCGACATCACTGATTAGGCCAGGCCCACCCAGGCTATCCTGCCTTTTGATTGACACCACTGCTTCCGCCAGGCCCACCTAAGATACCTGCCATAGATGGAGACCACGATTAAACCAAGGGCACTCAGGCTAGCCTGGCTTTTGATTGTTACCACTGATTAGGCCAGGCCTACCGAGGCTAGCCTGCTTTTTGATCAACATCATGCACAAGGCCAGGGCGACCCAGGCTAGCCTGCCTTTTCATCAACACCTCTGATTACTCCAGGTCCACCTAAACTACCAGCTGTTGATGGAGACTGCTACTACACCAGGCCATCTCAGGCTATCCTGGCTTTTGATCGACACCATGCATTAGGTCAGGCCCACCCACGGTAGCCTGTTCTTCAGTTGACACCACGGATTAGGTCAGGCCAACCCAGGCAAGCCTGACTTTGATTGACTCCAAAGATTAGATCAGGAATGCTCAAGCTAGCCTGACTTTTGATCCACACCTGATTAGGCCATGCCCACCCAGGATAGATGACCTGTTGACTGACATCATGAATTAGGACAGGGCCATCCACGCTAGCCTGCCTTGAATTGACACCACTGATTAGACCAGACCCACTGAAGCTAGCCTGCCTCTTGATCGAACCACTGATTCTGGAATGCCCACCCAGGGTAGCCTACCCCTTGATTGACAACATGAACTAGGCCAGGCCCACCCAGGTAAGACTGCCTTTTGAGTGACACCACTGATGAGGCCACACCCATCCAGGATACCCTACCTCTTGATTGACACCATGATAAGGGGCCTGGACAACCCAGGCTACACTAGTGTTTGATGGACAACACTGATTAGGCCCAGCCCACCCAGGCTAGCCTGACTTTTGATCCACACCACCCATTAGGCCAAACCCACCCCGGAGAGCCTACCTCTTGATTGATATCATGGATTAGGCTAGGCCCACCCAGGATACTATAGCTTTCGATTGACACTACTGATTAGGCCATGCCCAGCCAGGCAAGCCTCCCTTTTGATTGACACCATGCATGAGGCCATGCCCACTCAACCTAGCCTTCCTTTTGATGACAGCACTGTTTACGTCATGTCCACCCAGGATTTCCTCCCATTTGATCAACACAACTGTTTAGGCCAGGCCCACCTAAGCTACCTGCCAGTGATGGAGACCATGATTAGACTAGGTGCACTCAGGCTAGCCTGGCTTTGATCAATACCACTGATTAGGCCAGGCCCACCAAGGCTAGCCTGCTTTTTGATGACACCACTGATTACACCAGGTCCTCCAAGCTAGCCTGCTCTTTGAGCGACACTATGGATTAGGCTAGGTCCTCAATGGCTAGCCTCCCTTTTGATCGACACCACACATTAGGTCAGGTGCACTCACGGTAGCCTGTGTTTCAATTGACACCACGGATTAGGTCAGGTCCACTCAGGCAACCTGCCTTTTGTTTGACACCACTGATTAGGCCAGGCCCACCCAGCCTGGTCTGCCTTTTGATCAACACCACATATTAGGCCAGGCCCACCAAGGCTAGCCAACCTTTTAAGTGACACCATAGATTAGGTCAGGCCCACCTGGGCTAGCCTCATGCCTGATGGAGACTACAGATTAGCCAGGCCCACTCAGGGTAGCCTGAATATTGATTGAAACAACAGATTAGACCAGTCCCAACCAGGCTAGTCTGACATTTCATGGAGACCAAGGATTATACCAGGCCCATGCAGGCTAGACTGTCTTTAATCAACACCACTGATTAGACCAGGCCCAGCCAGGCTAGACTACCTTTTGATTGACACCATGGATTAGGCTTGGCCTATCCAGGCTAGCCCACCATTTGATTGAGACCAGGGATTTGGACAGGCCCACACAGGCTAGGTTACCTTTTGATTGACAACACACATCAGGCCAGGCCGACCTAGGATAGCTGGCCATTTCATTGAGACCATGGATTAACACAGGAACACCCAGGCAAGACTGCCTTTTGATCAACACCAATGATTAGGCAACACCCACCCAGTATAGCCTACCTCTTGATTGATACCATGGATTAAGCCAGGCCCACTAAGGCTAGCCCTCCTTGTGATTGAGACCACTGATTAGGCCAGCCCTACTCAGGGTACCCTGCACTTTGTTCAACACCAATGATTAGGCCAGGCCCACCAGTGGCTAGATTGCCTTTTGATCGACACCATGGATTAGGCCAGGCCCACATGGCTAGCCTGTCTTTTGATGAACACCACTGATTAGGCCAGGTGCACCCAGGCTAGCCTCCCAGTTTTTGGAGACCGCAGATTAGGCCAGGCCCACCCTGGGTAGCCTGCGTCTCATCGACACCACTGATTAGGCCAAGCCCACTCAGGTTAGCCTGCCTTTTGATGGAGACCACGGATAAGGCTAGGCGCAACCAGGCTTCACTAGCTGTTGATCGACACCACTGATTGGGCCAGGCCCACCCATGCTAGTGTGATTTTGACTGACAACATGGATTTTGCCAGGCCCATTCAGGCTAGCTTCCCGTTTGATGGAAACAACAGATTAGGCCAGGCCCACCCTGGGTCCCTGACTTTTCACCTACACCACTGAAAGGCCAGGTACACCCAGGCTAGCCTGGCTTTTGATTGACAACATGGATTAGACTAGTCCCACCCAGCATAGCCTCCCCTTTGATGGAGACCATGGATTAGACCAGGCCTACTCAGCATAGCCTGCTTTTTGACTGAAATCATGGGTTACGCCAGCACATCCAGGCTAGACTGCCTTTGATTGAGACCATGGATTAGGCCAGACCCACTGAGGCTAGCCTGCCTTTTGATCAACAGCACTGATTAGGTCAGGCCTACCCATCCTGGTCTGCCTTTTGCTTGACACCACTCATCAGGCAGGCCTACCCAGGGTATCCTGACTTCTGATCAATAGCACTGATTAGGCCAGACCCACCCAGGCAAGCCTACATTTTGATTGACATCAGTGATTAGGCCAGCGAACCTAAGCTACCTGCTGTTTGATGGAGACGATGATTGGACCAGACACACACAGGCAAGCCTGCCTTTTCATTGACACCACTGATTAGGCCAGGCCCACCATGGCTAGCCTGCCCTTTGATGGAGACCATGATTAGACCAGGTCCACTTAGGCTAGACTGCCTTTTCATTGAAATCACTGATTAGACCAGGCCCACCAAGGTTCGCCTACCTTTTGATTGACACCATGGATTAGGTCAGGCACAACTATGCTAGACTGACTTTTGATCGACACCACTGTTTAGGCCAGGCTCGCATAGGCTGGTCTGCCTTTTGATCCACACCACATACTAGGCCAGGCTCAACCAGGGCTGCCTGCATTTCAATTGACAACACCAGACCCACCCAGTCTTGTTTGCCTTTTGATTGGCATCATGGATCAGGTCATGCACACCCAGGCTAGCCTGCCTCTTGATTGACAGCATGGATTAAGCCAGGCCCAGCCAGGCTTCACTAGATATTGATCTACACCACTGATTAGGCCAGGCCCACCCAGGCTATCCTGCCTTTTGATTGACACCACTGCTTAGGCAAGACCCACCTAAGATACCTACCATTGATGGAGACCATGATTAGACCAAGGGCACTCAGGCTAGCCTGGCTTTTGATTGATACCACTGATTAGGCCAGGTCTACTGAGGCTAGCCTGCTTTTTGATCGACATCACGCTTAAGGCCAGGGTGACCCAGGCTAGCCTGCCTTTTCATCAACACTACTGATTACTCCAGGCCCACCTAAACTACCAGCCGTTGATGGAGACCGCTACTACACCAGGCCATCTCAGGCTATCCTGGCTTTTGATTGACACCATGCATTAGGTCAGGCCCACCTACTGTAGCCTGTTCTTCAGTTGACAACACGGATTAGGTCAGGCCAACCCAGGCAAGTCTGCCTTTGATTGACTCCAAAGATTAGATCAGGAATGCTCAAGCTAGCCTGACTTTTGATCCACACCACTGATTAGGCCATGCCCACCCAGGATAGACGACCTGTTGATTGACATCATGAATTAGGACAGAGCCATCCAGGCTAGCCTGCCTTGAGTTGACACCACTGATTAGACCAGACCCACTGAAGCTAGCCTGCCTCTTGATCGAACCACTGATTCTGGAATGCCCACCCGGGATACCCTACCCCTTGACTGACAGCATAGACTAGGCCAGGCCCATCAAGGCAAGACTGCCTTTTGAATGACACCACTGATGAGGCCACACCCATCCACGGTAGCCTACCTCTTGAGTGACACCAGGATAAAGGGCAGGCCAACCCAGGCTGCACTAGTGTTTGATGGACACCACTGATTAGGCACAGCCCACCCGGGCTAACCTGACTTTTGATCAACACCACCCGTTAGGCCACGCCCACCCAGGAGAGCCTACCTCTTGATTGATATCATGGATTAGGCTAGGCCCACCCAGGATACACTAGCTTTTGATTGACACCATGGATTAGGCCAGGGCAACCCAACAAGAGTGCTTTTGATTGACACCATGGATTAGGCCAGGTCCAGGCAAGCTAGCCTGCCTCTTGACTGACACCATGGATTGGGCCAGGCACACCCAGGATACACTAGCTTTTGATTGACACTACTGTTAGGCCATGCCCAGCCAGGCAAGCCTCCCTTTTGATTGACACCATGGATGAGGCCATGCCCATGCAACCTAGCCTTCCTTTTGATGACACCACTGTTTAGGCCAGGCCCACCCAGGTTAGCCTCCCTTTTGATCAACACCACTATTTAGTCCAGGCCCACCTAAGCTACCTGCCAGTGATGGAGACCATGATTAGACTAGGTGCACTCAGGCTAGCCTGGCTTTGATGGATATCACTGATTAGGCCAGGACCACCAAGGCTAGGCTGCTTTTTGATGACACCACTGATTACACCAGGTCCACAAAGCTAGCCTGCTTTTGAGCGACACTATGGATTAGGCTAGGTCCTCAATGGCTAGCCTCCCTTTTGATTGACACCAAGTATTAGGTCAGGTACACTTATGGTAGCCAGGGTTTCAATTGACACCACTGATTAGGCCAGGCCCACCCAGGCAGCCTGCCTTTTGATTGACACCACTGAATAGGCCAGACACACTCAGGCTAGTGTGCCTTTTCATTGACTCCACTGAGTAGGTCAGGCGCACCCATGGTAACCTGCATGTTTGACAACATGGATTAGGCCTGACCTCAGGGTAGCCTGCCTTTTGATCACAGCTCTGGTTAGCATAGGCCCACCCCAGCTAGCCTGATTTTGATTGACACTCTGTATTAGGCCAGGCCCACCTGGCTAGCCTCTCAATTGGCACCATGGATTAGGCCCTACCAGATGAGCTTGCCCTTGGATTTACACCATGTAGTAGACCAGGCCCACCCAGCCTAGCCTGTCTTTTGATGACACCACTGATTAGGCCAGGCCCACCCAGGCTAGCCTGCCAGTTAATGGAGACTACAGATTAGGCCAGGCCCACTCAGGCTCGTCTGACTTTTGATTGACAACAGGGATTAAACCAGTCCAACACAGGCTAGCTTCCTGTTTGATGGAGACCATGGATTCGGCCAGGCCCACTCATGCTAGCCTGATTTTCATCAACACCATGGTTTATGCCAAGCCCCCCCAGGCTAGCCTCCCATGTGATGGAGACCACGGTTTAGGACAGGCCCAAACAGGGTAGCTTGATTTTTGATCGACACCACTGATTAGATCAGGCCCAAACCAGCTTGTTTACAGATTCATGGAGACCAAGGATTAGACCAGGCCCACCCAGGCTAGCCAACCTTTTGATTGACACCACAGATTTGGCTAGTCCCACCCAGTCTAGCCTGCTGCTTAATGGAGACCACTGATTGCCAGGCCCATCCAGATTAATCTGCTTTTTGATCCTTCCCCGGATTAGGCCAGGCCCACCCAGGCTAGTCTGAATTTTGATGAAAGCATGCATTAAGCCAGGCTCACCCAGGGTAGCCTGCCTTTTGATTAAGACCACTGATTAGGGCCCACCTACCCAGGATAGCCTACCTCTTGATTGACACCATGGATTAGGCCAGGCCCACCCAAGCTTCTCTGTCTTTTGATTGACCCCATGGATTAGGCCAGGCCTACCCAGGCTAGCTTGCCTTTTGATTGCCATCACTGATTAGACCAGACCCACTTAGACTAGCCTGCCTTTAGATGACAAGACTGATTAGGCCAGACCCACCCAGGCAAGCCTACATTTTGATTGACACCAGTGATTAGGCCAGGTCCAACCAGGCTAGACTGCCTTTTAATCAACACCAGTGATTATGCCAGTGAACCTAAGCTACCTGCTGTTTTATGGAGACCACGATTGGACCAGGTCCACTTAGACTAGCCTGCCTTTTCATTGACACCACTGATTAGGCCAGGCCCACCCAGTTTAGCCTACTTTTTGAGTGACACCATGCATTGAGCCAGGCACAACTATGCTAGACTGATTTTGATCGACACCACTGTTTAGGCCAAGCTCACCTAGGCTGGTCTGCCTTTTGATCCATACCACATATTAGGCCAGGCTCACCCAGGGTAGCCTGCATTTCAATTGACAACACCAGGCCCACCCAGGCTTGTTTGCCTTTTGATTGACATCATGGATTCGGTCATGCACACCCAGGCTAGGCTGCCTCTTGATTGACAGCATGGATTAAGCCAGGCCCAGCCAGGCTTCACTAGATATTGATTTATACCACTGATTAGGTTAGGCCCACCCATGATATACTACCTCTTGATTGACACCTTGGATCAGGAATGCTCAAGCTAGCCTGCCTTTTGATTGACACCACAGATTAGGTCAGGCCCACTCAGGTTAGCCTGCCTTCAAATTGACACCACTGATTAGGCCAGGCCCACCCAGGCTAGTCTGACTTTTCACCGACACCATGGATTAGGCCTGGTCCACCCAGGCTTTCTTCCTGTTTGATGGAGACCACGCATTAGGCGAGGTCCACCCAGAGTAACCTGCGTTTTGATCGACATAAGCCTGGCACACCATTGTTTCCCTATAATTTCATAGAGACCAAGGATTAGGGTAGGCACCTCAGGCAAGCCTGCCTTTTGATTCACCCCACGAATTAGGCTAACCTCACCCAGGTGAGCCTTCCTTTTGATGGGCACCATGGATTCTGCCATGCCCACCCAGGCTAGCCTCCTGTGTGATGGAGACCACTGATTAGGCCAGGCCCACCCATGCCTGTCTACCTTTTGATTAACACCATGGATTAGGCCAGGCCCACCCAGGCTACCATCCTTTTGATAGACATCACTTATTAGTTACAACCCACCCAGGTTATCCCCACTGTAGATTGACACCATGATAGGGACTAGGCTGACCCAGGTTACACTAGTGTTTGATCGACACCACTGATTAGGCCTGGCCCACCCAGGAGAGGTTACCTCTTGATTGACATCATGGATTAATCTACGTGCACCCAGGATACACTGGCTTTTGATGGACATCACTGATTAGGCCAAGAAAACACAGCCAAGAGTGCCTATGATCAACAGCATGGATTAGGCCAGGCCCAGTCAAGCTAGCCTGCCTTTTGATTGACACCACGGATGAGGCCAGGCCAACCCAGCTTAGTCTGAGTTTTCATCAACACCGCTGCTTAGGCCAGGCCCACCTAAGATACCTGCCATTGATGGTGACCACCTTTAGACCAAGCGCACTCAGGCTAGCCTGGCTTTCGTTTGATACCACTGATCAGGCCAGGCCCACCAAGGCTAGCCTGCTTTCTGATTGACATCACGCATAAGACCAGGGTGACCCAGGCTAGCCTGCCTTTTCATCAAGACCAGTGATTACTCCAGACCCACTTAAACTACCTGCCATTGATGGAGACCACGACTACACCAGGCCATCCCAAGCTAGCCTGGCTTTTGATTGACACCAAGCATTAGGTCAGGCCCACCCATGGTAGCCTGTTCTTCAATTGACACCACGGATTAGATCAGGCAAACCCAGGCAAACCAGCCTTTTGTTTGACACCACTGATTAGGTCAGGCCCACCAGGCTAGGCTGACTTTTGATTCACAGCATGGATTGCCCACAAGGCTAGCCTCCCATTTGATGGAGATGACGGATTAGGCCAGGCCCACACAGGGTAGACTGACTTTTGACCTACGCCACTGATTAGGCCAGGACCACCCAGGGTAGCCTGCATTTCAATTGACACCAAGTATAAGGCCAGGCCCATGCAGGATTGTTTGCCTTTTGACTGATGTCACTACTCATGCTATGCCCACCTAGGCTATTCTACCTTTTGATCTGACCCCACTGATTAGGCCAAGTCCCCCAGGCTCGTCTGAATTTTGATTGAAAGTGCACATTAAGCCAGGCTCACCCAGGAGAGCCTGCCTTTTGATTAAGACCACTGATTAGGCCCCAACCACGCAGGATAGCCTACCTCTTAA
Source organism: Muntiacus reevesi (assembly GCF_963930625.1). NCBI lineage: Eukaryota > Metazoa > Chordata > Mammalia > Artiodactyla > Cervidae > Muntiacus > Muntiacus reevesi. The sequence goes on along the minus strand of NC_089271.1, from coordinate 6,770,189 downwards.
TTGACACCATGGATTAGCCCAGGCCTACCCAGGCTAGCTTGCCTTTTGATGCCACCACTGATTAGGCCAGGCCCATATATGCTAGCGTGTTTTATGATTGACACTGCGGATTTGCTAGGCCCATCAAGGCTAGCCTGTCATTTGATGGAGACCACGATGAGACCAGACCCACTAAGGCTAGCCTGTCTTTAGATCAACAAGACTGATTAAGCCAGGCCCACTCAACATAGCCTGCCTTTTGATCGACACCACTGATTAGGCCAGGCCCACCCAGAGGAGACTGCCTTTTGATTGACATCATGGATTAGAACAGGCCCACTCTAGCTAGCCCTCCTTTTCATTGATACCACTGATTATGCCAGGCCCAACCAGGCCTTCCTAGCTTTTGATGACACCACTGATTAGACCAGGCACACACAGGCTTGCCTGTCTTTTGATTGACAACTTCATTTAGGCCAGACCTATCCAGGCTAGCCCACCATTTGACTGAGACCAGGGATTTGGACAGGCCCACACCGGAGAGCTTGCCTTTTGATTGACAATATTCATTAGGCCAGGCCGACCTAGGATAGCTGGCCATTTCACTGAGATCATGGATTTGCCCAGGGACACCCAGGCAAGCCTGCCTTTTGATGACACCACTGATTAGGCAACACCCATCCAGTATATCCTACCCCTTGATTGATACCATGGATTAGCCAGGCCCACTCAGGTTAGCTCTCCTTGTGATTGAGACCACTGATTAGGCCAGGCCCACCAAGGGTATCCTGCCCTTTATTCAACACCAATGATTAGGCCAGGCCCACAAGTGGCTAGACTGCTTTTTGATCGACACCACTGTTTAGGCCAAGCTCACCCAGGCTGGTCTGCCTTCTGATCGACACCACACATCAGGCCAGGCTCACCCAGGGTAGCCTGCATTTCAATTGACAACACAGATCAGGCCAGGCTCACCCAGGGTAGCCTGCATTTCAATTGACAACACGGATAATGCCAGGCCCATCCAGGCTTCTTTACCTTTTGATCGACATCATTGATTAGGTCATGCACAACCAAGCTAGCCTGCCTTTTGATCCATACCATGGGTTAGGCCAGGCCCAGCCAGGATACACTACCTCTTGATCGACACCACTGCTTAGGCCAGGCCCACCTAAGACACCAGTCATTGATGGAGACCATGATTAGACCAAGCGCAATCAGGCTAGCCTGGCTTTTGATCGATGCCACTGATTAGGCCAGGCCCACCAAAGCTAGAGTAGGCCTACGGATTAGCCTAGGCCTTCCCAGGCTAACCTCCCTTTTGATCAACATCACACATAAGACCAGGGCAACAAAGACTAGCCTGCCTTTGATTGACTCCACAGATTAGACCAGGAACCTCAAGCTAGCCTGAATTTTGATCCACACCACTGATTAGGCCATGCCCACCCAGGTTTGCTGACCTGTTGATTGACAACATGGATTAGGACTGGGCCACCCAGACTAGCCTGCCTTGAATTGACACCACTGATTATGGAACGCCCACTCAGGATAGCCTACCCCTTGATTGACAGCATGGACTAGGCCAGGCCCACCCAGGCAAGACTGCCTTTTGAGTGACACCACTGATGAGGCCACAGCCATCCAGGATACCCTACCTCTTGATTGACACCATAGATTACGTTACGCCCACCCAGGATAGCCTACCTCTTGACTGACACCATGATAGGGGCCAGGCCAACTCAGGCTAAACTAATGTTTGATTGACACCACTGATTAGGCCTGGCCCACCCAGGTTAGCCTGACTTTTGATCTCCAAAACCCATTAAGCCACGCCCACCCAGGAGAGTCTACCTCTTGATTGATATCATGGATTAGGCTAGGCCCACCTAGGATACACTAGCTTTTGAGTGACACTACTGATTGGGCCAGGGCAACCCAGGCAAGAGTGCTTTTGATTGACACCATGGATTAGGCCAGGTCCAGGCAAGCTAGCCTGCCTCTTGATTGACACCATGGATTAGGCCAAACCCACCCAGGTCAGACTGCCTTTAGATGACACCACTGATTAAGCAACTTCCACCCAGGATATCCTACCTCTTGACTGACACCATGGATTGGGGCAGGCCCAACAAGGCTAAACTAGCTATTGATGACACTACTGATTAGGCCATGCCCACCCAACCTAGCCTTCCTTTTGATGACACCACTGTTTAGGCTAGGCCCACCCAGGTTTGTCTGCCTTTTGATCAACACCACTGATTAGTTCAGGCCCACCTAAGCTCTGCCAGTGATGGAGACCATGATTAGACCAGGTTCACTCAGGCTAGCTTGGCTTTGATCAGACACCACTGATTAGCCAGGCCCACCAAGTCTAACCTGCTTTTTGATGACAAATTGACACTGTGGATTAGGCCAGGCCCTCCCAGGTTAGCCACCCTTTTGAATGACATCATGCTTTACCCCAGGCCAACACAGGCTAGACTGCCTTTGACACTACTGATTACACCAGGTCCACCAAGGCTAGCCTGCTTTTTGAGTGACACTATGGATTAGCTAGGCCCTAAATGGCTAGCCTCCATTTTGATTGACACCACGCATTAGGTCAGGCGCACCCACCAGTAGCCTGTGTTTCAATTGACAACACTGATTAGGCCAGGCCCACTCAGGCTGGTCTGCCTTTTGATTGACACCATGGATAAGGCCAGGTCCATCCAGCCTAGCCTGCCTTTTGATAACACCACGGATTAGGCCAGTACTATCCAGGATACCTGCATTTCAGTTGACACTGTGGATAAGGACAGGCCCACCCATGCTAGCTTTCCGCTTCACTGAAACCATGGAGTAGGCAAGGACCACCCAGGATAGCCTGCCTTCTGATCGGCACAACTGATAAAGTCAGGCCCACCCATGCTAAAAGACCCTTTCATGAATACCAAGGCTTAGGCCAGGCTTTTAAGGCTAGCCTGTCTTTGATTGACACCACTGATTAGGCCAGTCCCACCATATCTAACCTGCTGTTTCATGGAAACCAAGATTAGACCAGGCCCACTCATGTTAGCTTGGCTTTTGATTGACATCACAGATTAGGCCAGGCCCACCTTGCTTCTCTACTATTTATGGAGACCAAGGATTAGGATAGGCCCACTCAGGCTAGCCTGCATTTTGATTGACCTCACGAATTAGGCTAAGCTCATCCAGGTGAGCCTACCTTTTGATGGACACCATGGATTATGCCAGGTCCATCCAGGCTAACCTCCTGTGTGATGGAGACCACTGATTAGGCCAGGCCCACCAAGGCCTGTCTACCTTTTGATTAACACCACGGATTAGGCCAGGCCCACCCAGGCTACCATCCTTTTGATAGATGTCAGTTGTTAGTTCAAGCCCACCCATGTTATCCCCTGACTGTAGACTGACACCATGATAGAGACTAGGCTGACCCAGGTTACACTAGTGTTTGATCAACACCACTATTAGGCCTGACCACCCAGGCTTGCCTGCCTTTGATTGACACCATGGATTAAATCAGGCCCACTCAAGCTAGCTTGGGTTTTGATTGACACCACTGATTAGGCCATGCCCACCTAGGAGAGGCTATCTCTTGACTGACATCATGGATTAGTCCAGGTCCACCCAGGATATACTGGCTTTTGATGGACACCACTGATTAGGCCAAGGAAACCCAGGCAAGAGTGCCTATGATCAACAGCATGGATTAGGCCAGGCCAAGTAAGATAGCCTGCCTTTTGATTGACACCATGGATGAGGCCAGGCCAACCCAGCTTAGCTTGACTTTTTCATCAACACCACTGCTTAGGCCAGGCCCACCTAAGATATCTGCCATTGATGGAGACCATGATTAGAGCAAGTTCACTGAGGCTAGCCTGGCTTTTCATTGATACCACTGATTAGGCCAGGTCCACCAAGGCTAGCCTGCTTTTTGATCGACATAACGCCTAAGGCCAGGGCGACCCAGGGTAGCCTGCCTTTTCATCGACACCACTGATTACTCCAGGCCCACCTAAACTACCAGCCGTTGAAAGAGAGCACGACTACACCATGCCATCCCAAGCTAGCCTGGCTTTTGATCAACACCACGCATTAGGTCAGACACACCCACGGTAGTCTGTTCTTGAATTGACACCATGGATTAGGTCAGGCCAACTCAGGCAAACCTGCATTTTGTTTGACACCCCTTATTAGGCCAGGCCCACCAAGGTTAGACTACCTTTGATTGACATCATGGCTTAGGTTGGCCTACGCAGGGTAGCCCCACATTTGATTGAGACCAGGGATTTGGACAGGCCCACACAGGCTAGCTAGCTTTTTGATTGACAACACGCATTAGGCCAGGTCGACCTAGGATAGCTGGCCATTTCATTGAGATCATGGATTAGCCCAGGGACACCCAGGCAAGACTGCCTTTTGATGACACGAATGATTAGGTAACACCCACCCAGTATATCCTACCTCTTGATGGACACCATGGATTAAGCCAGACCCACTCAGACTAGCCCTGGTTGTGATTGAGACCACTGATTAGGCCAGGCTCACTGAGGGTATACTGCCTTTTGTTCAACACCACCGATTAGGTCAGGCCCACTTGACTAGCCTGTCTTTTGATGAACACCACTGATTAGGCCAGGCCCACCCAGGCTGGTGTGATTTTAATTGACAACATGGATTATGCCAGGCCCACCCTGGGTAGTCTGACTTTTCATCTACACCACTGAGTAGGCCAGGTCCACCCAGGCTGGTGTGAGTTTGATTGACAGCATGGATTATGCCAGGCCCACCCAGGCTAGCTTCCCTTTTGATGGCGGCAACTGATTAAGCCAGGCCCACCCTGGGTGGACACTCTGGGTAGCCTGACTTTTTGTCTTCACCACTGAGTAGGCCAGATCCACACAGGCTAGCCTGCCTTTTCATTGACAACACAGATTAGGCTAGTCCCACCCAGGATAACCTCCGCTTCGATGGAGACCATGAATTAGGCCAGGCCTACTCAGCATAGCCTGACTTTTGACTAAAATCATGGGTTAGGCCATCCTGGTCTGCCTTTTGCTCAACACCACTCATCAGGCAGGCCTACCCGGGGTAGCCTGACTTTTGATCAATAGCACTGATTAGGCCAGACCCACGCAGGCAAGCCTACATTTTGATTGACACTAGTGATTAGGCCAGGCCCAACCAGGCCTGATTGCCTTTCAATCAACACCAGTGATTAGGCCATTGAACCTAAGCCACCTGCTGTTTGATGGAGACCACGATTGGACCAGACACACACAGGTAAGCCTGCCTTTATATCAACACCACTGATTTGGGCAGGCCCACAATGGCTAGCCTGCCATTTGATGGAGACCATGAGTAGATCAGGTCCACTTAGGCTAGCCTGCCTTTTCATTGACACCACTGATTAGACAGGGCCACCCAGGTGAGTCTAACTTTTGATTGACACGATGGATTTGGCCAGGCACAAGTATGCTAGACTGCCTTTTGATCGACACCACTGTTTAGGCCAAACTCACCTAGGCTGGTCTGCCTTTTGATCCACACCACATATTGGCCAGGCCCGCCCAGGTTAGCCTACATTTTGATTGACACCATGGATTAGGCCAGGCACAACTATGCTAGACTGACTTTTGATGGACATCACTGTTTAGGCCAAGCTCACCCAGGCTGGTCTGCCCTTTGATCGACACCACGCATTAGGCCAGGCTCACCCAGGGTAGCCTGCACTTCAGTTGACACACCAGGCCCACCCAGGTTTCTTTGCCGTTTGATTGACATCATGGATTAGGTCATGCACACCCAGGCTAGCCTGCCTCTTGATTGACAGCATGGATTAGATCAGGCCCACCCAGGTGAGCCTAAGTTTTGATTGACACCATGGATTAGGCCAGGCACAAGTATGCTAGACTGCCTTTTGATCGACACCACTGTTTAGGCCAAACTCACCAAGGCTGGTCTGCCTTTTGATCCACACCACATATTAGGCCAGGCCCACCCAGGTTAGCCTACATTTTGATTGACACCATGGATTAGGCCAGGCACAACTATGCTAGACTGACTTTTGATGGACACCACTGTTTAGGCCAAGCTCACCCAGGCTTGTCTGCCCTTTGATCGACACCACGCATTAGGCCAGGCTCACCCAGGGTAGCCTGCACTTCAGTTGACACACCAGGCCCACCCAGGTTTGTTTGCCCTTTGATTGACATCATGGATTAGGTCATGCACACCCAGGCTAGCCTGCCTCTTGATTGACAGCATGGATTAGATCAGGCCCAGCCAGGTTTCACTAGCTATTGATCTACACCACTGATTAGGTCAGGCCAATCATGATATACTACCTCTTGATTGACACCATGGATCAGGCCAGGCCTACCCAGGCTTGCCTGTCTTTTGATCCATACCACTGATTAGGCCAGGCCCAGCCATGATACACTACCTCTTGATTGACACCATGGATTGGGCCAGGCCCACCCAGGCTTGCCTGCCTTTTGATTGACACCCTGCTTCTGCCAGGCCCACCTAAGATACCTGCCATTGATGGAGACCACGATTAGACCAAGCACACTCTGGTTAGCCTGGCTTTTTTTTGATACCACTGATTAGGCCAGGTCCACCAAGGCTAGCCTGCTTTTCGATCGACATCACGCATAAGGCCAGGGCGACCCAGGCTAGCCTGCCTTTTCATCAACACCACTGATTACTCCAGGCCCACCTAAACTACCTGCCATTGATGGAGACCACGACTACACCAGGCCATCTCAGGCTATCCTGTCTTTTGATCAACACCATGCATTAGGTCAGGCCAACCCAGGCAAGCCTGCCTTTGATTGACTCCACAGATTAGATCAGGAATGCTCAAACTAGCCTGTCTTTTGATCCACACCGCTGATTAGGCCATGCCCACCTAGGATAGATGATCTATTGATTGACATCATGAATTAGGACAGGGCCATCCAGGCTAGCCTGCCTTGAATTGACACCACTGATTCTGGAATGCCCACTCAGGATAGCCTACCCCTTGTTTGACAGAATGGACTAGGCTAGGCCCATCCAGGCAAGACTGCCTTTGGAGTGACACCACTGATGAGGCCACACCCATCCAGGAGAGCCTACCTCTTGACTGACACCATGATAAGGGGGAGTCCAACCCAGGCTGGCCTCCTGTGTGATGGAGACCACTGATTAGGCCAGGCCCACCCAGGCCTGTCTACCTTTTGATTAATACCATGGATTAGGCCAGGCCCACCCAGGTTTCCATCCTTTTGATAGACATCACTTATTAGTTCAAGCCCACCCGGCATATCCCTGACTGTAGATTGACACCATGATAGGGACCAGGCCGAACCAGGCTAAACTAGTGTTTCATGACACCACTGATTAGGCCTGGCCAACCCAGGCTTGCCTGCCTTTTGCTTGACACCATGGACTAAACCAAGCCCACTCAGTCTTGCTTGGGTTTGATTGACACCACTGATTAGGTCACGCCCACTCAGGAGAGGCTACCTCTTGATTGACTTCATGGATTAGTCCAGGTCCACCCAGGATACCCTAGCTTTTAACGGACACCGCTGATTAGGCCAGGGAAATCCAGGCAAGAGTGCCTATGATCAACAGCATGGATTAGGCCAGGCCCAGTCAAGGTAGCCTGCCTTTTGATTGACACCATGGATGAGGCCAGGCCAACCCAGCTTAGCCTGACTTTTCATCAACACCACTGCTTAGGCCAGGCCCACCTAAGATATCTACCATTGATGGAGATGACGATTAGACCAAGTGCACTCTGGCTAGCCTGGCTTTTGATAGATACACCTGATTAGGCCTGGCCCACCAAGGCAGGCCTGCTTTTTGATCAACATCATACATAAGGCCAGGGCGACCCAGGCTAGCCTGCCTTTTCATCGACACCACTCATTACTCCAGGCCCACCTAAACTACCTTCCATTGATGGAGACCACGACTACACCAGGTCATCCCAGCTTGCCTGGCTTTTGATCAACACCACGCATTAGGTCAGGCCCACCCAGGCAAACCTGCCTTTTGTTTGACAACACTGATTAGGCCAGGCCCACCCTGCCTGGTCTGCCTTTTGATGACAGCTTTCATTAGATCAGGCCCACCCAGGCTAGCAATTGATTATGCCAGGCCCACCAAGGCTAGCCCCCATGTGATGGAGCCCATGGATTAGGCCAGGGCCACCAAAAGTAGCCTGATTTTTTTTTTATCACAACCACTGATTAGGCCAGGCCCACCAAGGCCTGTCTATGTTTGGATTAACACAATGGATTAGGCCAGGCCCACCCCGGCTGGACTGCCATTTCACCGACACCACTGATTAGGCCAGGCCCACCCAGGCTAGCCTGCCTTTTGATTGACAGAATGGATTAGGCCAAGCCCACTCAGGTTAGCCTGCCTTTTGATAGACATCATGAATTAGTCCACACCAACCGAGGGTAGTCTGCCATTTGATGGAGACCATGGATTGGACCAGGCCCAAGGAGGATAGCCTGCCCATTGATTGACCCCACTGATTAGGCCAGGCCCACCCAGGCTAGCCTGCCTTTTGGTTGATACCACTGATTAGGCCATGCCCACCCAGGCTAGTCGGCCTTTTGATTGACCCCACTGATCAGGCCAGGCCCACCCACGCTAGTGTGCCCTTTGATTGACACCGTGTGCTTGTGTAAGTCACCGCAGTCTTATTCATTTCTGTGCGACCCCGGGGACTGTAGCCCTGCAGCTCCTCTGTCCATGGGTATTCTGCAGGCAAGAAAACAAGTGGGTTGCCATGCCCTCCTAGGGAAATCTTCCCGACCCAGTGATCGAACCCACATTTCCTGCGTCTCCTGCATTAGCAGGCAGACTCTTTACTGCTGAGTCACCGAGGATTCCCAGAAGGAGAGGGTCAGGTGGGTAAAGGAGGCCCACTCATGAACCCTCAGTCAATCTGGGGAGAGAACCTTTCTCCATCTCCTCTCAGGAACTGTTCACACCCACCTTCCCCACCTTAGAATGCCCTCTGTCCACTCTGGTTGGGTCACCCTCTAGCCTAGTCTTGCTTCCCTAGCAAAGCCTCTGCCACCTTGACTGCTGACCTAGGTCCTCCTGTTTAAGACCCTGAACCTCTCTTGTGGAGAAGTCTCTCTCTCTCTTTTTTAAATTTTATTTTAAAAACTACAAAAAAATAAAAATAATTTTTGTTGCACCATACAGCATGCCGGACCTTAGTTCCCAAATCAGGAAATGAACCCTTGCCCCCTGCAGTGGACGTCTTACCCACTAGACCACCCAGAAAGTGCCCTGTGTATGATTCTAATTGAAAATATTAGAAAGTCTAATTCCTCAGCAAGATTTCATCTTACAGAATAAGTAAAGATTGAGGTCAGACTGTCACCAAGAAAAATGAGAAAATCCTTTTTTTTTTTGGTTTTGACCCAGTGTAAACATTGCGGAGAATCCAGCAAGGTCACAGGTACATCACTGGCAAAGGCCTGGATTATCCCTGCTCTTGTATTTCTCTTGGTGACGGGAGTGAGACTCAGGCATTGTGGGACACATTTACCAATGCACATCCTTATGAGAGTGCCCCTTACTGGAATCTCCAGAGTGTGGTAAGGCTGGGTTCCTGACATTAAAGAACGTACGGGGGTTTAGAAAAGCCAGCCTCGTCAATGGTAAGCTTCATGGGGTCACCCCAGTGCCCTTCAAGGCACCGGGGTCCTATTCTTTCTCTTGTGCATTGCCCTGGGTATATTGCAAACCCTCACAAGTCAAGCTTTTTGAGGGAGTTCACGGTTTACGCCAGGCCCACCTAGGCTAGCCTCTCATGTGATGGAGAGCTCAGATTAGGACAGGCACAAACAGGGTAGCCTGCCTTTTCATCAACACCACTGAGTAGGCCAGGCCCACCCACAGCAGCATGCATTTTGATTGATGACACATATTAGGCCTGGCCCACCCAGGCTAGCATTCCCTTTGCCAGAGTCCATGGATTACGCCTGGCCCCCTCAGGGTAGCCTGCCTTTTGATCCACAGCACTGGTTCGCATAGGCCCCTGGCTAGCCTGATTTTAGTTGACACCACTGATTAGGCCAGGCCCACCCAGGTTGGTCTGCTTTTGATCCTTCCACGAATTAGGCCAGGCCCACCATGGCTAGCCTGACCTTCAATTGGCACCATGGATTAGGCCTGGCCCACCCGTGCTCGTCTGCCTTTTGATCAATGTCACAGATGAGACCAGGCGCACTCAAGCTAGCCTGCCTTTTGCTCGACACCACTGATTAGGCCAGGCCCACCATGGCTAGCCTAACTTTCAGTTGGCACCATGGATCAGGCCCGTCCAGATAAGTTTGCCTTTTGATTGACAACAGGGATTATGCCAGGCCAACACAGGCTAGCCTCCCATGTGATGGAGACCATGGTTAACGATAGGCCCAAATAGGGTAGCCTGATTTTTGATCGTCACACCTGATTAGGTCAGGCCCACCCCAGCTAGTGTACCGTTTCATGGCAACCAAGGATTAGGCCAAACACACTCAGCCTAGCCTGCCTTTTGATTGACACCACTTATTAGGCCAGGCCCACCAAGGCTAGCCAACCTTTTGAGTGACACCATGGATTAGGCCAGGCCAACCTGGGCTAGCCTCATGCTTGATGGAGTCTACAGATTAGACCAATCCCAACAAGGCTAGCCTGACATTTCATGGAGACCAAGGATTATACCAGGCCCATGCAGGCTAGCCTGCCTTTGATCAACACCACTGATTAGACCAGGCCCAGCCAGCCTAGACTACATTTTGATTGACACCATGGCTTAGGCTTGGCCTACCCAGGCTAGCCCACCATTTGAGTGAGACCAGGGATTTGGACAGGCCCACCTGGCTAGCCTGTCTTTTGATGAACACCACTGTTTAGGCCAGGTGCACCCAACTAGCCTCCCAGTTATTGGAGACCACAGATTAGGCCAGGCCCACCCTGGGTAGCCTGCTTCTTATCGACACCACTGATTAGGCCAAGCCCACTCAGGTTAGCCTGCCTTTTGATGGAGACCACGGATAAGGCTAGGCGCAACCAGCCTTCACTAGCTGTTGATCACACCACTGATTGGGCCAGACCCACCCATGCTAGTGTGATTTTGACTGACAGCATGGATTTTGCCAGGCCCATTCAGGCTAGCTTCCCCTTTGATGGAAACAACGGATTAGGCCAGGCCCACCCTGGGTCCCTGACTTTTCACCTACACCACTGAATAGGCCAGGTACACCCAGGCTAGCCTTGCTTTTGATTGACAACACGGATTAGGCTAGTCCCACCCAGCATAGCCTCCCCTTTGATGGAGACCATGGATTAGGCCAGGCCTACTCAGCATAGCCGGCCTTTTGACTGAAATCATGGGTTACGCCAGCACATCCAGGCTAGACTGCCTTTGATTGAGACCATGGATTAGGCCAGACCCACCTATCCTGGTATGCCTTTTGCTTGACACCACTCATCAGGCATGCCTACCCAGGGTAGCCCGACTTCTGATCAACAGCACTGATTAGGCCAGACCCACCCAGGCAAGCCTACATTTTGATTGACATCAGTGATTAGGCTGTGAACCTAAGCTACCTGCTGTTTGATGGAGACCACGATTAGACCAGACACACACAGGCAAGCCTGCCTTTTCATTGATACCACTGATTAGGCCAGGCCCACCATGGCTAGCCTGCCCTTTGATGGAGACCACGATTAGACCAAGTCCACTTACGCTAGCCGGCCTTTTCTTTGTCACCACTGATTAGACCAGGCCCACCCAGGTTCGCCTACCTTTTGAGTGACACCATGGATTAGGCCAGGCACAACTATGCTGGACTGACTTTTGATCGACACCACTGTTTAGGCCAGGCTCACATAGGCTGGTCTGCCTTTTGATCCACACCACATATTGGACCAGGCTCACTCAGGGCTGCCTGCATTTCAATTGACAACACCAGACCCACCCAGTCTTGTTTGCCTTTTGATTGACATCATGGATTAGGTCATGCACACCCCGGCTAGCCTGCCTCGTGATTGACAGCATGGATTAAGCCAGGCCCAGCCAGGCTTCACTAGCTATTGATCTACACCACTGATTAGGCCAGGCCCACCCATGATATACTACCTTGATTGACATCATGAATCAGGCCAGGCCCAACCAGGTTTGCGTGCCTTTCGACTGACACCACTGCTTAGGCTAGGCCCACCTAATTTACCTACCATTGATGGAGACCATGATTAGACCAAGGGCACTCAGGCTAGCCTGGCTTTTGTTTGATACCACTGATTAGGCCAGGCCTACTGAGGCTAGCCTGCTTATTGATTGACATCATGCATAAGGCCAGGTCGACCCAGGCTAGCCTGCCTTTTCATCAACACTACTGATTACTCCAGGCCCACCTAAACTACCAGCCGTTGATGGAGACTGCTACTACACCAGGCCATCTCAGGCTATCCTGGCTTTTGATTGACACCATGCATTAGGTCAAGCCCACCCACTGTAGCCTGTTCTTCAGTTGACACCATGGAATAGGTCAGGCCAACCCAGGCAAGCCTGCCTTTGATTGACTCCAAAGATTAGATCAGGAATGCTCAAGCTAGCCTGACTTTTGATCCACACCACTGATTAGGCCATGCCAACCCAGGATAGACGACCTGTTGATTGACATCATGAATTAGGACAAAGCCATCCAGGCTAGCCTGTCTTGAATTGACACCACTGATTAGACCAGACCCACTGAAGCTAGCCTGCCTCTTCATCGAACCACTGATTCTGGAATGCCCACCCAGGATAGCCTACCCCTTGATTGACAGCATGGACTAGGCCAGGCCCACCCAGGCAAGATTGCCTTTTGAGTGACACCACTGATGAGGCCACACCCATCCAGGATACCCTACCTCTTGATTGACACCATGATAAATGGCCAGGTCAACCCAGGCTACACTAGTGTTTGATGGACACCGCTGATTAGGCACAGCTCACCCAGGCTAGCCTGACTTTTGATCCACACCACCCATTAGGCCCCAGCCACCCAGAAGAGCCTACCTATTGATTAATATCATGGATTAGGCTAGGTCCACCCAGGATACACTAGCTTTTGATTGACACCACAGATTAGGCCATGGCAACCCAGGCAAGAGTGCTTTTGATTGACACCATGGATTAGGCCAGGTCCAGGCAAGCTAGCCTGCCTCTTGACTGACACCATGGATTGGGCCAGGCCCACCCAGGATACACTAGCTTTTGAATGACACTACTGATTAGGCCATGCCCAGCCAGGCAAGCCTCCCTTTTGATTGACACCATGGATGAGGCCATGCCCACACAACCTAGCCTTCCTTTTGATGACACCACTGTTTAGGCCAGGCCCACCCAGGTTAGCCTCCCTTTTGATCAACACCACTGTTTAGGCCCGGCCCACCTAAGCTTCCTGCCAGTGATGGAGACCATGATTAGACTAGGTGCACTCAGGCTAGCCTGGCTTTGATCGATACCACTGATTAGGCCAGGCCCAACAAGGCTAGCCTGCTTTTTGATGACACCACTGATTACACCAGGTCCACCAAGCTAGCCTGCTTTTTGAGCGACACTACGATTAGGCTAGGTCCTCAATGGCTAGCCTCCCTTTTGATCGACACCACGCATTAGGTCAGGCGCACTCACGGTAGCCTGTGTTTCAATTGACACCACGGATTAGGTCAGGCCCACTCTGGCAACCTGCCTTTTGTTCGACACCACTGATTAGGCCAGGCCCACCCAGCCTGGTCTGCCTTTTGATCAACACCACATATTAGGCCAGGCTCAGCCTGGCTAATCTGCCTTTTGATTGACACCATAGATAAGGCCAGGCCCATCCAGCCTAGCCTGCCTTTTGATCGACATCTCGAAGTAGGCCAGTAGCATCCAGGATTCCTGGTTTCAGTTGACACTGTGGATAAGGACAGGCCCACCCAGGCTATACTGACTTCTGATCACACCATGAATTAGGCCAGGCCCACCCATACTAGCCTTCAGCATGACTGAAACCATGGAAGTGGCCAGGACCACTCAGGATAGCCTGCCTTTTGATCGACACAACTGAGTAAGTCAGACGCACCCATGCTAAAAGGCCATTTCATGAATACCAAAGCTTCCTGTCTTTTGATTGACACCACTGATTGGGCCAGGCCCACCATGGCTAGCCTGTCTTTTGATTGACACCACTGATTAGGGCTGGCCCACCATGGCTAGCCTGCCTTTTGATCGAAATGATGGATTAGGCCAGGATTAGGCTAGCCTGCTTTCTGATTGACATCACGCATAAGTCCAGGGTGACCCAGTCTAGCCTGCCTTTTCATCGACACCAGTGATTACTCCAGACCGACCTAAACTACCTGCCCTGACGGAGACAATGGCTACACCAGGCCATCCGAAGCTAGCCTGGCTTTTGATTGACACCAAGCATTAGATCAGGCCCACCCATGGTAGCCTGTTCTTCAATTGACACCATGGATTAGGTCAGGCCAACCCAGGCAAAACAGCCTCTTGTTTGACACCACTGATTAGGCCAGGCCCACCTAGGCTAGGCTGACTTTTGATTCACACCATAGATTAGCCCACACAGGCTAGCCTCCCATTTGATGGAGATGACGGATTAGGCCAGGTCCACACAGGGTAGACTGACTTTTGACCTACACCACTGATTAGGCCAGGACCACCCAGGGTAGCCTGCATTTCAATTGACACCAAGTATAAGGCCAAGCCCACCCAGGATTGTTTGCCTTTTGACTGTTGTCACTACTCATACTATGCCCACCTAGGCTAGTCTACCTTTTGATCTGACACCACTGATTAGGCCAAGCCCCCCCAGGCTAGTCTGAATTTTGATTGAAAGCAGGCATTAAGCCAGGCTCACCCAGGGGAGCCTGCCTTTTGATTAAGACCACTGATTAGGCCCCACCTACCCAGGATAGCCTACCTCTTGATTGACACCATGGATTAGGCCAGGCCCACCCAAACTTCTCTGCCTTATGATTGACACCATGGATTAGGCCAGGCCTACCCAGGCTAGCTTGCTTTTTGATGCCAACACTGATTAGGCCAGGCCCATATAGGCTAGCCTGTTTTATGATTGACACTGCAGACTTGCTAGGCCCATCGAGGCTAGCCTGTCATTTGATGGAGACCACGATGAGACCAGACCCACTAAGGCTAGCCTGCCTTTAGATCAACAAGACTGATTAAGCCAGGCCCACTCAACCTAGCCTGCCTTTTGATCGACACCACTGATTAGGCCAGGCCCACCCAGAGGAGACTGTCTTTTGATTGACACCATGGATTAGAACAGGCCCACTCTAGCTAGCTCTCCTTTTCATTGACACCACTGATTATGCCAGGCCCAACCAGGCTTCCCTAGCTTTTGATGACATCACTGATTAGACCAGGGCACACAGACTTGCCTCCCTTTTGATTGACAACATCATTTAGGCCAGGCCTACCCAAGCTAGCCCACCATTTGATTGAGACCAGGGATTTGGACAGGCCCACACCGGCGACCTTGCCTTTGATTGATAACACGCATTAGGCCAGGCTGACCTAGGATAGCTGGCCATTTCACTGAGATCATGGATTAGACCAGGGGCACCCAGGCAAGACTGCCTTTTGATGACACCACTGATTAGGCAACACCCACCCAGTATATCCTACCTCTTGATTGACACCACGGATTAGCCAGACCCACTCAGGCTAGCCCTCCTTGTGATTGAGACCACTGATCAGGCCAGGCCCACCCAGGGCATCCTGGTCTTTGTTCAACACTAATGATTAGGGCAGGCCCACCAGTGGCTAGACTGCTTTTTGATCGACACAACTGTTTAGGCCAAGCTCACCCAGGCTGGTCTGCCTTTTGATCAACACCACACATCAGGCCAGGCTCACCCATGGTAGCCTGCATTTCAATTGACAACACAGATAATGCCAGGCCCACCCAGGCTTCTTTACCTTTTTATCGACATCATGGATTAGGCCATGCACAACCAAGCTAGCCTGCCTCTTGATTGACAGCATGGATTAGGCCAGGCCCAGCCAAGATTCACTAGCTATTGATCTACACCACTGATTAGGTCAGGCCCACCCATGATATACTACCTCCTGAATGCCACCATGGATTGGGCCAGACCCACCCAGGCTTGACTGCCTTTTGATCCATACCATGGATTAGGCCAGGCCCAGCCAGGATACACTACCTCTTGATCAACACCACTGCTTCGGTCAGACCCACCTAAGATACCAGTCGTTGATGAAGACCATGATTAGACCAAGGGCACTCAGGTTAGCATGGCTTTTGAATGATACCACTGATTAGGCTAGGCCCACCAAAGCTAGCATAGGCCTACGGATTAGCCTAGGCCTTCCGAGGCTAACCTCCCTTTTGATCAACATCACACATAAGACCAGAGCAACCAAGGCTAGCCTGCCTTTGATTGACTTCACAGATTAGACCAGGAACCTCAAGCTAGCCTGAATTTTGATTCACACCACTGATTAGGCCATGCCCACCCAGGATTGCTGACCTGTTGATTGACATCATGTTTTAGGAATGGGCCACCCAGACTAGCCTGCCTTGAATTGACACCACTGATTATGGATTGCCCACCCAGGATAGCCTACCCCTTGATTGACAGCGTGGACTAGGCCAGGCCCACCCAGGCAAGACTGCCTTTTCAGTGACACCACTGATGAGGCCACACCCATCCAGGATACCCTACCTCTTGATAGACACCATAAATTAGGTTACACCAACCCAGGATAGCCTACCTCTTGACTGAAACCATGATAGGGCCCAGGCCAACCCAGGCTACACTAATGTTTGATTGACACCACTGATTAGGCCTGGCCCACCCAGGCTAGCCTGACTTTTGATCTCCAAAACCCATTAGACCTCGCCCACCCAGGAGAGCCTACCTCTTGATTGATATCATGGATTAGGCTAGGCCCACCCAGGATAGTCTAGCTTTTGATTGACACCACTGATTAGGCCAGGGCAACCCAGGCAAAAGTGCTTTTGATTGACACCATGGATTAAGCCAGGTCCAGGCAAGCTAGGCTGCCTCTTGACTGACAACATGGTTTAGGCTACACCCACACATGTCAGTCTGCAATTAGATGACACCACCTATTAAGCAACTTCCACCCAGAATATCCTGCCTCTTGACTGACACCATGGATTGGGCCAGGCCCATCCAGGCTACACTAGCTTTTGATGACACTATTGATTAGGCCATGCCCACCCAGGCAAGCCTCCTTTTTGATTGACACCCTGGATGAGACCATGCCCACCCAGGCTTCTCTGCTTTCTGATGACACCATGTATTAGGCCAGGCCCAGTCAAGCTAGCCTACCTTTTGATTGACACCATGGATAAGGCCAGGCCCATTCAGCCTAGCCGGCCTTTTGATCAACATCGCGGATTAGGCCAGGTCCACGCAGACTGGCCTGCCTTTTGATCGACACCACGCATTAGGCCAGTACCATCCGGGATATCTGCGTTTCAGTGACACTGTGGATAAGGACAGGGCCACCCAGGCCATACTGACCTCTGATAGACACCACGGATTAGACCAGGCCCACCCATACTAGCCTTCAGCATGACTGAAACTACAGAGCATGCCTATTGATCAACACAACTGATTAAGTCAGGCCCACCTATGCTAAAAAGCCATTTCATGAATACCAAGGCTTTGGCCAGGCTATTTAGGTTAGCCTGATTTTTGATTGACACCACTGATTATGCCAGGCCCACTCAGGTTTTCCTCCTGTTTGATGGAGACCACAGATTAGGCGAGGTCCACCCAGAGTAAACTGCCTTTCGATCGACACCACAGATTTGGCCAGACCCACCATTGCTTCCCTAACATTTCATGGAGAGCAAGGATTAGGGTAGGCCCACTCAGGCAAGCCTGCCTTTTGATTGACCCCACGAATTAGGCTAAGCTCACCCAGGTGAGCCTACCTTTTGATGGACACCATGGATTATGCCAGGCCCACCCAGGCTAGCCTCCTGTGTGATGGAGACCACTGATTAGGCCAGGCCCACCCAGATCTGTCTACCTTTTGATTAACACCATGGATTAGGCCAGGCCCACCCAGGTTACCATCTTTTTGATAGACATCACTTATTAGTTCAAGCCCGCCAGGCATATCCATGACTGTAGATTGACACCATGATAGGGCCAGGCCGACCCAGGCTACACTAGTGTTTCATGACACCAGTGATTAGGCCAGGCCCACCCAGGCTTGCCTGCCTTTTGATTGACACCATGGATTAAACCAGGCCCACTCAAGCTAGCTTGGGTTTGATTGACACCACTGAATAGGCCACGCCCACTCAAGAGAGGCTACCTCTTGATTGACTTCATGGATTAGTTCTGGTCCACCCAGGATACCCTAGGTTTTGATGGACACCACTGATTAGGCCAGGGAAACCCAGGCAAGAGTGCCTATGATCAACTGTATGGATTAGGCCAGGCCCAGTCAAATTAGCCTGCTTTTTGATTGACACCATGGATGAGGCCAAGCCAACCCAGCTTAACCTGACTTTTCATCAACACCACTGCTTAGGCCAGGCCCACCCAGGTTAGCCTGCCTTTTGATAGACACCATGGATTAGTCCACATCCATCCAGGGTAGCCTGCCATTTGATGAAGACCATGGATTGGACCTGGCCCAGCCAGGATAGCCTGCCCATTGATTGACCCCACTGATTAGGCCAGGCCCACCCAGGATAGTCTGCCCTTTGACTGACACTGTGTGCTTATTTAAGTCACCACAGACGTGTTCATCTCTGTGCAACCCCAGGAACTGTAGCCCTGCAGCTCCTCTGTCCATGGGGATTCTCCAGGCAAGAAAACGAGTTGGTTGCCATGCCCTCCTCCAGGGGAATCTTCCCGACCCAGGGATCAAACACATATTTCCTGCACCTCCTGCATTAGCAGGCAGACTCTTTACTGTTGAGTCACCGGGGATTCCCAGAGGGAGAGGGACACATGGGTTAAGGATGCCCACTCATGAGCCCTCAGTCAGTCTCGGGTGCAGGGCTTGGGTTCCCAGCTGTGTCCTGCAGGCCCTGAACTTCCGCACTGCAGGCCTGGCTCCCAGTGTCTGCTGAACAGCTGGATGTGACATCGCCGTGGAAAAGAAATCTGTATTTTAACAAAACTCTGGTGCATGCCAAAGTTGGGGAACCACTGCTTTAGATCAGCAAGTCTCAATCTGGGCTGCATACTGAAAATATTAGAGTAGCTTTTAGAAGTCCCATAATCCAGGCTACACCGCACAACAATGAGTGCAATCTACTTCACTGGGGGCAGGATCCAGGCCACACGCATTTTCAAAGCTACAGTGTGCCACTAGCTCGGGACAATTTTTGGATTCTAAGCACAGCGCTTCCTTTCCCCGTCACCTCTCGGAGGGGACAAGGCAGGTGTGTCATGACAACGTGGCCTCGAGAGTCCCTTTCTCCCCTGGGGCAGGGGACCTTTCTCCATCTCCTCTCAGGAACTGTTCACACCCACCTTCCCCACCTTAGAATGCCCTCTGTCCACTCTGGTTGGGTCACCCTCTAGCCTAGTCTTGCTTCCCTAGCAAAGCCTCTGCTACCTTGACTGCTGACCTAGGTCTTCCTGTTTAAGACCCTGGACCTCTCCTGTGGAGAAGTCTCTCTCTCTCTTTTTTAAATTTTATTTTAAAAACTACAAAAAAATAAAAAAAAATTTGTTGCACCATACAGCATGCAGGATCTTAGTTCCCAAATCAGGAAACAAACCCTTGCCCCCTGCAGTGGAAGGCTTACCCACTAGACGACCCAGAAAGTGCCCTGTGTATGATTCTAATTGAAAATATTAGAAAATCTAACTCCTCAGCAGGATTTCATCTTACAGAAGGAGTAAAGATTGAGGTCAGACTGTCACCAAGAAAAATGAGAAAATCCACCTTTTGTTGTTGTTGTTGTTTCGATCCAGTGTAAACATTGCAGAGAATCCAGCAAGGTGACAGGTACATCACTGGCAAAGGCCTGGATTATCCCTGCCCTTGTATTTCCTGTCTTCCTTACATCTCTTGGTGATAGAAGTGAGACTCAGGCATCGTGGGACACATTTACCAATGCACATCCTTATGAGAGTGCCCCTTGCTGGAATCTCCAGAGTGTGGTAAGGCTGGGTTCCTGATATTAAAGAACGTACAGGGGGTTCAGAAAAGCCAGCGTCGTCAATGATAAGCTTCGTGGGGTCCTATTCGTTCTCTTGGGCGTTGACCTGGGTCTACTGCAAACCGTCACAAATCAAGCCTTTTGAGGGAGAACACGGTTTATGCCATGCCCACCTAGGCTAGCCTCCCATGTGATGGAGACCTCAGATTAGGACAGGCACAAACAGGGTAGCCTGATTTTTGATCGACACTACTGATTAGGCCAGGCCCACCCCAGATAGCCATCCTTTTGCTTGACACTATGGATTAGTCCGGGTGCAATCAGGCTAGCCTGCCGTTTCAAGGAGAGCAAGGATTATAACAGGCCCACCTGTTCTAGCCTGCCATTTGATGGATACCACTGATTAGGCCAGGCCCACCCATTTTAGCCTGCCTTTTGATGGATACCACTGATTAGGCCAGGCCCACCTATTCTAGCCTGCCGTTTGATGGAGGCCATGAATTAGACCAGGGCCTCCTAGGCTAGCCTGCCTTTTCATCCACACCACTAAGTAGGCCAAGCCCAGCAAGGCTGTCCTGCTTTTTGATTGACACCGTGGTTTATGCCAGGCCCACCCCAGCTAGCCTGCCTTTTGATTGACACCATGGATTAGAGCAGGCTAGCCTGCCATTTGATGGAGACCATGATTAGACCAGACCCACTCAGGCTAGGGTGCCTTTTCATTGACTCCACTGAGTAGGCCAGGCCCACCCAGGGTAGTCTGCATTTTGATTGACAACACATATTAGGCCAGGCCCACTGAGGCTAGCCTGCCTTTTGCTTGACACCATGAATTAGACCAGGCCCACCATAGCTAGACTGACTTTTAATTGGCACCATGGATTAGGCCCACCCAGAGCAGCTTGCCTTTTGATAGACACCACTGATTAGGCCAGGCCTATCTAGGCTACCTGCCTTTTGATTGATACTGTGGATTAGGCCAGACCCACCCAGGCTAGTCTGACTTTTGATTGACAACAGGGGTTAAACAGACCCACACAGGCTAGCCTGCCTTTTGATTGACACCACAGATTAGGTCAGGCCCACTCAGGTTAGCCTGCCTTCAAATTGACACCACTGATTAGGCCAGGCCCACCCAGGCTAGTCTTACTTTTCACCGACACCATGGATTAGGCCTGGTCCACCCAGGCTTTCTTCCTGTTTGATGGAGACCACGCATTAGGCGAGGTCCACCCCGAGTAACCTGCGTTTTGATCGACATAGGCCTGGCACACCATTGTTTCCCTACAATTTCATAGAGACCAAGGATTAGGGTAGGCCCCTCAGGCAAGCCTGCCTTTTGATTCACCCCACGAATTAGGCTAAGCTCACCCAGGTGAGCCTTCCTTTTGATGGGCACCATGGATTCTGCCAGGCCCACCCAGGCTAGCCTCCTGTGTGATGGAGACCACTGATTAGGCCAGGCCCACCCATGCCTGTCTACCTTTTGTTTAACACCATGGATTAGGCCAGGCCCACCCAGGCTACCATCCTTTGATAGACATCACTTATTAGTTACAACCCACCCAGGTTATCCCCACTGTAGATTGACACCATGATAGGAACTAGGCTGACCCAGGTTACACTAGTGTTTGATCGACACCACTGATTAGGCCTGGCCCACCCAGGAGAGGCTACCTCTTGATTGACATCATGGATTAATCTACGTCCACCCAGGATACACTGGCTTTTGATGGACACCATTGATTAGGCCAAGAAAACACAGCCAAGAGTGCCTATGATCAACAGCATGGATTAGGCCAGGCCCAGTCAAGCTAGCCTGCCTTTTGATTGACACCATGGATGAGGCCAGGCCAACCCAGCTTAGTCTGAGTTTTCATCAACATCACTGCTTAGGCCAGGCCCACCTAAGATACCTGCCATTGATGGTGACCACCTTTAGACCAAGCGCACTCAGGCTAGCCTGGCTTTCGATTGATACCACTGATCAGGCCAGGCCCACCAAGGCTAGCCTGCTTTCTGATTGACATCACGCATAAGACCAGGGTGACCCAGGGTAGCCTGCCTTTTCATCAAGACCAGTGATTACTCCAGACCCACCTAAACTACCTGCCATTGATGGAGACCACGACTACACCAGGCCATCCCAAGCTAGCCTGGCTTTTGATTGACACCAAGCATTAGGTCAGGCCCACCCATGGTAGCCTGTTCTTCAATTGACACCACGGATTAGGTCAGGCAAACCCAGGCAAACCAGCCTTTTGTTTGACACCACTGATTAGGTCAGGCCCACCAGGCTAGGCTGACTTTTGATTCACAGCATGGATTGCCCACAAGGCTAGCCTCCCATTTGATGGAGATGACGGATTAGGCCAGGCCCACACAGGGTAGACTGACTTTTGACCTACACCACTGATTAGTCCAGGACCACCCAGGGTAGCCTGCATTTCAATTGACATCAAGTATAAGGCCAGGCCCACCCAGGATTGTTTGCCTTTTGACTGATGTCACTACTCATGCTATGCCCACCTAGGCTAGTCTACCTTTTGAGCTGACCCCACTGATTAGGCCAAGTCCGCCAGGCTCGTCTGAATTTTGATTGATAGTGCACATTAAGCCAGGCTCACCCCGGAGAGCCTGCCTTTTGATTAAGACCACTGATTAGGCCCCACATACGCAGGATAGCCTACCTCTTAATTGACACCATGGATTAGGCCAGGCCTACCCAGGCTAGCTTGCCTTTTGATGCCACCACTGATTAGGCCAGGCCCATATATGCTAGCCTGTTTTATGATTGACACTGCGGATTTGCTAGGCCCAACAAGGCTAGCCTGTCATTTGATGGAGACCACGATGAGACCAGACCCACTAAGGCTAGCCTGTCTTTAGATCAACAAGACTGATTAAGCCAGGCCCACTCAACATAGCCTGCCTTTTGATCGACACCACTGATTAGGCCAGGCCCACCCAGAGGAGACTGCCTTTTGATTGACATCATGGATTAGAACAGGCCCACTCTAGCTAGCCCTCCTTTTCATTGATACCACTGATTATGCCAGGCCCAACCAGGCCTTCCTAGCTTTTGATGACACCACTGATTAGACCAGGCACACACAGGCTTGCCTGTCTTTTGATTGACAACTTCATTTAGGCCAGACCTATCCAGGCTAGCCCACCATTTGACTGAGACCAGGGATTTGGACAGGCCCACACCGGAGAGCTTGCCTTTTGATTGACAATATTCATTAGGCCAGGCCGACCTAGGATAGCTGGCCATTTCACTGAGATCATGGATTTGCCCAGGGACACCCAGGCAAGCCTGCCTTTTGATGACACCACTGATTAGGCAACACCCATCCAGTATATCCTACCCCTTGATTGATACCATGGATTAGCCAGGCCCACTCAGGTTAGCTCTCCTTGTGATTGAGACCACTGATTAGGCCAGGCCCACCAAGGGTATCCTGCCCTTTATTCAACACCAATGATTAGGCCAGGCCCACAAGTGGCTAGACTGCTTTTTGATCGACACCACTGTTTAGGCCAAGCTCACCCAGGCTGGTCTGCCTTCTGATCGACACCACACATCAGGCCAGGCTCACCCAGGGTAGCCTGCATTTCAATTGACAACACAGATCAGGCCAGGCTCACCCAGGGTAGCCTGCATTTCAATTGACAACACGGATAATGCCAGGCCCATCCAGGCTTCTTTACCTTTTGATCGACATCATTGATTAGGTCATGCACAACCAAGCTAGCCTGCCTTTTGATCCATACCATGGGTTAGGCCAGGCCCAGCCAGGATACACTAACTCTTGATCGACACCACTGCTTAGGCCAGGCCCACCTAAGACACCAGTCATTGATGGAGACCATGATTAGACCAAGCGCACTCAGGCTAGCCTGGCTTTTGATCGATGCCACTGATTAGGCCAGGCCCACCAAAGCTAGAGTAGGCCTACGGATTAGCCTAGGCCTTCCCAGTCTAACCTCCCTTTTGATCAGCATCACACATAAGACCAGGGCAACAAAGACTAGCCTGCCTTTGATTGACTCCACAGATTAGACCAGGAACCTCAAGCTAGCCTGAATTTTGATCCACACCACTGATTAGGCCATGCCCACCCAGGTTTGCTGACCTGTTGATTGACAACATGGATTAGGACTGGGCCACCCAGACTAGCCTGCCTTGAATTGACACCACTGATTATGGAATGCCCACCCAGGATAGCCTACCCCTTGATTGACAGCATGGACTAGGCCAGGCCCACCCAGGCAAGATTGCCTTTTGAGTGACACCACTGATGAGGCCACAGCCATCCAGGATACCCTACCTCTTGATTGACACCATAGATTAGGTTACGCCCACCCAGGATAGCCTACCTCTTGACAGACACCATGATAGGGGCCAGGCCAACTCAGGCTAAACTAATGTTTGATTGACACCACTGATTAGGCACAGACCACCCAGGCTAGCCTGACTTTTGATCTCCAAAACCCATTAAGCCACGCCCACCCAGGAGAGCCTACCTCTTGATTGATATCATGGATTAGGCTAGGCCCACCTAGAATACACTAGCTTTTGAGTGACACTACTGATTGGGCCAGGGCAACCCAGGCAAGAGTGCTTTTGATTGACACCATGGATTAGGCCAGGTCCAGGCAAGCTAGCCTGCTCTTGATTGACACCATGGATTAGGCCAAACCCACCCAGGTCAGACTGCCTTTAGATGACACCACTGATTAAGCAACTTCCACCCAGGATATCCTACCTCTTGACTGACACCATGGATTGGGGCAGGCCCAACCAGGCTAAACTAGCTATTGATGACACTACTGATTAGGCCATGCCCACCCAACCTAGCCTTCCTTTTGATGATACCACTGTTTAGGCTAGGCCCACCCAGGTTAGTCTGCCTTTTGATCAACACCACTGATTAGTTCAGGCCCACCTAAGCTCTGCCAGTGATGGAGACCATGATTAGACCAGGTTCACTCAGGCTAGCTTGGCTTTGATCAGACACCACTGATTAGCCAGGCCCACCAAGTCTAGCCTGCTTTTTGATGACAAATTGACACTGTGGATTAGGCCAGGCCCTCCCAGGTTAGCCACCCTTTTGAATGACATCATGCTTTACCCCAGGCCAACACAGGCTAGACTGCCTTTGACACTACTGATTACACCAGGTCCACCAAGGCTAGCCTGCTTTTTGAGTGACACTATGGATTAGCTAGGCCCTAAATGGCTAGCCTCCATTTTGATTGACACCACGCATTAGGTCAGGCGCACCCGCCAGTAGCCTGTGTTTCAATTGACAACACTGATTAGGCCAGGCCCACCCAGGCTGCTCTGCCTTTTGATTGACACCATGGATAAGGCCAGGTCCATCCAGCCTAGCCTGCGTTTTGATCAACACCACAGTTTAGGCCAGTACTATCCAGGATACCTGCATTTCAGTTGACACTGTGGATAAGGACAGGCCCACCCATGCTAGCTTTCCGTTTGACTGAGACCACGGGGTAGGCAAGGACCACTCAGGACAGCCTGCCTTTTGATCGGCACAACTGATAAAGTCAGGCCCACCCATGCTAAAAGACCCTTTCATGAATACCAAGACTTAGGCCAGGTTTTAAGGCTAGCCTGTCTTTGATTGACACCACTGATTAGGCCAGGCCCACCATATCTAACCTGCTGTTTCTTGGAAACCAAGATTAGACCAGGCCCACTCATGCTAGCTTGGCTTTTGATTGACATCACAGATTAGGCCAGGCCCACCTTGCTTCTCTACCATTTATGGAGACCAAGGATTAGGATAGGCCCACTCAGGCTAGCCTGCATTTTGATTGACCTCACGAATTAGGCTAAGCTCATCCAGGTGAGCCTACCTTTTGATGGACACCATGGATTATGCCAGATGCACCCAGGCTAACCTCCTGTGTGATAGAAACCACTGATTAGGCCAGACCCACCCAGGCCTGTCTACCTTTTGATTAACACCATGGATTAGTCCAGGCCCACCCAGGCTACCATCCTTTTGATAGATGTCAGTTGTTAGTTCAAGCCCACCCATGTTATCCCCTGACTGTAGATTGGCACCATGATAGGGACTAGGCTGACCCAGGTTACACTAGTGTTTGATCAACACCACTGATTAGGCCATGCCCACCTAGGAGAGGCTATCTCTTGACTGACATCATGGATTAGTCCAGGTCCACCCAGGATATACTGGCTTTTGATGGACACCACTGATTAGGCCAAGGAAACCCAGGCAAGAGTGCCTATGATCAACAGCATGGATTAGGCCAGGCCAAGTCAAGATAGCCTGCCTTTTGATTGACACCATGGATGAGGCCAGGCCAACCCAGCTTAGCCTGACTTTTCATCAACACCACTGCTTAGGCCAGGCCCACCTAAGATATCTGCCATTGATGGAGACCATGATTAGACCAGGTGCACTCCGGCTAGCCTGGCTTTTGATTGATACCACTGATTAGGTCAGGCCCACCAAGGCTAGCCTGCTTTTTGATCGACATCACGCATAAGGCCAGGGCGACCCAGGGTAGCCTGCCTTTTCATCGACACCACTGATTACTCCAGGCCCACCTAAACTACCAGCCGTTGATGGAGACCACGACTACACCAGGCCATCCCAAGCTAGCCTGGCTTTTGATCAACACCACGCATTAGGTCAGAAACAACCACGGTAGCCTGTTCTTTAATTGACACCTCTTGGTTGACACCTTGGATCATGCCAGGCCCAACCAGGCTTGCCTACCTTTTGATCCATACCATGGATTAGGCCAGGCCCAACCATGATACACTACCTCTTGATCGACACCACTGATTAGGCCAGGCCCATCTAAGATACCTACCATTGATGGAGACCACGATTAGACCAAGCACACTCAGGCTAGCCTGGCTTTTGATTGACAACACAGATTAGGCTAGTCCCACCCAGGATAACCTCCCCTTTGATGGAGACCATGGATTAGGCCAGGAGTACTCAGCATAGCCTGCCCTTTGACTGAAATCATGGGTTAGGCGATCCTGGTCTGCCTTTTACTGGACACCACTCATCAGGCAGGCCTATCCAGGGTAGCCTGACTTTTGATCCATACCATGGATTAGGCCAGGCCCACCCAGGCTATCCTGCCTTTTGATTGACACCACTGCTTCAGCCAGGCCCACCTAAGATACCTGCCATTGATGGAGACCACGATTAGACCAAGGGCACTCAGGCTAGCCTGGCTTTTGTTCGACACCACTGATTACACCAGGTCCACCAAGGTTAGCCTGCTTTTTGAGCGACACTATGGATTAGGTTAGGCCCTGAATGACTAGCCTCCCTTTAGATCGACACCATGCATTAGGTCAGGAGCACCCATGGTAGCCTGTGTTTCAGTTGACACCACTGATTAGGCCAGGCCCACACAGGCTAGCCTGCCTTTTGATTGACACCATGGATAAGGCCAGGCCCATTCAGCCCAGCCTGCCTTTTGATCAACACTGCGGATTAGGCAAGGCCCACACAGGCTGGTCTGCCTTTTGATCAACACCATGCATTAAGCCAGTACCATCCAGGATACCTGCGTTTCAGTTGACACTGTGGATAAGGACAGGCCCACCCAGGCTACACTGACTTATGATCGACACCACGGATTAGGCCAGGGCCACCCATACTAGCCTTCTGCATGACAGAAACCATGGAGGTGGCCAGGACCACTCAGGATAGCCTGCCTTTTGATCGACACAACTGATTAAGTCAGGCCCACTCATGCTAAATAACAAATATTCATTTCATGAATACCAAGGCTTAGGCCATGCTTTTGAGGCTAGCCTGTCTTTTGATTGACACCACTGATTAGGCCAGGCCTACCCAGGCTGGTCTGCCTTTTGATCAACAGCACTGATTATGCCAGGCCCACTCAGGTTTTCCTCCCGTTTGATGGAGACCACGGATTAGGCGAGGTCCACCCA
This sequence comes from Muntiacus reevesi, assembly GCF_963930625.1. NCBI lineage: Eukaryota > Metazoa > Chordata > Mammalia > Artiodactyla > Cervidae > Muntiacus > Muntiacus reevesi. The sequence goes on along the minus strand of NC_089271.1, from coordinate 6,742,013 downwards.
GAGTAACCTGCCTTTCAAACGACACCACGGATTAGGCCAGGCCCACCATTGGTTCCCTAACATTTCATGGAGACCAAGGATTAGGGTAGGCCCACTCAGGCATGCCTGCCTTTTGATTGACCCCACGAATTAGGCTAAGCTCACCCAGGTGAGCCTACCTTTTGATGGACACCATGGATTGTGCCAGGCCCACCCAGGCTAGCTTCCTGTGTGCTGGAGACCACTGATTAGGCCAGACCCACCCAGGCCTGTCTACCTTTTGATTAACACCGTGGTTTAGGCCAGGCCTACCCAGGCTACCATCCTTTTGATAGACATCAGTTATTAGTTCAAGCCCACCCATGTTATCTCCTGACTGTAGATTGACACCATGATAGGGACTCTGCTGACCTAGGTTACACAAGTGTTTGATCAACACCACTGATTAGGCCTGGCCCACCCAGGTGAGGCTACCTCTTGATTGACATCATGTATTAGTCTAGGTCAACCCGGGATACACTGGCTTTTGATGGACACCACTGATTAGGCCAAGGAAACCCAGGCAAGAGTGCCTACGATCAACAGCATGGATTAGGCCAGGACCAGTCAAGCTAGCCTGCCGTTTGATTGACACCACAGATGAGGCCAGGCCAACCCAGCTTAGTCTGAGTTTTCATCAACACCACTGCTTAGGCCAGGCCCACCTAAAATACCTGCCATTGATGGAGACCACGATTAGACCAAGGGCACTCAGGCTAGACTGGCTTTTGTTTGATACCACTGATTAGGCCAGGCCCACCACGGCCTGTCTACCTTTTGATTAACACCGTGGTTTAGGCCAGGCCTACCCAGGCTACCATCCTTTTGATAGACATCAGTTATTAGTTCAAGCCCACCCATGTTATCCCCTGACTGTAGATTGACACCATGATAGGGACTCTGCTGACCTAGGTTACACAAGTGTTTGATCAACACCACTGATTAGGCCTGGCCCACCCAGGTGAGGCTACCTCTTGATTGACATCATGTATTAGTCTAGGTCAACCCGGGATACACTGGCTTTTGATGGACACCACTGATTAGGCCAAGGAAACCCAGGCAAGAGTGCCTACGATCAACAGCATGGATTAGGCCAGGACCAGTCAAGCTAGCCTGCCGTTTGATTGACACCACAGATGAGGCCAGGCCAACCCAGCTTAGTCTGAGTTTTCATCAACACCACTGCTTAGGCCAGGCCCACCTAAAATACCTGCCATTGATGGAGACCACGATTAGACCAAGGGCACTCAGGCTAGACTGGCTTTTGTTTGATACCACTGATTAGGCCAGGCCCACCACGGCTAGCCTGCTTTTTAATCGACATCACGCTTAAGGGCAGGGCGACCCAGGCTAGCCTGCCTTTTCATCAACACCACTGATTACTCCAGGCCCACCTAAACTACCAGCTGTTGATGGAGACCACGACTACACCAGGCCATCTCAGGCTATCCTGGCTTTTGATCGACACCATGCATTAGGTCAGACCCACCCACGTAGCCTGTTCTTCTGTTGACACAACGGATTAGGTCAGGCCAACCCAGGCAAGCCTGCCTTTGATTGACTCCACAGATTAGATCAGGAATGCTCAAGCTAGCCTGACTTTTGACCCACACCACTGATTAGGCCATGCCCACCCAGGATAGACGACCTGTTGATTGACATCATGAATTAGGACAGGGCCATCCAGGCTAGCCTGCCTTGAATTGACACCACTGATTAGACCAGGCCCACTGAAGCTAGCCTGCCTCTTGATTGAACCACTGATTCTGGAATGCCCACCCAGGATAGCCTACCCCTTGATTGACAGCATGGACTAGGCCAGGCCCACCCAGGCAAGATTGCCTTTTGAGTGACACCACTGATGAGGCCACACCCATCCAGGAGAGCCTACCTCCTGATTGGCACCATGATAAGGGCCAGGCCAACCCAGGCTACACTAGTGTTTGATGGACACCACTGATTAGGCACAGACCACCCAGGCTAGCCTGACTTTTGATCCACACCACCCATTAGGCCACGCCCACCCAGAAGAGCCTACCTCTTGATTGATATCATGGATTAGGCTAGGCCCACCCAGGTTACACTTGCTTTTGATTGACACCTTGGATTAGGCCAGATCCAGGCAAGCTAGGCTGCCTCTTGATTGACACCACTGATTAAGCAACTTCCACCCAGGATATCCTACCTCTTGACTGATGCCATGGATTGGGCCAGGCCCAACCAGGCTACACTAGCTTTTGATTGACACTACTGATTAGGCCAGGCCCAATAAGCTACCTGCCAGTGATGGAGACCATGATTTGACCAGGTGCACTCAGGCTAGCCTGGCTTTGATCGATACCACTGATTAGGCAAGGCCAACCAAGGCTAGCCTGCTTTTTGATGACACTGTGGATTAGGCCAGACCCTCCCAGGTTAGCCACACTTTTGACTGACATCATGCATTACCCCAGGCCGACCCAGGCTAGCCTGCCTTTTGATCGACACCACTGATTACACCAGGTCCACCAAGGTTAGCGTGCTTTTTGAGCTACACTATGGATTAGGCTAGGGCCTCAATGACTAGCCTCCTTTTAGATCGACACCATGCATTATGTCAGGAGCACCCATGGTAGCCTGTGTTTCAGTTGACACCACTGATTAGGCCAGGTTCACACAGGCTAGCCTGTCTTTTGATTGACTCCATGGATAAGGCCCATTCAGCCCAGCCTGCCTTTTGATCAACACTGTGGATTAGGCCAGGCCCACAGAGGCTGGTCTGCCTTTTGATCAACACCATGCATTAGACCAGTACCATCCAGGATTCCTAGTTTCAGTTGACACTGTGGATAAGGACAGGCCCACCCAGTCTACACTGACTTATGATAACACCACAGATTAGGCCAGGGCCACCCATACTAGCCTTTTGCGTGACTGAAACCATGGAGGTGGCCAGGACCACTCAGGGTAGCCTGCCTTTTGATCGACACAACTGGTTAAGTCAGGCCCACTCATGCTAAATAACAAATATTCATTTCATGAATACCAAGGCTTAGGCCATGCTTTTGATGCTAGCCTGTTTTTTGATTGACACCACTGATTAGGCCAAGCCCACCATGGGTAGCCTGCCATTTCATGGAGACCAAGATTAGACCAGGCCCGCTCGTGCTAGCTTGGCTTTTGATTGACACCACTGATTAGGCCAGGCCTACCCAGGTTAGCCTGCCTTTTGATCAACAGCACTGATTATGCCAGGCCCACTCAGGTTTTCCTCCTGTTTGATGGAGACCACGGATTAGGTGAAGTCCACCCAGAGTAACCTGCCTTTCAATAGACACCACGGATTAGGCCAGGCCCATCATTCCTTCCCTAACATTTCATGGAGACCAAGGATTAGGGTAGGCCCACTCAGGCAAGCCTGCCTTTTGATTGACCCCACGAATTAGGCTAAGCTCACCCAGGTGAGCCTACCTTTTGATGGACACCATGGATTGTGCCAGGCCTATGATCAACAGCATGGATTAGGCCAGGCCCAGTCAAGATAGCCTGCCTTTTTTTTTTTTTTTTTTTTGCTAGCCTGCCTTTTGATTGACACCACAGATGAGGCCAGGCCAACCCAGCTTAGTCTGAGTTTTCATCAACACCATGCTTAGGCCAGGCCCACCTAAGATATCTGCCATTGATGGAGACCAAGCGCACTCAGCCTAGCCTGGCTTTTGTGGGATACCACTGATCAGGCCAGGCCCACCAAGGCTAGCCTGCTTTCTGATTGACATCACGCATAAGTCCAGGGCAACCCAGGCTAGCCTGCCTTTTCATCGACACCAGTGATTACTTCAGGCCCACCTAAGCTACCTGCCATTGATGGAGACCACAACTACACCAGGCCATCCCAAGCTAGCCTGGCTTTTGATTGACACCAAGCATTAGGCCAGGCCCACCCATGGTAGCCTGTTCTTCAATTGACACCATGGATTAGGTCAGGCCAACTCAGCCAAACCTGCCTTTTGTTTGACACCACTGATTAGGCCAGGCCCACCCAGGCTAGGCTGACTTTTGTTTCATACCATGGATTAGCCCACCCAGGCTAGCCTCCCAATTGATGGAGATGACAGATTAGGCCAGGCCCACACAGGGTAGACTGACTTTTGACCTACACCACTGATTAGGCAAGGCCCACCCAGGTTAGCCTACCTTTTGATTGACAGCATGGATTAGGCCGGGCCCACCCAGGGTAGCCTGCATTTCAGTTGACACCAAGTATAAGGCCAGGCTCACCCAGGATTGTTTGTCTTTTGACTGATGCCACTACTCATGTTATGCCCACCTAGGCTAGTCTACCTTTTGATTGACACCACTCATTAGGGCACGCTCACTCATTCTAGCCTGCCTTTCTTTAACACCACTGTTAAGGCCAGGCACACTAAGACTAGCTTGCCTTTTGATCAACACCACAGATTAGGCCAGGCCCACCTATTCTAGCCTGCAGTTTGATGGAAACCACGATTAGACCAGGCCCACTCAGGCTAGCCTTCCTTTAGACTGGCACTGCTGATTAGGCCAGGCATACCCAGACTTGCCTGCCTCTTGAGGGAGACCATGGATTAGGCCAGGCCCACTCAGGGTAGCCTGTGTTTTGATTGACACCACTGATTCGGCCACACCCTCCCTGGCTAGAGTGACTTTTGAATGACATCATGGATTAGACCATGCTCATCCAGGCAAGCCTGTCTTTTGATTGACACCATGGGTGAGACCAGGCCCAATCAGCCTAGCCTTCTTTTTGATTGATACCACTGTTTTGGTCAGGCTCACCCAGGCTAGCCTGCCTTTTGATCGACACCACTGCTTAGGCCAGGCCCACCTAAGATACCTGCCATTGATGGAGACCATGATTAGACCAAGTGCAGTCAGACTACCCCGGTTTTTGATTGATACCACTGATTAGGCCAGGCCCACCAAGGCTAGCCTGCTTTTTGATCAACACTATGGATTAACCTAGGCCTTCCTAGGCTAGCCTCCTGTTTGATCGACACCACGCGTAAGGCCAGGGCGACCCAGGCTTGTCTGCCTTTTTCGAAATCACTGATTACTCCAGGCCCACCTAAATTACCTGCCTTTCATGGAGACCACGACTACACGAGGCCCACTCAGGCTATCCTGGCTTTTGATCAACACCATGCATTAGGTCAGGCCCACCCACGGTAGCCTGTTTTTCAATTGACATCACAGATTAGGTCAGGTCAAACCAGGCAAGCCTTCCTTTTGTTTGACACCACTGATTAGGCCAGGCCCACCCAGGCTAGCCTGCCTTTTGATTGACACCATGGATTATGCCAGCCCCACCAAGGCTAGCTCCCATATGATGGAGACCATGGATTAGGCCAGGCCCACCTAGGCCTGTCTATCTTTTGATTCACACAGTGGATTAGGCCAGGCCCATTCAGGCTACCCTCCTTTTGATCAACACCACTTATTAGTTCAAGCCCACCCATGCTGGCCTGCCTTTTGCTTGACATGACGGATTAGGCTGGACCCACCCAGGATAGCCTGCCTTTCGATGGACACCATGGATTAGGCCAGGCCCATCCAGGCTGGTCTGCCTTCTGATGGACACCATGCATTAGGCCAGGCTCACCCAGGCAAGCCTACCTTTTGTTTGACACCATGGATTTGACCAGGCCCACTCAAGCTAGCCTTCCTTTTCATCCACACCACTGACTAGGCCAGGCACACACAGGGTGGTCTGCCTTTTCATCAGTACCACTGATTAGGCCAGGCCCACCCAGGCTTGTCTGCCATTTGATTGACACCACTGATTAAGCAAGGTGCACCTAAACAACCTTATGCTTGATGCAGACCACGATTAGGCCTGGCCTACTCAGGATAGCCTGTCTTTTGACCCTTCCACTGATTAGGCCAGGCCCACCCAGGCTAGCCTGCCTTTTGATTGACACCATAGATTAGGCCAGGCCTACCTATGCTGGTCTGCCTTTTGATTGACACCATGGAATAGGCCCGGCCCACCCAGGTTATCCTGCCTGTTGAGTGAACCACAGATTTGACTAGGCCCACTCCAGTAGTCTAGCTTTGATTGACACCATGGATTAAGCCAGGCCCACCCAGGCTTGCCTGCCTTTTGATTGACACCACGGATTAGGCCAGGCCCACCTATGCTAGCCCACTTTATGATCTATGGATTAGGCCAGGCCCTCCCAGGCTACCCTACCTTTTGTTCCACATCATGCATTAGGCCAGGCTGACCCAGGCTAGCCTGCCTTTTCATTGACACCACTGATTACTCCAGGCCCACCTAAGCCACCAGCCTTTGATGGAGACCACAATTACACCAGGCCCACACAGGCTAGCCTGCCTTTTGGTTGACACCATGCATTAGGTCAGTACCACCCAGGATACCCTGCATTTCAGTTGACACCACGGATTAGGCCAAGCCCACCCATGCTAGCCTGCCACTTGACTGAAACCACAGATTAAACCAGGCCCACTCAGGATAGCCTGACCTTTGACAAATACACTCATTAACTCAAGCCCACCTATGCTACAAGGCCATTTCATGAAGACCAAGGATTAGACCAGGCTTTTCAGGCTAGCCTGCCTTTTGATCAACACCACTGATTAAACCAGGCCCACCATGGCTTGCCTGCCATTTAATGGAGACCAAGGTTAGACCAGGTCCACTCAGGCTAGCCTGGCTATTGATCAATACCACTGATTAGGCCAGGCCCACCAAAAATAGCCTTTTGAATGACACAACTGATTATGCCAGGCCTACCCAGGCTTTCCTCCTATTTAATGGAGACCATGGATTAGGTGAGGCCCACCCAGCCTCATTTGCCTTTTAACTGACCCCACTATTCATGCTATACCAACCTAGGCTATGATACCTTTTAATCGACACCACTTATTAGGCCAGGCCCACCTAAGATACCTGCCATTTGATGGAGACCACGATGAGACCAGGCACACACAGGCTAGCCTGGCTTTTGATCGACAGAACTGATTAGGTCAGGCCCAGTGAGGCTAGTTGGCCGTTTGATGGAGAACAAGTATTAGAGGAGGCCCATGCAGGGTGGCCTCCTTTTTGATTGACACCACTGATTATGCCAGGTCCACCCTGGCCAACCTGTGTTTTGATTGATACCAGGGTTTAGGCCAGGCCCACCCAGGAGAGCCTCTCTTTTGATGGAGACCACGTATTAGGCCAGGCACACCAAGAGTTGCCTGACTCTTGATCATATGACTGATCAGTGGTGTCAATCAAAAGGCAGGCTAGCCTGAGTGGGCCTGGCATAATCCATGTGGTCAATCAAAAGTCAGACTAGCCTGGGTGTGCCTAGTCTAGTCAAGGTCTCCATCAAATCGCAGGTATCTCAGGTGGGCCTGGCCTAATCTGTGGTGTCAATCAAAAGGCAGGTAGACTTTTGAATGAGACCATGGATTAGGCCAAGCCCACCCTGGGTAGACTGACTTTTAACCTGCACCACTGATTAAGCCAGGCCCACCCAGACATGCTTGCCTTTGATCCTTCCATGGATTAGGCCAGGCCCTCCCAGTATAGGTTCTCTTTTGATTGATGCTAGGCCTAATCAGTTGGCTTAAAGCTGACATTCAGAAAACTAAGATTATAGCATCACTTCATGGCAAATAGATGGGGAAAGAGTGGCAGACTTTTATTTTTTTGGTCTCCAAAATCACGGCAATGGTGACTGCAGCCATGAAATTAAAAGATACTTGCTCCTAAAAAGAAAAGTTTCAACCAATCTAGACAGCATATTAAAAACCAGAGACATTACTTTGCCAACAAAGGTCCATCTAGTCAAAGTTTCGTTTTTCCAGTAGTCATGTGTGGATGTGATTAGGCCAGGCCCACCCAGGCTAGCCTCTCCTTGGATTGACACCACTGATTAGACCAGGCTCATCTAAGCTACCTGTTGTTTCATGGAAGCCACAATTAGACCAGGCACACTCAGGCTAGCCTGGTTTTTGATAGACAGCACTGATTAGGCCAGGCCCTACAAGGCCAACCTGCTTTTTGTTTGACACCATGGATGAGAACAGTCCCACCCAGGCTAGCCTGCCATTTGATTGAGACCATGGATTAGGCCAGGCCACCCAAGCTTATTTGCCTTTTGGTGGATACCACTGATTAGGCTAGGCCCAGAAAGGTTAGCCTGCCTTTTGTTTGACACCATGGATTAGGCCAGGCCCACCCAGGCTACCATCCTTTGATAGACATCAGTTATTAGTTCAAGCCCACCCAGGTTATCCTGACTGTAGTTTGACACCATGATAGGGACTAGGCTGATCTAGGTTACACTAGTGTTTGATCAACACCACTGATTAGGCCTGGCCCACCCAGGAGCGGCTGCCTCTTGATTGACATCATGGATTAGTTTAAGTCCACCCAGGATACACTGACTTTTGATAGACACCACTGATTAGGCCAAGGAAACCCCGGCAAGAGTGCCTATGATCAACAGCATGGATTAAGCCAGGCCCAGTCAAGCTAGCCTGCCTTTAGATTGACACCATGGATGAGGCCAGGCCAACCCAGCTTAGCCTGACTTTTCATCAACACCACTGCTTAGGCCAGGCCCACCTAAGATATCTGCCATTGATGGAGACCACGATTAGACCAAGCTCACTCAAGCTAGCCTGACTTTTGATTGATACCACTGATTAGGCCAGGCCCACCATGGGTAGCCTGCTTTCTGATTGACATCATGCATAAGGCCAGGGTGACCCAGGCTAGCCTGCCTTTTCATCGACACCAGTGATTACTCCAGGCCCACCTAAACTACCTGCCATTAATGGAGACCATGACTACACCAGGCCATCCCAAGCTAGCCTGGCTTTTGATCAACACCACGCATTAGGTCAGAAACAACCACGGTAGCCTGTTCTTCAATTGACACCATGGATTAGGTCAGGCCAACCCAGGCAAACCTGCCTTTTGTTTGACATCACTGATTAGGCCAGGCCCACCCAGGCTAGGCTGACTTTTGATTCACACCATGCATTAGCCGACCCAGGCTAGCCTCCCATTTGATGGAGATGACAGATTAGGCCAGGCCCACACAGGGTAGACTGACTTTTGACCTACACCACTGATTAAGCAAGGCCCACCCAGGTTAGCCTACCTTTTGATTGACAGCATGGATTAGGCCAGGCCCACCCAGGGTAGCCTGCATTTCAATTGACACCAAGTATAAGGCCAGACTCACCCAGGATTGTTTGCCTTTTGACTGATGACACTACTCATGTTATGCCCACCTAGGCTAGTCTACCTTTTTATTGACACCACTGATTAGGCCAGGCCCAACTAAGCTCCCTGCCGTCTGATGGTAACCACGATTAGACCAGGCCCACTCAGGCTAGCCTGCCTTTTCATCAATACCAGTGATTAGGCCAGGCCCACCAAGACTAGCCTGCTTTTTGATTGATACCATGGATTAGGCCAGGCCCACCCACGGTACCCTGCCACTTGGTGGATATCACGGATTAGGACCACTCAGGCTAGCCTGCCATTTCATGATGTGCAAGGATTAGGCTTGGCCCAGTCAAGCTAGCCTGCCTTTAGATGGACCCCACTGGTTAGGTCAGGACAACCCTCGCTAGCCTGCAGTTTCATGGAGACCAAGGATTAGGTCTGGACCATTTAGGCTAGCCTGCCTTTTGATGGATACCACTGATTAGACCAGGCACACTCAAGCTACCCTGTCTTTTGATCAACACCTCTGATTAAGACAGGCCCACCCATGCCTCCATGCCATTTCATGGAGACAAGAATTAGGCCAGGCCCACTCAAGCTAACCTACCTTTTGCTTGACGCCACTGTTTAGGCCAAGCTCACCCAGGCTGGTCTGCCTTTTGATCGACACCACACATCAGTCCAGGCTCACCCAGGGTAGCCTGCATTTCAATTGACAACACGGATAATGCCAGGCCCACCCAGGCTTGTTTACCTTTTGATCGACATCATTGATTAGCTCATGCACAACCAGGCTAGCCTGCCTCTTGATTGACAGCATGGATTAGGCCAGGCCCAGCCAGGCTGCACTAGCTATTGATTGAAACCACTGATTAGGTCAGGCCCACCCATGATACAGTACCTCTTGACTGACACCATGGATTGGGCCAGGCCCACCCAGGCTTGCCTGCCTTTTGATCCATGCCATGGATTAGGCCAGGCACAGCCATGATATACTACCTCTTCATCGACACCACTGCTTAGACCTGCCCCACCTAAGATACCTGCCATTGATGGAGACCACGATTAGACCAAGTGCACTCAGGCTAGCCTGGCCTTTGATCGATACCACTGATTAGGTCAGGCCCACGAAGGCTAGCCTGGTTTTTGATGGACACTATGGATTAGCCTAGGCCTTCCCAGGCTAGCCTCCATTTTGATCAACATCAGACATAAAGCCAAAGCAACCAAGGCTAGCCTGCCTTTGATTGACTCCACAGATTAGACCAGGAACCTCAAGCTAGCCTGAATTTTGATCCACACCACTGATTAGGCCAAGCCCACCCAGGATTGCTGACCTGTTGATTGACATCATGGATTAGCACAGGGCCACCCAGACTAGCCTGCCTTGAATTGACACCACTGATTCTGGAACGCCCACCCAGGATAGCCCATGGACTAGGCCAGGCCCACCCAGGCAAGACTGCCTTTTGAGAGACACCACTGATGAAGCCACACCCATCCAGGATACCCTACCTCTTGATTGACACCATAGATTAGGTCATGCCCACCCAGGAGAGCCTACCTCTTGACTGACACCATGATAGGGGCCAGGCCAACCCAGGCTACACTAGTGTTTGATTGATAACACTGATTAGGCCCGGCCCACCCAGGCTAGCCTGACTTTTGATCCACACCACCCATTAGGCCAGGAGAACCCAGGAGATCCTACCTCTTGATTGATATCATGGATTAGGCTAGGCCCACCCAGGATACACTAGCTTTTGATTGACACCACTGATTAGGCCAGGGCAACCCAGGCAAGAGTGCCTTTGATTGACACCATGGATTAGGCCAGGTCCAGGCAAGCTAGCCTGCCTCTTGATTGACACCATGGATTAGGCTAGGCCCACCCAGGCTTCACTAGCTTTTGATGACACCACTGATTAGGCCAGGCCCACCCAGGTCAGACTGCCTTTAGATTGATACCACTGATTAAGCAACTTCCACCCAGGATATCCTACCTCTTGACTGACACCATGGATTGGGCCAGGCCCACCCAGGCTACACTAGCTTTTGATTGACACTACTGATTAGGCCATGCCCAGAAAGGCAATCTCCCTTTTGATTGACACCATGGATGAGGCCATGCCCAATCAGCCTAGCCTTCCTTTTGATCAACATTACTGTTTAGGCCAGGCCGACCCAGGCTAGCTTGCCTTTTGATCATACCACGGATTAGGCCAGGCCAACCCAGACTAGCCTACTGGTTAATGGAGACCACAGATTAGGTAAGATCCACTCAGGGTAGCCTGCATTTTCATTGACACCACTGATTTGGCCACACCCTCCCTGGCTAGAGTGACTTTTGATTGAGTCTATGCATTAGGCAAGGCTCTCCCAGACTGGCCTGACTTTTAATCGACACCGTGGATTAGGCAGGACAACCCAGGGTAGCCTGTGTTTCACTTGAGACCAGATAAGGCCAGGCCCACCCAGGCTTGTTTGCCTTTTGACTGACACCACTCATGCTAGGCCCACCCAGGATAGTCTGACTTTTGATTGGCACCATGGATTAGGCCAGGCCGCACATTACTTTGCCAGCAGAAGTCCGTCTGGTCAAGGCTATGGTTTTCCCAGTGGTCATGTATGAATGTGAGAGTTGGACTGTGAAGAAAGCTGAGCGCCTTAGAATTGATGCTTTTGAACTATGGTGTTGGAGAAGACTCTTGGGAGTCCCGTGGACTGCAAGGAGATCCAACTCGTCCATCCTAAAGATCAGTCCTGGGTGTTCATTGGAAGGACTGATGATGAAGCTGAAACTTCAGTACTTTGGCCACCTCATGCCAAGAGTTGACTCATTGGAAAAGACCCTGATGCTGGGATGGATTGGGGGCAGGAGGAGAGGGGACGACAGAGGATGAGTTGGTTGGATGGCATCACCGACTCGATGGACATGGGTGTGAGTAAACTCCGGGAGTTGGTGATGGATAGGGAGGCCTAGAGTGCTGTGATTCATGGGGTCAAAAAGAGGCCGACACGACTGAGCGACTGAACTGAACTGAACTGAACCCAGGGTGGTCTGCCTGTGGATTGACAACATGGATAGGCCAGGTCCACCCCGACCTACCTGCCTTTTGATCGATACCATGGATCACACGAGGCCCTCTCAAGCTAGCCTGCGTTTTGATTGACACCATGGATTTGGCCAGGTCCAACCCAGCTAGCCTCCTTTTTGATCAACACCACGTATTAGGTCAGGCCCACCCTTGGTAGCCTGTGTTTCAGTTGACACCATGGATTAGGTCAGGCCCACTCAGGCTGGTCTGCCTTTTGATCGACACCTCGCATTAGGCCAGGACCATCCAGAACACCTGCGTTTCAGTTGACACCTCAGATAAGGACAGGCTCACCCAGGCTATACTGACTTCTGATTGACATCACGGATTAGTCCAGGCCCACCCATGCTAGCCTGCTGCTTCACTGAAGCCACAGATTAGGCCAGGACTACTCAAGATATCCCGCCTTTTGATTGACACAACTGATTAACTCAGGCCCACCCATGCTACAAGGCTGTTTCATGAACACCAAGGCTTAGGCCAGGCTTTTCAGGCTAGCCTGCCATTTGATCGACACCACTGATTAGACCAGGCCCACCATAGCTAGCCTGCGGTTTCATCAAGACCAAGATTAGACCAGGCCCACTCAGGCTAGCCTGGCTTTTGATCGACACCACTGATTAGGCCAGGCCCACCAAGGATAGCCTGCTTTTTGATCGACACCATGAATTAGGCCAGGTCTACCCAGGTTAGCCTGCCTTTTGATCAACACCACTGATAATGCCAGGCCCATCCAGGCTTTCCTTCTGTTTGATGGAGACCATGGATTAGGTGAAGTCCACCAAGAGTAACCCACCTTTTCATTGACACCACTGATTAGGCCTGGCCCACCCAGGCTACCATCCTTTTGATTGACACCACTTATTAGTTCAAGTCCACCCAGGTTATCCTGACTGTAGATTGGGACCATGATATGACCAGGACAACCCGGGCTACAATAGTGTTTGATAAACACCACTGATTAGACCCGGCCCACCCAGGCTTGCCTGCCTTTTGATTGACACCATGGATTAAACCAGGCACACAGAAGCTAGCTTGCCTTTTGATTGACACCACTGATTAGGCCACACCCACCCAGGAGAGGCTACCTCTTGAGTGACATCATGGATTAGGCCAGGTCCACCCAGAATACACTAGCTTTTGATGGACACCACTGATAAGGCCAGGGAAACCCAGGCAAGAGTGCCTTTCATCAATACCATGGATTAGGCCAGGCCCAGTCAAGCTAGCCTGCCTTTTGATGGACACCACTGATTAGGCCAAGAAAACCCAGGCAAGAGTACCTACGATCAACAGCATGGATTAGGCCAGGCCCAGTCAAGCTAGCCTGCCTTTATATTGACACCATGGATGAGGCCAGGCCAACCCAGCTTAGTCTGAGTTTTCATCAACACCACTGCTTAGGCCAGGCCCACCTAAGATATCTGCCATTGATGGAGACCACTCCATCAATCGGCCATTGATGGAGACCAAGCGCACTCAGGCTAGCCTGGCTTTTGATTGATACCACTGCTTAGGCCAGGCCCACCTGAGAGATCTGCCATTGATGGAGACCAGAGCACTTAGGCTAGCCTGGCTTTTGATTGATACCACTGATCAGGCCAGGCCCACCAAGGCTAGCCTGCTTTCAGATCGACATCACGCATAAGTCCAGGATGACCCAGGCTAGCCTGCCTTTTCATCGACACCAGTAATTACTCCAGGCCCACCTAAACTACCTGCCATTGAGGGAGACCACGACAACACCAGGCCATCCCAAGCTAGCCTGGCTTTTGATTGACACCATGCATTAGGTCAGGCCCACCCATGGTAGCCTGTTCTTGAATTGACACCATGGATTAGGTCCGACCAACCCAGGCAAACCTGCCTTTTGTTTGACACCACTGATTAGGCCAGGCCCACCCAGGCTAGGCTGACTTTTGATTCACACCATGGATTAGTCCACCCAGGCTAGCCTCCCAATTGATGGAGATGACAGATTAGGCCAGGCCCACACAGGGTAGACTGACTTTTGACCTACACCACTGATTAGGCAAGGCCCACCCAGGTTAGCCTACCTTTTGATTGACAGCATGGATTAGGCCAGGCCCACCCAGGGTAGCCTGCATTTCAATTGACACCAAGTATAAGGCCAGGCTCACCCAGGATTGTTTGCCTTTTGACTGATGACACTACTCATGTTATGCCCACCTAGGCTAGTCTACCTTTTGATTGACACCACTCATTAGGGCACGCTCACTCATTCTAGCCTGCCTTTCTTTAACACCACTGTTAAGGCCAGGCACACTAAGACTAGCTTGCCTTTTGATCAACACCACAGATTAGGCCAGGCCCACCTATTCTAGCCTGCAGTTTGATGGAAACCACGATTAGACCAGGCCCACTCAGGCTAGCCTGCCTTTAGACTAACACTGCTGATTAGGCCAGGCCTACCCAGACCTACCTGCCTCTTGAGGGAGACCATGGATTAGGCCAGGCCCACTCAGGGTAGCCTGTGTTTTGATTGACACCACTGATTCGGCCACACCCTCCCTGGCTAGAGTGACTTTTGAATGACATCATGGATTAGACCATGCTCACCCAGGCAAGCCTGTCTTTTGATTGACACCATGGGTGAGACCAGGCCCAATCAGCCTAGCCTTCTTTTTGATTGATACCACTGTTTTGGCCAGGCTCACCCAGGCTAGTCTGCCTTTTGATCAATACCACTGCTTAGGCCAGGCCCACCTAAGATACCTGCCATTGATGGAGACCACGATTAGATCAAGCGCAGTCAGGCTAGCCCGGTTTTTGATTGATACCACTGATTAGGCCAGGCCCACCAAGGCTAGCCTGCTTTTTGATCAGCAGTATGGATTAGCCTAGGCCTTCCTAGGCTAGCCTCCTGTTTGATCGACATCACGCATAAGGCCAGGGCGACCCAGGCTTGTCTGCCTTTTTCGAAACCACTGATTATTCCAGGGCCACCTAAACTACCTGCCTTTGATGGAGACCACGACTACACAGAGGTCCACTCAGGCTATCCTGGCTTACGATCAATACCATGCATTAGGTCAGGCCCACCCACGGTAGTCTGTTTTTCAATTGACATCACAGATTAGGTCAGGTCAAACCAGGCAAGCCTGCCTTTTGTTTGACACCACTGATTAGGCCAGGCCCACCCAGGCTAGTCTGCCTTTTGATTGACACCATGGATTATGCCAGCCCCACCAAGGCTAGCTCCCATATGATGGAGACCATGGATTAGGCCAGGCCCACCTAGGCCTGTCTATCTTTTGATTCACACAGTGGATTAGGCCAGGCCCATTCAGGCTACCCTCCTTTTGATCAACACCACTTATTAGTTCAAGCCCACCCATGCTGGCCTGCCTTTTGCTTGACACGACGGATTAGGCTGGGCCCACCCAGGATAGCCTGCCTTTCGATGGACACCATGGATTAGGCCAGGCCCATCCAGGCTGGTCTGCCTTCTGATGGACTCCATGCATTAGGCCAGGCTCACCCAGGCAAGCCTACATTTTGATTGACACCATGGATTTGACCAGGCCCACTCAAGCTAGCCTTCCTTTTCATCCACACCAATGACCAGGCCAGGCACACACCGGGTGGTCTGCCTTTTCATCAGTACCACTGATTAGGCCAGGCCCACCCAGGCTTGTCTGCCATTTGATTGACACCACTGATTAAGCAAGGTGCACCTAAACAACCTTATGCTTGATGCAGACCACGATTAGGCCTTGCCTACTCAGGATAACCTGCCTTTTGACCCTTCCACTGATTAGGCCAGGCCCACACAGGCTAGCTTGCCTTTTGATTTATACCACTGATTAGGCCAGGCCCACCCAGGCTTGTCTTCCATTTAATTGACACCACTGATTAAGCAAGGAGCACCTAAACAATCATTTGCTTGATGCAGACCACGATTAGGCCTGGCCTACTCAGGATAGCCTGCCTTTTGACACTTCCACTGATTAGGCCAGGCCCACCCAGGCTTGTCTTCCATTTAATTGACACCACTGATTAAGCAAGGAGCACCTAAACAATCATTTGCTTGATGCAGACCACGATTAGGCCTGGCCTACTCAGGATAGCCTGCCTTTTGACACTTCCACTGATTAGGCCAGGCCCACCCAGGCTAGCCTGCCTTTTGAGTGAACCACAGATTTGACTAGGCCCACTCCAGTAGCCTAATTTTGATTGACACCATGAATTAGGCCAGGCATACACAGGCTTGCCTGCCTTTTGATTGACACCACAGATTAGGCCAGGCCCACCTATGCTAGCCAACTTTATGATCTATGGATTAGGCCAGGCCCTCCCAGACTACCCTACCTTTTGTTCCACATTATGCATTAGGCCTGGCTGACCCAGGGTAGCCTGCCTTTTCATTGACACCACTGATTCCCCAGGCCCACCTAAGCCACCAGCCTTTGATGGAGACCACGATTACACCAGGCCCACACAGGCTAGCCTGCCTTTTGATCGACACCATGCATTAGGTCAGGACCACCCAGGATACCCTGCATTTCAGTTGACACCACTGATTAGGCCAAGCCCACCCATGCTAGCCTGCCACTTGGCTGAAACCACAGATTAAACCAGGCCCACATAAGATAGCCTGACCTTTGATCACACACTGTCTAACTCAAGCCCACCCATGCTACAAGGCCATTTCATGAAGACCAAGGATTAGACCAGGCTTTTCAGGCTAGCCTGCCTTTTGATCAACACCACTGATTAAGCCAGGCCCACCATCGCTTGCCTGCCGTTTGATGGAGACCGGGATTAGACCAGGTCCACTCAGGCTAGCCTGGCTATTGATCAATACCACTGATTAGGCCAGGCCCATCAAGGATAGCCTGCCTTTTGATTGACACAACTAATTATGCCAGGTCCACCCAGGCTTTCCTCCTTTTTAATGGAGACCATGGTTTAGGTGAGACCCACCCAGAGTAACCTGCCTTTTGATCATACACCACGGATTAGGTCAGGCCCACCATTGCTTCCCTAACATGTCATGGAGACCAAGGATTAGGGTAGGCCCACTCAGGCTAGCCTGCCTTTTGATTGACACCATGGATTATGCCAGGCCCACCCAGGCTAGCCTCCCCTGTGATGGAGACCACGGATTAGTCCAGGCCCACTTAGGCTAGGCTAACTTTTTGATTGACACCATGGTGTATGCCAGGCACACCTAGGCTAGACTGCTTTTTGATTGCCACCACTGATTAGGCCAAGCTCCCCCAGGCTAGTCTGCCTTTTGATCAACACCACATATTAGGCCAGGCTCACCCAAGGTAGCCTGCATTTAAACTAACACCATGGATAATGCCCAGGCCCACCCAGGCTTGTTTGCCTTCTGACTGACAGCAATCATTATGCTATGTCCTCCCAGGCTAGTCTGCCTTTTGATAGACACCACGGATTAGGTGAGGCCAACAGTTAGACCCTCTCAGGGTAGACTGTTTTTTGATTGATACCACTGGTTAGAATAGGCCCACCCTGGCTAGCCTGATTTTGATTGACATCATGGATTAGACCAGGCCCACCCAGGGAAGAGTTTGCTTTGATTGACACCACGGATTAGCCTAGACCCACCAGGCTAGCCTACTTTGGTTTGATTGACACCACTGATTAGGCCAGGCCCACCTAAGATACCTGCCATTTGATGGAGACCAGGATTAGACCAAGCCAGTCAGCTAGCCTGGCTTTTGATTGATAACACTGATTAGGTGAGGCCCACCCAACTTAGCCTGCATTTCAATTGACACCACTGATTAGGCCAGGCCCACCTCGCATTAGGCCAGGACCATCCAGGACACCTGCATTTCAGTTGACACCTCGGATAAGGACAGGATCACCCAGGCTATACTGACTTCTGATTGACATCACTAGCCTGCTGCTTCACTGAAACCACATATTAGGCCAGGACCACCCAGGCTTGCCTGCCTTTTGATTGACACCATGGATTAAACCAGGCACACTGAAGCTAGCTTGCCTTTTGATTGACACCACTGATTAGGCCACGCCTACCCAGGAGAGGCTACCTCTTGAGTGACATCATGGATTAGGCCAGGTCTACCCAGGATACACTAGCTTTTGATGGACACCACTGATTAGGCCAGGGAAACCCAGGCAAGAATGCCTTTGATCAACACCATGGATTAGGTCAGGCCCAGTCAAGCTAGCCTGCCTTTTGCGGATTAGGCCAGGTGAAATCAGGCTTTACTAGCTTTTGATCGACATCACTGATTAGACCAGGCCCACCCATGTCAGACTGCCTTTAGATTAGGTCACCACTGATTAGGTCACTTCCATACAGGATATCCTACTCTTGATTGACACCAGTGATTAGGCCACACCCACGCAGGCTAGCCTGATTTTCATTGACACCATGGATTATGATAGGCCTACCCAGGCTGGCCTCCCAGTTGATGGAGACCACGGATTAGGCCAGGCCCACCCAGGGTAGCCTTTGGTTTAATTGACACCATGTATTACGCCAGGCCCACCCTGCTAGCCTGCTTTTGATTGACACCACTCATTAGGGCACTGCTCACTCATTCTAGCCTGCCTTTCATCAAGCCTGCCTTTCATCAACACCACTGTTAAGGCCAGGCACACCAAGACTAGCTTGCCTTTTGATCAACACCACAGATTAGGTCAGACCCACCTATTCTAGCCTGCAGTTTGATGGAGACCACGATTAGACCAGGCCCACTCAGGCTAGCCTGCCTTTAGACTGACACTGCTGATTAGGCAAGGCCTACCCAGACTTGCCTGCCTCTTGAGGGAGACCATGGATTAGGCCAGGCCCACTCAGGGTAGCCTGTGTTTTGATTGACACCACTGATTCGGCCACACCCTCCCTGGCTAGAGTGACTTTTGAATGACATCATGGATTAGACCATGCTCACCCATGCAAGCCTGTCTTTTGATTGACACCATGGGTGAGACCAGTCCCAATCAGCCTAGCCTTCTTTTTGATTGACACCACTGTTTTGGCCAGGCTCACCCAGGCTAGCCTGCTTTTTGATCAACACCACTGCTTAGGCCAGGCCCATCTAAGATACCTGCCATTGATGGAGACCATGATTAGACCAAGCGCAGTCAGGCTAGCCTGGTTTTTGATTGATACCACTGATTAGGCCAGGCCCACCAAGGCTAGCCTGCTTTTTGATCAACACTATGGATTAGCCTAGGCCTTCCTAGGCTAGCCTCCCGTTTGATCAACATCACGCATAAGGCCAGGGCAACCCAGGTTAGCCTGCATTTTTCAATACCACTGATTACTCCAGGCCCACCTAAACTACATGCCATTGATGGAGACCATGACTACACGAGGCCCACTCAGTTTATCCTGGCTTACGATCAACACCATGCATTAGGTCAGGCCCAGCCACGGTAGCCTGTTTTTCAATTGACATCACAGATTAGGTCAAGTCAAACCAGGCAAGCCTGCCTTTTGTTTGACACCACTGATTAGGCCAGGCCCACCCAGGCTAGCCTGCCTTTTGATTGACACCATGGATTATGCCAGCCCCAGCAAGGCTAGCCCCCATGTGATGGAGACCATGGATTAGGCCAGGCCTACCCAGGCTAGGTGCTGCTTTGTGGAGACCCAGGATTAGGCCAGGCCCACCCAGGCCTGTCTATCTTTTGATTCACACAATGGATTATTCCAGGGCCATTCAGGCTACCCTCCTTTTGATCAATACCACTTATTAGTTCAAGCCCACCCTGGCTGTCCTGCCTTTTGATTGACACTACGGATTAGGCTGGGCCCACCAGGATAGCCTGCCTTTTGGTGGACAAATGGATTAGGCCAGGCCCAACCAGGCTGGTCTGCCTTTTGATGGCCTCCATGCATTAGGCCAGGCTCACCCAGGCAAGCCTACCTTTTGACTGACACAATGGATAAGACCAGGACCACTCAAGCTAGCCTTCCTTTTCATCCACACCACTGACTAGGCCAGACACACACAGGGTGGTCTGCCTTTTCATCAGTACCACTGATTAGGCCACACCGACCCAGGACAACCTACCTCTTGATTGAATCCATGGATCAGGCCATGGATAAGTTTAGGATAAGTTTGGTTTTTCCAGTAGTCATGTATGGATATGAGAGTTAAGTTATAAAGAAAGCTGAGCACTGAAGAATTGATGCTTTCGAACTGTGGTGCTGGAGAAGACTCTTGAGAGTCCCTTGGACTGCAAGGAGACCCAACCAGTCCATCCTAAAGGAAAACAGTCCTGAATACCATTGAAAAGACTGATGTTGAAGCTGAATTTCCGATAGTTTGGCTACCTGATGCGAAGAACTGACTCATTGGAAAAGATCCTGATGCTGGGAAAGATTGAGGGCAGGAGGAGAAGGGGATGACAGAGGATGAGATGGTTGGGTGGCATCACCGACTCAATGGACATGAATTTGAGTAAACTTCGGGAGTTTACTAGCTCACCCAGGCTAGACTGCCTGTTGATCAACCCAGGCTGTTTTGCCTTTTTATTGACACCACACATTTGGCCCTGCCAGCCCTGGGTAGCCTGCATTTCAGTTGACACCATGTATAAGGCCAGGCCCATCCAGGCTTGTTTGCCTTTTGACTGACACCACTATTCATGCTATGCCCACCTAAGCTAGTCTAAACTTTGATCAACACCACTGATTAGGCCAGGCCCACCCAGTCTTGCCTGCCATTTGATTGACACCATTGATTAAGCAAGGTGCACCTAACCAACCTTTTGCTTGATGCAGACCACAGATTAGGCCTGGCCTACTCAGGATAGCCTGCCTTTTGACCCTTCCACTGATTAGGCCAGGCCCACCCAGGCTAGCTTGCCTTTTGATTGACACCATAGATTAGACCAGGCCTACCCAGACTAGCCTGCCTTTTGATTGACACCATAGATTAGGCCAGGCCCACGCAGGCTGGTCTGCCTTTTGATTGACACCACAGATTATGTCAGGCCCACCTATGCTAGCTCACTTTTTGATCTATGGATTAGGCCAGGCCCTCCCAGGCTACCCTACCTTTTGTTCCACATCATGCATTAGGCCAGGCTGACCCAGGCTAACCTGCCTTTTCATTGATGCCACTGATTACTCCAGGCCCACCTAAGCCACCAGCCTTTGATGGAGACCACGATTACACCAGGCCCACACAGGCTAGCCTGCCTTTTGATCGACACCATGCATCAGGTCAGTACCACCCAGGATACCCTGCATTTCAGTTGACACCACAGATTAGGCCAAGCCCACTCACGCTAGCCTGCCACTTGACTGAAACCACAGATTAAACCAGGCCCACTCAGGATAGCCTGACCTTTGACAAATACACTGATTAACTCAAGCCCACCTATGCTACAAGGCCATTTCATGAAGACCAAGGATTAGATCAGGCTTTTCAGGCTAGCCTGCCTTTTGATCAACACCACTGATTAAGCCAGGCCCACCATGGCTTGCCTGCCGTTTGATGGAGACCAGGATTAGACCAGGTCCACTCAGGCTAGCCTGGCTATTGATCAATACCACTGATTAGGCCAGGCCCACCAAAAATAACCTGCCTTTTGAATGACACAACTGATTATGCCAGGCCCACCCAGGCTAGCCTCCCCTGTGATGGAGACCATGGATTAGTCCAGGCTCACTCAGGCTAGGCTAACTTTTTGATTAACACCATGGTGTATGCCAGGCACACCTAGGCTAGACTGCTTTTTGATTGTCACCACTGATTAGGCCAAGCTCACCCAGGCTGGTCTGCCTTTTGATCAACACCACACGTTAGGCCAGGCTCACCCAAGGTAGCCTGCATCTCAATTGACACCACGGATAATGCCAGGCCCACCCAGGCTTGTTTGCCTTCTGACTGACAGCAATCATTATGCTATGTCCTCCCAGGCTAGTCTGCCTTTTGGTAGACACCACGGATTAGGTGAGGCCCACCAAAGGTAGCCTGCCGTTGGACCCTCTCAGGGTAGACTGTTTTTTGATTGATACCACTGGTTAGAATAGGCCCACTCTGGCTAGCCTGATTTTGATTGACATCATGGATTAGACCAGGCCCACCCAGGGAAGAGTTTGCTTTGATTGACACCACGGATTAGCCTAGACCCACCAGGCTAGCCTACTTTGGTTTGATCGACACCACTGATTAGGCCAGGCCTACCTAAGATACCTGCCATTTATGGAGACCAGGATTAGA
The DNA here is from genome assembly GCF_963930625.1 of Muntiacus reevesi. NCBI lineage: Eukaryota > Metazoa > Chordata > Mammalia > Artiodactyla > Cervidae > Muntiacus > Muntiacus reevesi. The sequence continues at coordinate 6,719,481 of NC_089271.1, read as the reverse complement.
CCAAGCCAGTCAGGCTAGCCTGGCTTTTGATTGATAACACTGATTAGGTGAGGCCCACCCAATTTAGCCTGCATTTGATTGACACCACTGATTAGGCCAGGCCCACCTAAGAAACCTGCCATTTGATGGAGACCTTGATTAGACCAGGCACACTCAGGCTACCCTGGCTTTTGACCCTTAGCACTGATGAGGCCAGGCCCAGCTAGGTTAGCCTACATTTTGACCAACATGAGGTGTGAGGCCGGGCCCACGTGGGGTAGTGTGTACTTCAATTGACAACAAGTATAAGGCCAGGCTCTCCCAGCCTCATTTGCCTTTTAACTGACCCCATTATTCATGCTATACCCACCTAGGCTATTATACCTTTTAATCGGCACCGCTGATTAGGCCAGGCCCACCCAAGATACCTGCCATTTGATGGAGACCATGATGAGACCAGGCACACACAGGCTAGCCTGGCTTTTGATCAACAGAACTGATTAGGTCAGGCCCAGCGAGGCTAGTTGGCCGTTTGATGGAGAACAAGTATTAGAGGAAGCCCATGCAGAGTGGCCTCCTTTTTGATTGACACCACTGATTATGCCAGGTTCACCCAGACTGTGTTTTGATTGATACCATGGATTAGGCCAGGCCCACCCAGGATAGCCTCCCTTTTGATGGAGACCATGGATTAGGCCAGGCATACCAAGAGCTGCCTGACTTTTGATCATATGACTGATCAGTGGTATCAATCAAAAGGCAGACTAGCCTGAGTAGGCCTGGCATAATTCATGTTGTCAATCAAAAGTCAGACTAGCCTGGGTGGGCCTGCCTGAATCAGTGGTCTCCATTAAGCAGCAGGCAAGCGTGGGTGAGCCTGGCCTAATCCGTGAAGTCTCTCGGTCTGACTCTTTGTGACCCCATGGACTGTAGCCCACCAGGCTCCACCATCTGTGGGATTTTCCAGGCAAGAATACTGGAGTGGATTTCCATTTCCTTCCCCAGGAGATTTTACCAACTCAGGGATTGAACCCGGGTCTCCTGCATTGTAGGCAGTTGATTTACCCTCTGAGCCACCAGGGAAGTCCCTGCCCTAATCCTTGGTGTCAATCAAAAGACAGGGAGCCTGGGTGGGCCTGGCCTAAACAGTGTGTCAATCAACAGGCATATTAGCCTGTAGGCCTTGCCTAATCTGTGGTGTTGATCCAAATGTAGACTAGCCTGGGTGGGCATAGCATAAGAAGTGCCCTTTGTCAAAAGGCAAAAAACCTGGGTGGTCCTGGCCTAATGTGTGGTTTTGATCAAAAGGCAGACCAGCCTGGGTGGGCCTGGCCTAATCACTGGTGTCAATCAAAATCAGGCTAGTGTTACTGGGCCTGGCCTAATAGTGGTATTGATGAAAAGGCAGGCTACCCTGACTGGCCTGGTCTAATCGTGGTCTCCATCAAAGGGCAGGCTAGCATAGGTGAGCCTGGCCTAATCAGAGGTGTCGATCAAAAGGCAGGCTAGTTGCGTGGCCCTGGCCTAAACCATGGTTTCAATCAAAAAGCATGGCCTAATCAGTGCAGTCAATCAAAAGCCAGGCTAGCCTGAGTGTGCCTGGTCTTATTGAGGTCTCCATCAAATGGCAGGTATCTCAGGTGGGCCTGGACTAATCTGTGGTGTCAATCAAAAGGCAGGTAGACTTTTGATTGAGACCATGTATTAGGCCAAGTCCACCCTGGGTAGACTGACTTTTAATCAACACAATTGATTAGGCCAGGCCCACCCAGGATGGTCTGCCTTTGATCCTTCCATGGATTAGGCCAGGCCTACCCAGTATAGCTTCTCTTTTGATTGATGCCAGGCCTGATCAGTTGGTTTAAAGCTTGACATTCAGAAAACTAAGATCATAGCATCACTTCATGGCCAATAGATGGGGAAACAGTGGCAGACTTTTATTTTTTTGGCCTCCAAAATCACAGCAGACGGTGACTGCAACCATGAAATTAAAAGATGCTTGCTCCTAAAAAGAAAAGCTATAACCAATCTAGACCACATAGTAAAAACCAGAGACATTACTTTGCCAACAAAGGTCCGTTTAGTCAAAATTTCGTTTTTCCAGTAATCATGTATGGATGTGATTAGGCCAGGCCCACCTAGGCTAGCCTGCCTTTGATTCAAACCAGGGATTAGACAGGACCACATAGGATAGGCTGACTTTTGATTTACACTCAGATTAGGCCAGGCCCACACAGGCTAGCCTCTCCTTGATTGACACCACTGATTAGGCCAGGCCCACCTAAGCTACCTCTCATGGAAACCACAATTAGACCAGGCACACCAGGCTAGCCTGATTTTTGATAGACAGCACTGATTAGGCCAGACCCACCAAGGCCAACCTGCTTTTTGATTGACACCGTGGATTAGAACAGTCCCACCCAGTCTAGCCTGCTGTCTGATTGAGACCATGGATTAGACCAGGCCACCCAAGCTAGCTTGCCTTTTGATGGATACCACTGATTAGGCCAGTGCCAGAAAGGCTAGTCTGCCTTTTGATTGACACCATGGATTCGGCCAGGCCCATCCTGACTAGCCTTCTTTTTGATCGACACCATGTGTTAGTTTAGGCCAAACCAAGTAGCCTGAAATTTGATTGACACCATGGATTAGGCCATGCCCACCCTGTCTAGCCTCTCTTTTGATGACACCACTGATTAGGCCAGGCCCACCCAGGCTAGTCTACATTTTTGATTGACACCACGGATTAGGCCAAGCCCAGCCAGGGTAGCCTGCCACTTGATGGAAACCACAGAGGAGGTCAGTCCCACTCAAACTAGCCTGCCTTTTGATGAACACCATTGATTAGGCCAGGCCCATGCATGCTAGCTTGCCAATTGATGGATACCACTGATTAATTCAGGCCCACCCATGCTACCCTAATGTTTCATGGAGACCAAGGATTAGGCCAGGCCCACTCTGGCTAGACTGCCTTTTGTTCAACACCATGCATTAGGCCAGCTTGACCAAGACTAGCCTGTCTTTTGATCGATACCACTGATTAGGCCAGGCCCACCTAAACTACCTGCCATTAATGGAGACCACATTAGACCAGGCCCAAACAGGCTAGCCTGGCTTTTGATTGACACTACGCATTAGGTCAGGCCCACCCAGGCTAGGCTCCCTGTTGATTTACACCATGGATTAGGCCAGGCCCACCAGGATAGCCTGTGTTTCAATAGACACCATGTATAAGGCCAAGTTCACCCAGGTTTGTTTGCCCTTTGCCCTTTGCCCCCTTCTTTATGCTATGCCCACCTAGGCTAGTCTATCTTTTGATCAACACCACTGATTAGTCCAGGCCCACCCAGGGCAGCTTGCATTACAGTTGACACCACTGATTAGGCCAGGCCCACCCAGGCTGGCCTGGGTTTCAATTAACACCAGGGATAGGCCTGGGTCTCTGAACCCTGGTCTCCTGCATTGTAGGCAGATGATTTACCTACCGTTTGAGCCACCAGGGAAGTCCCTGCCCTAATCCTTGGTGTCAATCAAAAGACAGGTAGCCTGAGTGGGCCTGGCCTAATCAGTGGTGTCATCAAAAGCCTGGCAGGTCTGGGTGGTCCTAGCCTAATCCGTGTTGTCAATCAACAGGCAGATTAGCCTGGGTGGGCCTTGCCTAATCCGTGGTGTCAATCCAAAGGTAGACTAGCCTGGGTGGGCATAGCATAAGTGCCATCAGTCAAAAGGCAAAAAAGTCTGGGTGGTCCTGGCCTAATGTGTGGTTTTGATCAAAAGGCAGACCAGCCTGGGTGGGCCCGGCCTAATCTGTGTTGTCAGTCAAAAGGCAGGTAGACTTTTGATTGAGACCATGGATTGGCCAAATCCACCCTGGGTAGACTGACCTTTAATCTACACCACTGATTAGGCCAGGCCCACCCAGGCTTGTCTCCCTGTTGATTGACACCACAGATTAGGCCAGGCCCACCCAGTCTAGCTTCTCTTTTGATTGACACCACTGATCCTAATCAGTTGGCTTAAAGTTCTAGACATTCAGAAAACTAAGATCATAGCATCACTTCATGACAAATAGATGGGGAAACAGTGGCAGACTTTTATTTTTTTGGTCTCCAAAATCAGACAGTGACTGTAATCATGAAATTAAAAGATGCTTGCTCCTAAAAAGAAAAGCTATAACCAATCTAGACAGCATATTAAAAACCAGAGACATTACTTTGCCAACAAAGGTCTGTCTATTCAAAGTTTCATTTTTCCAGTAGTCATGTATGGATGTGAGAGATGGACTATAAAGAAATTTGAGCACCAAAGAATTGATTCTTTTGTACTGTGGTGTTGGAGAAGAATCTTGAGAGTCCCTTGGACTGCAAGGAGATCCAACCAGTCCATCCTAAAGGAAATCAGTCCTGAATACCCATTGAAAAGACTGTTGTTGAAGCTGAATCTCTGATACTTTGGCCACTTGATGCGAAGAACTGACTCATTGGAAAAGATCCTGATGCTGGGAAAGATTGAGAGCAGGAGGAGAAGGGGACGACAGATGATGAGATGGTTGGATGGCATCACAGACTCGATGGACATGAGTTTGAGTAAACTCCAGGAGTTTACTAGCTCACCCAGGCTAGACTGCCTATTGATCGACACCACTGATTAGGCCAGGCCCAGCCAGGGTATCCTCCCATTTGATGGAGACCATGGATTAGACCAGGCCCACCAAGGGTTGCCTGACTTTTGATTGATACCACTGATTAAGTCAGGCCCATCCATGCTACCCTGCTGTTTCATGGAGACCAAGGAATAGGCAGGCCCACTCAGGCTAGCCTGCGTTTTGATCCACACCATGCATTAGGCCAGGCCGACCCAGGGAACCTGCCTTTGATTGACACCACTGATTAGGCCAGGCCGACCTAAGCTACCTGCCATTGATGGAGACCACGATTAGACCAGGCCCTCTCAGGCTGGCCTGGCTTTTGATTGACACCATGGATAAGCCCAGGTCCAACTAGGCTGGTTTGCCTTTTGATGGACACCACGCATTAGACCAGGGCCACTCAGGTGAGCCTGACTTTTGATTGACACCATGGATTAGGCCAGTCCCTCCCAGGGTAACCTGACTTTTGATGACATCACAGATTAGGCCAGGCCCACTGTTGTTAGCCTGCCACTTCAAGGGGATGAAGGATTAGGCCAGGCCCACTCAAGCTAGACTGCCTTTTGATTGACACCATGGATTAGGCTAGTATGACCCAGGATAACCTCCCAATTGATGGAGACCACGGATTAGGCCAGGCCCACTCAGGGTATTCTGCTTTTTGATTGACACCACTGATTAGGCCTGGCTCACCCAGGCTAGTCTACTTTCAAATTGGCATCACGGATTAGATCACACACACCCAGGCTAGTCTGCCTTTTGATTGACACCACGGATTAAACCAGGCCCACCAAGGCTAGCCTGGCTTTTGATAGACACCACTGATTAGGCTAGGCCCACCCAGGCTAGCCTGCCTTTTGATTCAAACCAGGGATTAGACAGGCCCACACAGGATAGGCTGACTTTTGATTTACACCCTGATTAGGCCAGGCCCACCCAGGCTAGCTTGCCTTTTTACTAGCATCACTGATTAGGCCAGGCCCAACTAAGCTACCTGCCCATTTTCATGGAAGCCACTATTAGACCAGGAACACTCAGGCTAGCCTGGCTTTTGATAGACAGCACTGATTAGGCCAGGCCTAGTAAGGCTAGCCTGTCTTTTGATTGACACCAGTGATTAGGCCAGGCCCACCCAGGCTAGTCTACATTTTTTATTGACACCATGGATTAGGCCAAGTTCATCCACGGTAGCCTGCCACTTGATGAGAACCAAAGATGAGGCCTGGCCCACTCAGGCTAGCCTGCCTTTTGATGGAAACCACGTATTACGCCAGTCCCACCCAGGGTAGCCTGTGTTTCAATAGACACCACCTGTAAGGCCAGGCTCACCCAGGCTTGTTTGCGCTTTGACTGATGCCACTCTTTATACTATGCCCACCTAGGCTAGTCTACATTTTGATCGACACCACTGATTAAGCCAGGCCCCCCCAGGCTTGCCTGCCATTTGATCGACATTACTGATTAGGCCAGGCCCAGCTAAGCTACCTGTCATTTGATGGAGACCATGGATTAGTCCAGGCCCACTCAGGGTACCCTGCCTTTTGATCAACACCATTGATTAGGCCAGGCCAACACAGGCAAGCCTACTTATTCACCAACACCACTGATTAGGTAAGGGTGGTCACCAAGGCTAGTCTGCCTTTTGATTGACACCACGGGTTAGGCTAGGCCCACTCAGGCTAGCCTGCCTTTTGATTGACACCATGGATTATGACAGGCCCACTCAGGCTAGCCTGCCTGTTAATTGACACCATGGATTAGGCCAGGCCCACACAGGCTAGCCTGCCTCCTATTTGATACCACTGATTTGGCAGGCCCACCCAGGCTAGACTGCCTTTTGATGGACACCAGTGATTAGGCTAGGCCCACTCAGCCTGGTCTGCCTTTTGATTGACACCAGGCATTAGGCCAGGCTTACCCAAGGTAGCCTGATTTTTGATGACACCACTGATTAGGGCAATCCACCCAGGCTAGCCTACCTTTTGGTTGACACCATGGTTTAGGACAGGCCCACTCAGCCTAGCCTATCTTTTGATCGATACCACTGATTAGGCCAGGCCCACCCATGCTATCCTGCTGTTTCATGGAGACCATGGATTAGGCCAGGCCCACCAAGGGTTGCCTGACTTTTGATCTTTCCACGGATCAGGCCAGGCCCAGCCAGGCTGGTCTGCCTTTTGATCCTTCCACAGATTAGGCCAGGCCCATCCAGGCTAGACTGCCTTTTGATTGAGACCATGGTTTAGGCCAAGTCCAGCCAGGCTACCCTGCCTTTTGATGGACACCAGTGATTAGGCCAGGCCCACCCAGGGCAGCTTGCCTTTTGATTGACGCCACTGATTAGGCCAGGCCCACCCAGGGCAGCCTGCCTTTTGATTGACACCACTGATTAGGCCAGGCCCACCCAGGCTAGTCTGCCTTTTGATTGACACTGTGTGCTTATGGACTGTACCCCTTCAGCTCCTCTGTCCCTGGAGATTCTCCAGGCAAGAATACGGGAAGTTGCCATGCCCTCTTCCCAAGGAAACTTCAGAAAATGGACTCGACTGAGCGACAAGCACTCTTCTGGAATTGGCCTCCCAAAGAGGAGATGATGGAGACCGAGAAGTTCTATCACATCGAACCCCAAGAGGTGAAAGCTACAAGCAGGCAGGTTTCCAGGGCTGGCCTGAGGAAGCAGTGAGTTAGCCTCCTCCCTCTTGGGACTCCACGCCCACCTGGTGCCCTGCTTCCGTCCAGTGGCCCCTGGGGGAGAGAGGTGGTGCGTAGAAGGCAGGAATAACCTCCACTCTTCCTTGGGCACTTTCCTTCCTGCATGGTCCATCGCTGGTTCTTAATTCTCCCCGCATCGGTCGCCCATGGCTGCTATCATTACCACAAACTGAAAGAGCTATAAAGCAACACACGCGGAAGCTCTCACCGGGTTAGAGGTCAGGAGTCTGAAACAGGTTGTTGGCAGGGTCAGGTCCTTCTCCAGGCTCTGGGAGGGGCAGGGGGCCGGTGTGTGTGGACACTCTTGTTTTTCTGTCTCTTCCAGGTCCTAGAGGGCCCTTTCTTTCCTTGGCTCCTGGCGCCTCTCTGCATCTTCAAAGCCAGAGGTGAAGCACCAACCTAACTTGGACCTCTGCATCCAGGCTCACATCTCCTTTTCTGCTCCTGACTTTCCTGCCTTCCTCTTACAAGGGTCCTTGGGACTCCAGGGGCCCTCTCAGACCACCCAAGACAAGGGTTCTGTCTCCAGATCTGTAATTGATGACATCTAAAGAGGAGAGTGAAAAAGTTGGCTTAAAGTTCGACATTCAGAAAACTAAGATTGTGGCATCCGGTTCCATCACTTCATGGCAAATAGATGGGGAAACAGTGGAAACAGTGTCAGACTTCATTTTTTTTGGGTTCCAAAATCACTGCAGATGGTGACTGCAGCCATGAAATTAAAAGACACTTGTCCCTTGCAAGAAAAGCTATGACCAACCTAGACAACATATTAAAAAGCAGAGACATCCTTTGCCAACAATGGTCTGTCTAGTCAAAGTTTGGATTTTCTAGTAGTCATGTCTGGATGTGAGAGTTGTACTATAAACAAAGCTGAGCACTAAGGAATGATGCTTTTGAACTGTGGTGTTGGAGAAGACTCTTGAGAGTCTCTTGGACTGCAAGGAGGTTCAACCAGTCAACCCTAAAGGAAATCAGTCCTGATTATCCATTGAAACTGAAGCTCTAATACTTTGGCCACCTGATATGAAGAGCTGACTCATTGGAAAAGACCATGATGCTGGGAAAGATTGAGGGCAGGAGGAGAAGGGGACAACAGAAGATGAGACGGTTGGATGGCATCACCGACTCAATGGACATGAGTTTGAGTAAGCTCTGGGAGTTGGTGATGGACAGGGAGGCCTGGCGTGCTGCAGTGCATGGGGTCATAAAGAGTTGGACACGACTGAGAAAGAGCTGAGCTGAGCTGAGCAGAGTCCCTCCTGCCAAGCGAGGCCACAGAATCATAGGCTCTGAGCACTAGTTTTTTAATTCTTAAAAAAAAGTTATTTCAAATATATTTTTTGGGTTGCCTGGGACTCGGTTGCTATGCTTTGGCTTTCTCTAGTTGCGGTAAGTGGTTGCTACTCTCTGGCTGCAGTGCATGGGCTTTATATATTTATTTTTTCTATTACACATAAATACAACAAACAGTCTTTGGCTGACTTAATTTCACATGGCATAATATCCTCCAAGTTCATCCATCTCGTTGCAAATGGCCAAGTTTCATTCTTTTTAATGGCTGAGTAGTATTCCATTGTGTGTGTATGTGTGTGTATGCATGTGCGTGTATCACCAGTGGTCTATTTCTGAAAACCTACCAAACAGGAGGCACCTTCATCTGAACATTGCTGGGGACCCAGGGAAGGGTGGGAGAGACAGCCGTGTGGATCCTCCAGGGAAGGCAGTGGAGACAGACGGACCCCACTCTAAGCGGCTTATGCTCTGCATTTGGGGGGGGTCATCCGGTCAAGGCGACGCTCCCCACCTTTGTCCACGCCTCGACGTGTCTTATGTGCCAAGGTGGACTATGTCTCAGCCGTCTGGGGCGGAGGTGGGGGGTGGTGAGCCACCAAAAAGGACAGCTGTCATCGCCCGCTGGGAGGCGTTCACTCCACAGCCTCGGTGGTTACAGACAGGACTGTCTGTGCTCATTCTGAAAGGATGGGTCGGGACAAAGGGTAAAATGACCGGGAGTCGGCTTACGTGCAAGGTTGCTGTAAATTCATAGGAACGTTCTGCATATAAAATATTTTGAAAGTCTTAATGATTTTAAGAACATAGGAGAGCCTGTTTCAGGTTCATAAACTGTCATCTCAACGAAGCCCTTTGAGGGCTTGCTTTAATGAACAAGTGAGGATAATTCATAATTAGCGTGCACTTTTTTTGGGGAGCCTGGGGAGAATAATCCTAGTGAAATTAAGGACTAATTATCAGGCTAGAACCCAGGAAATATATCTGGAAGAGCCAGTGTCACATTTTTTTGGATGCGTGCTAAAAATATCAGCCCCACAATAAGGGAAAATCCAATTTTAAGTTATCTAATATTTATGACATGCATGAAAAATATTTTTATTCGTTTTGTTAAAGAGAGAAGCATGAGGAAATGGTGCCAATTAATCTACCAGAGCTATATCTTAATAGGCTTTGGAAGACACTTGTCCCGAATTAGTTAATTATTCCTACAGAGTTATTACTGAAAAATCGTATTAAAAGTCAAAAGCCACACTCTTGTATTCTCTCATCTTCTTGACGATTAACTCAAAGGTAACTGCATTGCCACCAGCATGCGGGCTCCTAACAGCTTACACACAGATCTGCAATTTCCACTTCTTTTCCTCAGACTAGAATATATGTACCTGACCGTTCACCGTCTCCCCAAACTGGAGGCTTTATCTCACGTGCGTCTGTTTCCAAATGTGGAATGTTTGTTTATCCTGTCAGTGTTATCTTTAGGGAATTTACAGCCCAGTTTTGCTTGCTGATTCAGAAAAGCTTTTTTTCTCTTTTAGGAAGCTCTCCACCTAGGGTTGGCTTGTTACGTAAGAGCACCAACATCTCGAAACGATTGACATGCAGGACGCGTAGGATTTTGAAGAGATGCGATCATAATTACACATTCCCAGGTCTGGGTGGCTGCAAGAGGCTCAGGGGAAACCACGCCTGGGCAAACAGAGATTCAACAACAAAGCCAAAAAAAAAAAAAAAAAAAAAGGCAAGACATTTGTACTACCTAAGGACGTGATAGCTAAACCAACACTCTTGAAAAAAAAAAATCAACTATTTTTGCTACATGTATGAAATAGTATGGGGCTTCCCTGGTGGCGCTAGTGGTAAAGAACCCTCCTTGCAATGCAGGAGATGTAAGAGACATGGGTTCAATCCCTGGGTGGGGAAGATCCCCTGGAGGAGGGCGTGGCAACCCACTAAGGTATTCTTGCTTGGAGAATCCCCACGGACAGTCGGGGCTGGTGGGCTACAGTCCGCGGGGTGGCAGAGTCAGACACGACTGAAGCGACGTAGCAGGGACGCACACACGCGTGAAACGGCATGTGCTGTTACAGGCGTGTAAACCATCATCACAGCTCCTTGACCTGAAAACCAGATGAGTCGAGTCTCTGTGATGTTTGCTCCATTAAGGTGATTAGCCACCCTTTTCTTCATGGAGTGAAGGTTCACTCGGGTCCAGTTCCTGTCAAAACCATCACGGAATGCAGATGAGTGGAGTCCAAAATTTTTTTTTTTTTGATCTTTTAAATTATGAGCCCGCCGGTTCCTAGCAAGGCACATCCAAGGGATTTGAGAGGCACAAACGCGTTGGGAACTCCAGCAGCAGAAAAGCTGAATAAGGCAGACAGGAGAGCAGAGCCTAAATGTTCACAGCTGGCAATAGAGGGGAGCCCAATTCGGCTGGAATGTGCTTAAGCAGGAGTTTCTTGTTCTGAGCTCTTACAGGGCCGGTGAGCTATGCCCTCTGTCTCCAGCTGTGAGGGTGGGTGAGGGAACCAGAATCCGGGTGAGACGGGCAAGGGTCAGGGCGGAAGCCCCAGGGAGGATTTAAAGGTCAGAACTTGCTCTGACCGCAGCCTCGGCTCTGCTTTTAAACCCACTTTGCAAAAATTCAGTTCAAAGACGGCGGGCTCCGATTTCACAGCAGATCACTTTATGCTGAAACACCCAAACACTTCCACTGCTCCTCTGACTGAGGAGGAAACCCCCCCTGGGGGAGTGGGGTGGGGAGACAGGCTCACCAGGAGTGGCCAGGAGCTCAGAGGGTGGAACCACTGCCCAGGGGCACACCTGGGGCTATCCACTGACCCTCTCTGGGTCTCAGTCTTCTCATCTGTAGAATGGGGACAGGGCTGTCAGGAGAATGAACGGGCTTCCCTGCAGGCTCAGAGGTGAAGAGTCCATCTGTCAAGGCAGGAGACCCGGCTTTGATCCCTGGGTGGGGAAGATCCCCCGGGGAAGCGAATGGCCACGCACTCCGGTATTCTTGCCTGGGAAATCCCAGAAACAGAGGAGCCTGGCAGGCTATTATAGTTCATGGGGTCGCAACGAGTCAGACACACTTTCACCTACAACAGTACAAGACGTCTTTGCCACCCGAGACCCACCCTGCCTGACACCCCCACGGGGCAGAGGGTGGCTCTCTGCCAGCCGCACACACCCAGTTTCTTTTCCACCCACCACTAAGTAAAGACCGACAGAGAAAGCAATGGCAACCCGCTCCGGTATTCCCGCCTGCAGAAGTCCATGGGCAGAGGAGAACCTTGGCAGGCTGCGGTCCATGGGGTCGTAAAGAGTCAGACATGACTGAGCGACTTTCCCAGTAAGGACCAAAGAGTCACTTGTTCCAGGAACTTCTGAATCTTTCACGGAAAATGTTGCGGACCTGAAAAAGGCTGCAGGATTCCAAGAATGTTTCTTGAACGGCGGGGCACTCTGGCAGAGGCTTGGAGAAACCCCCATGGCAGGGAATGGACTTGCTGTGTGATGGCCACCCACCAGGAAGGCAGGCCAGGTCTCCATCCGCAAAAGACCCTCTTCTTCACCCAAACCCGAGAGCGCCAGGGCTCACGACACGTCAGGTCCGAACCCAGCGGGCTGAGAGGGTGATACACACGCCCTGCCTCAAAGACCTCCCCAAGGTAAACCCTCGCGTTGATCATTTTTTTATATATTGCAGATTAAAACCGTGACATTTTTGGGGGGACTGCATGGTATGTTGGATCTTAGTTCTTCAGGCAGGGATCAAACCTGCACTTGATATATTTGAAATAGAGTCTTAACCACTGGACCACCAGGGAAGTTGCATATTTGATATACTGGATAAATAAGATAAATTCTTAAAATTAATTTCACGTCTTTCTTTTTACCTTTTAAATCACAGCTTCAAACATCGACCTTGGGGCACATATCAATAACCTCAGATACGGAGATGACACCACCCTTATGGCAGAAAGTGAAGAACTAAAGAGCCTCTTGATGAAAGTGAAAGAGGAGAGTGAAAAAGTTGGCTTAAAGCTCAACATTCAGAAAACTAAGATCATGGCATCTGGTCCCATCACTTCATGGCAAATAGATGGGGAAACAGTGGAAATAGTGGTTGACTTTATTTTTTGGGGCTCCAAGATTACTGCAGATGGTGACTGCAGCCATGAAATTAAAAGATGCCTGCTCCTTGGAAGAAAAGTTATGACCAACCTAGACAGCATATTAAAGAGCAGAGACATTACTTTGCCAACAAAGGTCCATCTAGTCAAAACTATGGTTTTTCCAGTAGTCATGTACGGATGTTAGAATTGAACTATAAAGAAAGCTGAACACTGAAGAATTGATACTTTTGAACTGCAGTGTTGGGGAAGACTCTTGAGAGTCTTTTGGACTGAAAGGTGATCCAACCAGTCCACCCTAAAGGAAGTTAGTCCTGAATATTTATCGGAAGGATGGATGCCGAAGATGAAACTCCAATACTTTGGCCCCCTAATGCAAAGAACTGACTCACCAGAAAAGACCGTGAGGCTGGGAAAGATGGAGGGCAGGAGGAGAAGGGAACAACAGAGGACGAGATGGTTGGATGGCATCACCGACGCGATGGACATGACTTTGAGCAAGCTCCGGGAGTTGGTGATGGACAGGGAGGCCTGGCGTGCTGCAGACCATGGGGTCGCAAAGAGTTGGACACGACTGAGTGACTGAGCTGAACTTAGTTTAACAGTGTCTTTTCCAAGTTCATAGAGATTCCTCACCAGCTGAGCTTCCCTGTAGGAAATGAAATGTCACCAGAATTTGAGGCTTTACAGTATGATTTTCTTCACACAACAGAAAAGAAGCAAGTTTCAAAAATATGCTCTCCTTGCACATGAGTCTCCCAAACTGGTGGGTTTAAGGGCATCCTCTGCGAGTCCCATCATATCACCCCACCTCTTCTGCTGAGTCCTGTCGTCTCCTCTCAAAGGCTATTGGGGAGTCTGCCCCCCGGGGGGCCACGAAGCCAGCAAGTTTCCCCTCTCCCTCCTGGGTGCAGTTCCCAGCTCAACTTCTGTCTCTGCATCCTTCTCAGAAATCTTCCTTCCTCCCATCATCGCCCAGTGACGCAGGACACTGGTGCGCAATTTCAGAGACGGAGGAGACCACGCGAATGCTTCCTCGGGCTGGCATTTGTTAAACACAAAACGTCGGCATGCATATTTTAACAGGAATCAGCTTGGATCCCAAAATAGACAGAGCAACGGGAAGGATACACCAAAGGACCTCCTTTCTCTCCTGCTTTCAGCTCCAGAAAACGTGTGCAAGGCAGCTCTTGTTCTCTACCTAACTGCATCGCCACCCCGCCCCCACCCGTCAGCTACATCTTCGGAGAAAGTGTTGGCATATCTCAGACTGCACAACTGACATTCGGGGAGGTGGTGGCGGTCCACACAGCGTCCTTGCGCTCTGCATCCTTGAAAAGGAATGAGATTTTGCCTGTTGGGCTCTGGAAACAGGATCGCGCTGTGCATCCGTGCGTTGGGCTGGGCGAGTGGAGAATACGGTGTGCGGCTCACGCCCCGCGCTGCCCAGGCTGCCCCTTTGGCAGACCTGGGTGGGAGACGCTGGTCTCTTTCTTCCTCTTCCAGGGTTGTGGGACATGCTGTCTCCTGGCGAGTCGTTCAAACTCGACTTCTTACTCAGCATTGTTTCCCCTGGAGCATAAAAATCACTGCTCAAGTTTCTAGTGCGGGCAATGGAAGCTAACGAGGCAAACAAAACAGACTGAAAAATTAAGCTTGTGGGGACTGCTTGCTTTTCTTCTTTACCAGTCATGTACGCATGTGAGAGTTGCAACGTGAAGAAAGCTGAGCGCCAAAGAATTTGATGCTTTTGCTGTCTGGTGGTGGAGAAGGCTCTTGAGAGGCCCTTGGATGGCAAGGAGATGCAACCAGTCCAACCTAAAGGAGATCAGTCCTGAATATTCATCGGAAGGACTGATGATGAAGCTGAAACTCCAATACCCTGGCCACCTGATGCGAAGAGCTGACTCATTGGAAAAGACTCTGATGCTGGGAAAGATTGAAGGCGGGAGGAGAAGGGGACGACAGAGGATGAGATGGTTGGATGGCATCACCGACTCAATGGACATGAGTCTGAGCAAGCTCCGGGAGTTGGTGATGGACAGGGAGGCCTGGCGTGCTGCAGTCCATGGGATCACAAGGAGTCAGACATGACTGAGCGACTGAACGACAACAACTCTACATAAATGAGGAGCTGATTTCAAAACAACCCAAGCCAATATGACATCGTTAGAGGCGGGCTGGGGCCCAGGCGTTTGGCCGGTCTGACAGACGTCCCGTCACCAAGCCTCAGGTCTCAGATTCAAGTCCAAGGTGGAGAGCCTGGAAAGGAAACGCCGCGTGCCTTACAAACTGGCTTCTCTTGAGCAGCGGTGAGTTCCAGCAGGTGCTGCAGACGGTCACATGGGACCGGGCCGGACCCGATGCACGTCTCCACGGAGATCTAGTTCCACGTGAGCCTGCCCGATGAAAGCCCGCATTGTTTCCCGGACTTCTTGGGCCTCTGACAGACACGTCTTAGAACCTTTTTTTTCTTTCTTTCTCAAAGCACCAGCTCTTACTGAACCAAACCTGAGTCTGCTTGCCTGCGGGCGGTGAAGGCGGTCTGCTGACCTGGGGCTGTAGTGGGGGAACATGTACTACACGTGTAGGGGAGGAACATTTGCTGCAGAGCGCCGCGTAAGGAGGTCAGGGCGACAGGTGCTCAAAAATCCAAACTCCCTGATGGGTTTCGGGAAGGCGCTCTTCTTTGATTATTGATTGATTTTATTTTGTGTTGGGGTGTAGGCGAGGAACAGAGCTCTGATAGTTTCAGGCGGACAGTGAAGGGACTCATGGATATGTACTCATGAGGGACTCATGAGGCGACTCATGTACACGCATCCATTCTCCCCCAAACTCCCCTCCCATCCAGGCTGCCACGTGACATTGAGCAGACTTCCCTGTGCTGTCAGGGGGTCCTTGCTGGTTCTCCATGTTAAATACAGCCGTGTGTCCATGTGCATCCCAGACTCCCTGACTGTCCCTTCCCCATCCTTCCCCCTGGGAACCATAAGGTTATCACAGAGTATTGAGCAGAGTTCCCTCTGCTGTCCAGCAGGTCCTTGCTGGTTCTCCATGTTAAACACAGCAGTGTGTCCATGTCCATCCCAGACTCCCTGACTGTCCCTTCCCCATCCTTCCCCCTGGTGACCATCAGGTTATTACAGAGTATTGAGCAGAGTTCCCTGGGCTGTCCAGCAGGTCCTTGCTGGTTCTCCGTGTTAAACACAGCAGTGTGTCCATGTCCATCCCAGACTCCCTGACTATCCCTTCCCCCATCCTTCCCCCTGGTGACCATCAGGTTATCACAGAGTATTGAGCAGAGTTCCCTGTGCTGTCCAGCAGGTCCTTGCTGGTTCTCCATGTTAAACACAGCCGTGTGTCCATGTGCATCCCAGACTCCCTGACTGTCCCTTCCCCCATCCTTCCCCCTGGGAACCATAAGGTTATTACAGAGTATTGAGCAGAGTTCCCTGTGCAGTCCAGCAGGTCCTTGCTGGTTCTCCATGTTAAACACAGCAGCTTGTCCATGTCCATCCCAGACTCCCTGACTATCCCTTCCCCCATCCTTCCCCCTGGGAACCATAAGGTTATTACAGAGTATTGAGCAGAGTTCCCCGAGCTGCCCAGCAGGTCCTTGCTGGTTCTCCGTGTTAAACACAGCAGTGTGTCCATGTCCATCCCAGACTCCCTGACTATCCCTTCCCCCATTCTTCCCCCTGGTGACCATAAGGTTATTACAGAGTAGTGAGCAGAGTTCCCCGTGCTGTCCAGCAGGTCCTTGCTGGTTCTCCATGTTAAACACAGCCGTGTGTCCATGTCCATCCCAGACTCCCTGACTATCCCTTCCCCCATCCTTCCCCCTGGTGACCATCAGGTTATTACAGAGTATTGAGCAGAGTTCCCCGTGCTGTCCAGCAGGTCCTTGCTGGTTCTCCATGGTAAACACAGCCGTGTGTCCATGTCAATCCTAGACTCCCTGACTATCCCTTCCCCCATCCTTCCCCCTGGTGACCATAAGGTTATTACAGAGTATTGAGCAGAGTTCCCTGGGCTGTCCAGCAGGTCCTTGCTGGTTCTCCATGTTAAACACAGCCGTGTGTCCATGTCCATCCCAGACTCCCTGACTATCCCTTCCCCCATCCTTCCCCCTGGGAACCATAAGGTTATTACAGAGTATTGAGCAGAGTTCCCCGAGCTGCCCAGCAGGTCCTTGCTGGTTCTCCGTGTTAAACACAGCAGTGTGTCCATGTCCATCCCAGACTCCCTGACTATCCCTTCCCCCATCCTTCCCCCTGGTGACCATAAGGTTATTACAGACTACTGAGCGGAGTTCCCTGTGCTGGACAGCAGGTCCTTGCTAGTTATTCCTTTTAATTACAGCAGGGTATACATACCCATCCTAAACTTCCTAAGTATCCCTTCCCCCTCATCCTACCCACCCTCCGGCCCGGCAACCATAAGTTTCTTCTCTAAGTCTGTGAGTCTCAGAAAAGCATCTTTAAAGGCCAGGTGAGGGAGGCAGATTGTCTGGTGTGTGATCAGCTCATGCATGTGATCAGCTCTGATTGACTGTCGGTGCGGTAACAGTTTGGGGGCCACAGGGGCGACCTTATCAATCCTTAGGCTGCAGTAGGCCTAGGGGCTATGGGCTCAAGGTCAGCGATTAGCTAGCTCTTTCATCTGGTGGGCGTGGGGGGGTTTAGCATCTGTAGAGCAGCTCAGGAATGCTGAGCTGCGTCAGGTCCTTTAGAAAGAAGCTAGATCGGAGGACACGGGAGGGTGTGTCTGTCCACGAAAGGCCCATATGGTCTTGCTGGGTTACACAAACACGATGACTGAGTGATTCTCACCTTCACACGTTATTTGGTGGGAAAATCCTGACTCGCAGGAAACCCTCAGGGGGATCTGTTATGTTAGTTCATTCACACAGCTGGTGACACGTTGACCTGGAGTGGAAGGCGTGTCCTTCCAGGCAAGTACACAGCTGGCAATACTAATAGAAGCAAAATGTCTAAAATACATTTATCTAAAAAAAAATCCCATTTTCCCCCCTAAGAATCCACTGCTACAGAGTAAAACGGTAAAAACAAGATGAAGGCGGCTTGGTCAGTCTTGATAGGCTAGCAGGAAGGGACATCCTCCTGAAGATCGAGTCCAAGTTTGAGGTCTACACCCTTCGTCTTTTGAAGAGTGTGGTCTACTGCGGGGCCCACGGGTGCCTGATCACTCTCCAGCCTGTGGCAGCCTCTGTGGCTCCCTCCATCCCAGACCGCCCCCCCCAACCCCGCCACCGTCCCCCCGCCCCAGCCAGCTCAGATGCCGGTTCTATGGCATCTGAATTCTGAAGTGGCAGAATGGTGTGCTTTTCCTCTCTCTGACTGCAAAGCCAGAGATGCATCCTGGGAGCCCTCACTGAATAATTAATCTTCCCTTTTAAATAATTCACAAGTCCTGGCCTGCATAATTGCCGGGGACCCAAGAATGAATTAGTTGCATGGCTTTTCTTTCTCCCTGTTTGGTTGGAGGAAGGGCTAGGCCCTGCTGAGTGGAACAGAACCCCGAGCGGCCTCTGACTAGGCCATTATCTCAACAATGTCTGAGCACATAATGGTGAAAGGGTAGTCACCATCATATTCCTGCTAGTGGGTGCAGAAAGCAGAGATTTTTACTTTCAACCGAAGCCCACGGTTCCTTTCCTGGCAGCCCGCTCATCCATTCTGGGGAGGATCAGGCCAACCATCAGTTCAGTTCAGTCGATCAGTCGTTTCCGACTCTTTGCAACCCCATGGACTGCAACACGCTAGGCTTCCCTGTCCATCACCAACTCCCGGAGTTGACCCAAACTCATTTCCATTCAGTCGGTGATGCCAGGCCAATTATAGGTAAGTAAAATCAAAACACGACCCCAAACCCTCGGTTTACCACAAGGACTGGCAAACTATAGACCACGGGTCAATCTGGCCCACCATTCATTTTTGCAAATAAAGTTTTATTGGCAACACCCACTCCCGTTCACGAACACGGAGTCTCTGGCTACTTTTGGCTTCAGTGGCAGAGTTGAGTGCTTGTGACAGAGACCGAAGCGGGAGCAAAGTCTGCACAAATTTATTCTCTGGCCACTTGCAGGAAAAGTTTGCTGACCTCTGGTTTAGAACCCCACTGAAGCCATCTGTCTCTCCTGAATTTAAGATGACTTTGCTAGGGCTGTCGACACTATGGAACCTCAGGGTTGAATAGGATCTCTTCTCACCTTATCAAGGGGAGGCGGGGAGGAGAAATAGAGACAAGAAGAGAGAACCCTGAAAATCCCTCACTGGGCTCTGGGCCTTGAATATTTGAGATGAGAACCTGGGCTCTTGGGCAGGAAGGTGGTGATGAGGGGTGTG
Organism: Muntiacus reevesi; assembly: GCF_963930625.1. Lineage (NCBI taxonomy): Eukaryota > Metazoa > Chordata > Mammalia > Artiodactyla > Cervidae > Muntiacus > Muntiacus reevesi. The sequence continues at coordinate 6,700,336 of NC_089271.1, read as the reverse complement.
AGACAGGGGGTGTGGGTAGGGGCGGGCTACACACACGCATGGATTTAAAGTATGAGTTTTGGTGCCTGGCACGGAGTAAATAGCAGGGCTCTTTGGTTGATTTGATCATTACAATGACTGTTTCCCCAAGATCGACTTTATCCTTCAGTGATGAGTTTATCAGATAAACTATGATTTTCTCTGTACTTGTTGTTTGAACCAGAAATTACCACCTTCCCCACTTGTGGAGCTGGGAAAACTCCACCTCTGTCAGCATGGCCCTAGAAATGGTCAATATGCCAGAGGAGCAGGCTAACTTTTTGAGCTGGTCAATGCTTGTCTCTGCATAGGCACTTGGGCCCCTTCTCCATCGGCAGAAAGCCAGCGTGCTTCGGAGCAAACAGAGCTATGTGTATAAAAAGGAAATATTTCCAGTGCAGAATCTGTACTATGCAGTAGGATCCCATAGTAAGCACCCCCCAAAGGGGGAGACAGAAGACGAGATGGTTGGATGTGTCACTGACTCAACGGACATGAGTTTGAGCAAACTCCGGGAGGTCGTGAAGGACAGGGAAGCCTGGCGTGCTGCATCCATGGGGTCCCAAAGAGTCAGACACGACATAGCGACTGAACAGCAACCACCACAACAAAAGAAGTGAAGAGATGAGCAATAGGAAAAAGAAAAATCACAGTCACACCGATCTTCTGAGAACAAACCCCATGGTACCACCTGCCCTCGGAGGGAAGTTGTGATAACTCGTGCATTACATACAAATTGGCCACTGGTGACACTCATTCCCAATGTTGCACAGCTTTCAGTTCTCTGTTTCCAGAACATTTCCATGACCCTCAAAGGCAGCCCTGAGCCCACTCAGCTGTGTCTCTTCTCTGCTTTCTGTCTCCATGGATTTGCCAAATCTGGATCATTCAGGTAAGCAGAATCACACAGTATGGGTTTGTGGCTGGCTTCTTTGGCTTAGCACACTATTTTCAAGGTTTCATCCACACTACAGCATGGATCAGGACTTCACTCCTTTTTCTAAAATTTATTTATTCATTTTTTAATGTTTTGGCTGCAGCGTGTGGCATGTGGGATCTCAGTCCCTTGATGAGGGATCAAACCTGGGCCCCGTGCATTGGAAGCGTGAAGTCTTAGCCACTAGACTGCCAGTGAAGTCCCTTCACTTCTTTTTACCCTGGAATAATATTTCACTTGGCTTCCCTGGTAGCTCAGATGGTAAAGAATCCACCTGCAATGCAGGAGACCAGGGTTCGATCCCTGGCTGGGGAAGATCCCCTGGAGCGGGGCCTGGCAACCCACTCCAGTATTCTTGCCTGGAGAATCCCATGGACGGAGGAGCCTGGTGGGCTACAGTCCAGAGGGTCACACAGAGTTGGATATGACTGAAGCAACTTAGCACATGCAATATTTCATTTTAATACCACGCTCTATTTATCCACTCACCTGTTGGGACTTTTGGGTTGTTTCCAATTTGGGGTTATTGTACAAAGTGCACGTATGCGTCTTTCATATTTTTCCGGTAGTCACGTATGGATGTGAGAGTTGGACTACAAAGAAAGTTGAGCGCTGAAGAATTGATGCTTTTGAACTGTGGTGTCGGAAAAGGCTCTTGAGAGTCCCCTGGGCTGCAAGGAGATCCAACCAGTCCATCCTAACGGAGATCAGTCCTGAGTGTTCATTGTAAGGACTGACGCTGAAGCTGAAAGTCCAGTACTTTGGCCACCTCATGAGAAGAGTTGACTCATTGGAAAAGACCCTGATGCTGGGAGGGATTGGGGGCAGGAGGAGAAGGGGACGACAGAGGATGGGATGGCTGGATGGCATCACCTACTCAATGGACATGGGTTTGAGTAAACTCCGGGAGTTGGTGATTTACAGGGAGGCCTGGCGTGCTTGCGGTTCATGGGGTCGCAAAGAGTCAGACACGACTGAGCGACTGAACTGAACTGAACTGCACGTATTCGAGCACCTATGTTCAGTTCTTTGGGTACATACCCAGGAGGATAATTGCTGGGTCACATGAGAAATGTAAAAATATGTATTTTTTTGGCTGAGCACCCTCCCACCCCGGGGAACCGAACCCACATACCCTGCATTGGAAACGCAGGGTATTAACCACTGGGAAGTCTGGAGAATCTTATATTTAAGTTATTGAATTGTATATTTAAGTGACTGAGACACGATGAACATCTTTCCCACTGTGGCTGTACCATTTTACATCCCCACTCATGTTCCTTCATCAACCCGAACGAGTGACTTCCCACTGCCTCCCTCTTCTGCTCCACACACGGGGTCCACTGCTCACCGTGGTCTTTCCCACCACACGCTGCTCACTTGTCCTGTGAGCTCACGTCTCTGACTAGAGCCCTCCTGTCTTTTCACTTGTTTAACCAGTTCACCCGCCCAGACTTTCCCCGCAAAGTCCTCAAGTCCTGGACGGATGCCTCTGATGGGCTTTGCCATCACAGCCCTCACTGCACTGTCAGGAAAGTGCAAGCTGCTCAGTCGTGTCCGACTCTTTGTGACTCTACGCGCGACACAGTCCATTGGATTGTCCAGTCCAGAATACTGGAGTGGGTGGCCTTTCCCTTCTCCACGGGATCTTCCCAACCCAGGGATCGAACCCAGGTCTCCCGCGTTGCAGGCAGATTCTTTACCAGCTGAGCCACCAGGGAAACCCAAGAATACTGGAGTGGGCTAGCCTATCCCTTCTCCAGGGGCATCTTTCTGACCCAGGAATCAAACTGGGGTCTCCTACGCTGCAGGAGAATTCTTTAATCCGCTGAGCTATCAGGAAAACTCCTTTCTATTTGGTGAGTGTCACCCACTAAAATTAATAATATTAATAATATCCTCCAGGCAGGCAGGGGGAACATCTGTCCTGCTCACGACCTTACACTCAGTTCTCAGCACAGCTAGGTATTTGAACACATTAAATTCCAAGTGTCACGCATGACAAGCTCGAGACCGACAACGGTGATGAAGGGATCTAACACACGTTTCATCCTGGTCAGCACTGAGCTGGTTTCTAGGCTTTCGCTGTCCCGCATCCTTATTTCTGTGTACCCATTTGTCTTCACGTGTCTCTCAGTCTTAGGATGGGGTCCTTAGAAGCCGTTTGTACTGAGGTAAGGGGCTCTGGTTCGAGACACAACCATTTAAACCTGCTCATAGATAATCCGCCTGCAGTGGGGAGACCTGGTTTGATCCCTGGGCTGGGAAGATCCCCTGGAGGAGGGAACGACTACCCACGCCAGTATTCTGGCCTGGAGAATTCCATGGACTGTATAGTCTATGGGGTCTCAAAGAGCCGGACACGCCTGAGTGACTTTCACTTTCACTTTTCACTTAAAACTGCAATGGTGTTAGATGGGTGCTTGTTAAGAATTAGATTCCTATTGCTTCCGATTTACTCTTTTCCTACAATGTTGAACAAGCTGCCTCTGTGATGCCAGTTAGTTATCCAAAAGCAGTTATAGTTCAGTGAAACAAGTTGTTCAACCTTTGCATGCAAAGGAAACTTATAAGAGGAAGTCATTTGGCCTGCAATGAAATACCACGTCCTAGCGGCTTCTCCCGGAGAAGGAAATGGCAACCCACTCCAGTATTCTTGCCTGGAGAATCCCAGGGATGGGGGAGCCTGGTGGGCTGCCGTCTATGGGGTTGCACAGAGTCGGACACGACTGAAGCGACTTAGCAGCAGCAGCAGCAGGGGCTTCTCCGATGGTCCAGGGGATTAAGACTCTGGGCTTCCAAACCAAGGGGTATAGATTTGACCCCTGGTGGCTCAGATGGTAAGGAATCTGCCTACAATGCAGGGGACCCGGGTTCGATCCCTGGGTCGGGAAGATCCCCTCAGGCAGGGAGTGGCAACCCACTCCAGTATTCTTGTCTGGAGAATCCCATGGACAGAGGAGCCTCGTGGGCTACAGTCCATGGGATCACAAAGAGTCGGATGTGACTGAGGAACTAACATTTTCAGAGTCCAGACTGCTAACCATTACACCATGGAACCCCACAGGAACTAACATTTTCACTTTTTCTTTTGGGGAACTAAGATCTCACATGCTGCATAGCTGGAAAAAAAAGAAAGAAATACCGTATTGTAGAACGGCTCTTGTCATTTTCCATGCGGAAGAAAGGCAAGGGTGAGGAGCCACCAGAATTCTCACACACTGATGGTGGGCATTTAAAATAACACAGCTTCTTTGGAAAGCCGATCGGAGGTTTGTAAGAAATTCAGCATGCATCCATTCTATGCCCAACACTTTCACACACAGGTAGTTACATAAGAGAAATCAGACTATGCCTACATCAGCCTTGTGCAAGAATGTTTGCAGCTGATTTATTTACAGTCACCAAAAACTGGAAACAGTCCAGGCATCTTTCAGTAGGAAAACCTCTAAATGAGCAATTACCTCGCTTTAGAATGCCTCCCAAGTGGCGCAGTGGTAAAGAAGCTGCCTGCTGGTGCAGGAGATGCTGGAGACACAGGTTCAATCCCTGGGCCGGGAAGATCCCCTGGAGGAGGAACTGGCAACCCACTCCAGGGTTCTTGCCTGGGCAATCCCATGGACAGAGGAGCCTGGAGGGCTACAGTTCGTGAGGTTGCAAGAGTCGGACCCAACTGAGCACGCATACACATCCATAGAATGGAATACTACTCAGCCCTAAAAAAGAAAGAGCGATCGATATATGCAACAACATATAAAGATAAATTTCTGAAACATTTTTCTGAGTAAAAGAAGCCAGTCACGTACTAGATGATTTGGGACATTCTATGAGAGACAAATCTAATTTTTAGTGGCAGAAGGCAGATCAGTGGTTGCTTCTGGATAGAGAGAGGATTAACGAGGAATGTAAATTTTTGTATTTTGATAGTAGCTTGAGTTACACAGGCATGTGTATCACCAAAACTGATCAAACAGAACATTGAGGCTTAAGCATGTCCGTCTGTGAAAACTAGACTTCAACCTTAAAAATGCAAAATAAAAGTCACCTCGCTACTTGTAAATAAAAAGATGACATATGGGGCGCGAGTTTCCCTGGTGGTCTAGTGGTTAAGAATTTGCCTTGCCATGCCAGGATCACTGGGTTGATTCCAGGTCCCAGGAGCCCACATGCTGGAACTACTGGAGCTTGTGAGCCTAGAGCCCACGCTCTGCAGTAAGAAAAGTCATTGCTATGAGAAGTCCACACATCACAAAGAAGAGTATCCCCCCCCCCCCCACCCCTCAACACAACTAGGGAAAGCCTTGCATAGCAAGGAAGACCCACTATAGCAAAAATAAATAAGTAAATAAACCTTAAGACAAGATGATGTGTGTAAATACCTGTTTGTTTGATTTTTTAAATGGTTAGGTCTTTGGAACAATTTTGGGGCTTCCCTGAGCCAACAAATTTGGTGGCTCAGGTGGTAAAGAAATCTGCCTGCACTGTGGGAGACTCGGGTTCAATCCCTGGGTCGGGAAGATCCCCTGGAGAAGGGCATAGCATGCCACTCTGGTATTCTTTGCCTGGAGAATCCCCATGGACAGAGGAGCCTGGTGGGCTACAGTCCATGGGGTCACAAAGAGTCAGACACGACTGAGTGACTAACACGTTTTCTATGGAACAATTTAATCACACGGGATCTGTGACCATATTTTAGGTGGTGGTATTTGGCGGCATTCTTTGCTTTCTACTCTACAGTCATTTAATTTTTTTTTAAAAAAAATGATGCCTATGAGACAGGGTGCTCAGGGCTGGCGCACTGGGATGACCCAGAGGGATGGGATGGGGAGGGAGGTGGGAGCGGGGTTCAGGATGGGGAACACGTGTACACCCAGGGCTGATTCATGTCAATGTATGGCAAAACCAATACAATACTGTAAAGTTATTAGCCTCCAATTAAGAAAAAATTTTAAAAAAGATGCCTAAAGATTAGATTTTTTTTCACCATTGAAAATATTGCTGTATTTGAATAATTTTCAGACCCTCACTCTTGAATGCTCATTAGAGTTAAAAAAAAAAACCCTTTGAGGTATTTGTATGTGAGCTTTTGCTGTTTTGATCAACGGCTGTGAAATTTAACGGCTTAAAAAAGACACTGTTAATCTTGCTCACGGTTCTTGGGCCAGCAATCTGGATTTGGGCTCAGGCAGGTGCTTCTTCTGGCCTTGCTGGGCTCAGCGGTGCGGAGCGGTTACCTTCCTGCTTGTAAAAAGACTGAGTTAGCCACACGTGCCATCAGCAGCTGTAATATCTGAAGAAGGGGCTAAGGTTGTGGGGATCCCAAACAGGCATGACCAGCAGGCAGAAGCGAGTCCATTCCACTGTCGTCCGCAACCCCACTCTTCCCATCTTGAAAAGGTCTTCCTTCTCAGTTTGCTTCTTCTGTGGAGTAGGGCTGGAGATCCTCCTGACAGTAGAAGCCAGCTGGTTTGTCCTCCCCGGCACTAAAGTAGCAGAAAAACAAGCTTGATGTATTTTTGAAAATGTGCAAGAAACTCCCTGTGAAGATGCAAGCCAAAAGCTAACAGGGATGCTGTTCAGTCGCCAAGTCATCTCCGACTCTTTGTGATCCCATGGACGGCAGCACGCCAGGCTTCCCTGTCCTTCACCATCGCTCGGAGTTTGCCCAAGTTCACATCCATCGAGTTGGTGATGCCATCCAACCATCTCATCCTCTGTCATCCCCTTCTCCTTCTACCTTCGATCTTTCCCAACATCAGGGTCTTTTCCAGACGTGACTGAAGCTTAAGACGATGCTACAACAGAAAAAGAGCAATCCATTGTGCAATTTTTTTGTGCATTCTGGTTTGATCATCACAGAACCAAGAACAGACAGATTAAATGGTTGATGAACCATCATTGCCGATTTCAGGTTTTAAGAAGTCATATTAAGAAGGAAACTGTGATGTTTCCTTGTTAAAAACAAAAGTATTATCTACCTGAATGCTTAGAAGAAAAGGACAATTAGAAGCAGATGTAAGCATCTTTTAACATCTAGTTGGTTTCTTTTTATCATTTACCTATTATATGTAATACTGACTTTCCCATCTATTAAGTAGAAACAATTTATGTTAAAATAGAAATCTATCCAAGACTAGGAGAGATAATAGAAGAGTCATTTCAACCTTGCACATGTGTACTAAGTTTTAATGCCAACAGCTAAGAATCTTGTTCCTTGGAAGAAAAGCTATGACCAACCTAGACAGCATATTAAAAAGCAGAAACATTACTTTGCCAACAAAGGTCCATCTAGTCAAAGCTATGGTTTTTCCAGTAGTCGTGTATGGATATGAGAGTTGGACCATAAAGAAAGCTGAACACTGAAGAAGTAATGCTTTTGAACTATGGTGTTGGAGAAGACTCCTAAGAGTCCCTTGGACTGCAAGGAGATGCAACCAGTCCATCCTAAAGGAAATCAGTCCTGAATGTTCATTGGAAGGACTAATGTTGAAGCTGAAACTCCAATCTTTTGGCCACCTGATGTGAAGAGCTCTTTGGAAAAACGCTGATGCTGGGAAAGATTGGAGGTGGGAGGAGAAGGGGACGACAGAGGATAAATGGTTGGATGGCATCACCGACTCAATGGATATGGGTTTGACCAAGCCCTGGGAGATGGTGATGGACAGGGAGGCCTGGCGTGTTGCAGCCCATGGGGTCGCAAAGAGTCGGATACTACTGAGCAACTGAACAACAGTAATCTGACATTCAAATTTCACTTGTACTTACAGAAAGAAATTTTCTCTTCGGGGGCAGGGCAACTTTTTTTTTTTTCAGTGACGATTAATAGGTAACAATCTCAGGAAAATGGTTCTGAAAGTCATTTATCCTAAAAAAGCTGTAATGGACACTCATGTAGCAGGGTGTGAATATTCCTTCTCCACGGGGGCAATGATGCAGACACAGGAACAGACAAGGAGAAATTAAGATGGTGCCGTCCCTGCCCCCACTGAGAATCAATAGTTAATCTTTTCTGCTTGAGAAGTCTGATCCAGTTAGTCAGGTAATTGAGACTGTGATGTGGGGTCCTATGAGTTCCCTATTTTCGTCGCTCTTTTTTTCTGCAAAGATATTATTTTATGAAGGGTTGGGTTTCTGAATTGTAGAGCATTTGATTTAGCTTTCACAAATGTTATATTTATGAGTCAAATAGAAAAAAAAACACAAAACCTTAATTATATCTTTTTTTGCCTTTTCACAGGGGATGACAGAGGATGAGATAATTGGATGGCATCACTGACTCGGTGGACATGAGTTTGAGCAAGCTCCTGGAGTTGGTGACGAACAGGGAAACCTGGTGTCCTGCAGTCCATGGGGTCTCAAAGAGTCAGACATGAGTGAACAACTGAACTGAACAGAATTTTACCTACTTTGGGGCCTGAATTTCACCATCAAGAGTCCCTAGGTGCTTGTTAGAACCACACGCTCTCTTTAGACCACGGCCAACAGCAGTCTGTGAACTCCCATGACCATCAGCTAAAAAGTCCAAGCTCTGTCTGGCTGCATTGCCGTTATTTAAAAAATTTTAGTTGATCTGAGTCTTCGTCTATAGTTTTTCCAGTAGTTATACACAGATGTGAGAATTGGACCATAAAGAAGGTTGAGTGCTGAAGAACTGATGCTTTCAAACTGTGGTGCTGGAGAAGACTCTTGAGAGTCTCTTGGACAGCAAGGAAATCAAACCAGTCAATCCTAGAGGAAATCAACAATGGCTATTCATTGGAAGGACGGATGCTAAAGCTGAAGTTCCAATACTTTGGCCACCTGATACAAAGAGCCTACTCATTGTAAAAGACCCTGATGCTGGGAAAGACTGAGGGCAGGGGAAAGAGGCAATAGAGGATGAGATGGTTGGATGTCATCATTGAAACAGTGGACGTGAGTTTGAGGAGATGCTGAAAGACTGGGAAGCCTGGCGTGCTGCAGTCCTCGAGGTCTCAAAGACCGGAACAAAACTTAGCAACTGAACAACAACAGGAAGTCCTCTTCATGCCTACAGTTGGGCTCCAAGTCGGATAACTGTCTAGATCTGGGTTTCTGCCAAGCAGACCCCGAGGCAGGGTCTGAGTGCAGGCTGAGTGCAGGTTGATGTGTGAGCAAAGCCGGGAGGCAGCTTGGCAGACTGAGGAAATGAGAAAGGGAAGTGAAGGCAGACAGTGAAGGAAGCCTCACCAAGCCCGTGAGTGTGAGCGCCATGGGCAGAGGAAGCCCCATTTCCCTGGGGCCCTGAGGGAGCTGGTATAGCTCTGTACCTCAGAAGCTCTCCTTGTTCAGGAGGAGGGAGCTGAGGTATTTATACTCTGGCTCCCAGAGGTGTGTGCTGAGCCCTGCTTTCGGGAGCCAGGCGCCAGCGGCATCCTCTCCCCCCAGCATGACAAGTAAAAATGTCTCCAGACAGGGCCCGATGTTCCCCGTGGGTAAAATCACCCAGTTTGAGAACTCCATTGCAGAAGGAGGTGAGGATGGACTTTGACATGCAGTTCAACACCATCCCTTGCCTGAAAAATGGGTTCCTTCCCATCTGACACCCCTCTAGTCCTTGACGGGAGACTTTGTGTGATGTTTTGCAGCCGCTTCTGACCTTGTCAGCTCCACGCCTGGGGCACCCTCTTGAAGAGTCTGTGAACTACTTTTTACTCCCTAAGAAATTCATTTTTCTGTTTAAACTAGCCAAAATGAAGGCCTATTGTTCACAACTAAGAACCCAGGCTGATACAGTCGACCTCATTAAGATTCACCCACGATCTCCTTCTAAAACCTAGGTCTTTTGTTCTTCAGGTTCGGAAGTCAGGCAGATATTCCAGGAAGAGCTCACAAAGGCCAATTCCCATGCCTGAGACCCATGGGAACATGTCAATTTTCATGTTGAACCTTTAGGTTCAGCCCTTTCAGGACTAGTTGAGAAATTTTGTAGGAATCAAACTTCCATCTGAGCTTTACACATTTATGCTTTTTGTTCTCTGGATTCCAAACACAGTTCACCCTAACCCTCTCCACTTCCCTGGTTGCCCTTTCTCCCCACTGGAGTGATTCCTTTATTTTTAACTCTCCCGAGCGTCTTCTGTCTCCTTTTTCTTCTGACCCAATCTCTTTCCCACCTAATCTTTTCTTTTTAAATGAACTTATTTAATTATTTGGCTGCTCCAGGTCTTAGTTGTGGCATTCCAGACCTTCACTGCAGCATGCAAGCTCTTCAGCTGCTGCACGTGGGATCTAGTTCCCTGACCAGGGATCGAACTCAGACCCCCTGCATCGGAAGTGTGACGTCTTAGCCACGGGACCACCAGGGAAGTCCCTCTTCTGCACTGAAGTCTTATCCTCTTTTCCTCTTGTGTTATCTTTCTCTCTTCCCTCATCTGTCCAAGTCTCCCCTAAAGCCTCCCACCTCTGCTACCCATCCTGAGGGTTAGGTCAGAGGCTCCCTGTGTTTCCAGGCTTTGCACCTTGGACCCCCCCACCACTTGGCTCCTCTGATGATGTCTGCGGCATCAGTGATGACCGTTTGTATGCCGAGGTGGAGATACCTGGCCCTGTACCTAGGTGGAGGGCCTGGCAGCCATATGAATGGGACCTCTGTGTTCATAGAGAGCCCAGCTTGCCTCAGGGCTCCACCAGCTTCAAAGAAACTGTCCTCCGTTTTCAGCAGGCACCCCTCCCACCTCCCAACCTGTGACAACCTGCCCCATTCCCCTCATCCCTCTTCGGAACTGTTCCCCGTGACTCATTCCTCTTGTGGGAGACAAAAGGGAGCCCTTGACTCCAGTAAAGGTTCAAAACAAACAAACAGAAATAACAAATCACAGATTCCCAGGCAGGTGGGAGGAGGTGAAGCGGAGGCGGCATTTTCCCACTATTGTGTGCGCGAGCTTGCCCAGTCGTGTCCGACTCTCTGTGGGCACATGGACTCCTGGAGCCCACCAGGCTCCTCTCTGTCCATGGGATTCTCCAGGCAGGAATACTGGTGTGGGTTGCCATTTCCTTCTCCGGGTGGAGGGGGGCGGTCTTCCCAGTTCAGAGATTGAACTCACACCTCCTGTGACTCGTGCCTTGGCAGGTGGGTTCTTTACCGTCTGAGCCACCAGGGAAGCCCCCAAAATGAAACTGTTATTTGCTCAGTCATGTCCGACTCTTTGCAACCACATGAACGGTAGCTGCCAGGCTCCTCTGCACTTGGGAATCAGAAAGGGATTAAGAAATTTGCATAAAACCAGAGAGAAAGTGGCAGGTTGGGGCATGCACCCCAGTGGTGTGGCCCAAGAGCCGACGTGACCCAGCCTAGGCACAGCAGTATCCTGTGCCTACCACACCCTGCCACTGCACCCCACTGTCTGCGGTCTTGTTCTGCCTGCGGTAGCAAGACTCAAGATAGTCACCGATGATCCTCGCCTCCTGGGGTCCACACCCTCGCCTCACCTCTTCCCTCATTGACATGGCTGTTCTCTGTGGCCAGCAGAATACTGAGAAAGCGGCGGTGTGTGACTTTGGGGGCTGGGTCACGGCAAACATTCCTGGGTCCCCTTTGGAGTCTTGGGTCGCTCACTCTAGGGGAGCCAGCCGCCATGCTGTGAGGAAGCTCAAGCGGTCCTGTTGGGGTCCCCTTTGGAGTCTTGGGTCACTCACTCTAGGGGAGCCAGCCGCCATGCTGTGAGGAAGCCCAAGTTGTCCTGTTGGGGTCCCCTTTTGGGGTCTTGGGTCACTCACTCTAGGGGAGCCAGCTGCCATGCTGTGAGGAAGCCCAAGTTATCCTATTGGGGTCCTTTTGGAGTCTTGGGTTGCTTACTCTAGGGGAGCCAGCCACCATGCTGTGAGGGAGCTCAAGCTGTCCTGTGCAGAGGGACTGTGAAAACATCACATAGAGAGGAACTGAGACACCATGTGGAGGGACCCCTCCAGGCTCCAGTCTTTAGATGCTGTGGTCCTCAGGCTCCAAGTCTTCCTGCAGAAGGCCAAACACCGTGAATTCAGGACAAGCTGTCCCTTCTGTGCCCTGTCTGGATTCCTGACCCGAAGGAACTCTGACATGTAATAAATGTTTATGACTGTACCTCACTGGATTAGGGAAGGACTTATTATGCAGCAATACATGATTAAAGCACAGCCTTTCCTGAGGACTGGAGACATCACCCCGCACCCAGTTTGATGTTCTGTTCAGTCGCTCAGTCGGGTCTGACTCTTTGTGACCCCATGGACTGCAGCACGCCAGGCTTCCCTGTCCTTCCCTATCTCCCAGAGTTGGCTCAAACTCATGTCCATTGAGTCAGTGATGCCATCCAACCATCTCATCCTCTGTCGTCCCCTTCTCCTCCTGCCTTCAGTCTTTCCCAGCATCAGGGTCTTTTCCAAAGAATCGACTCCTCCCATCAGGCGGCCAAAGTATTGGAGTTTCAGCTTCAGCATCAGTCCTTCCAGTGAATATTCAGGGTTGAGTTCCTTTAGAAGGGACTGGTTTGTTCTCCTGCTGAAGTGTGGACTCGGATACCCTGACGTCTTGCCCAAGTCTGACAGCACGCTGCTGCCGGAACACAGATGAGGGCTTGGGAGCTGATGAAAGGGCTCGCATACTGGGTGCTAGCTGGCTGGTGGCTAACGTGAAATAGATGGGGGATCTTGACAGGTTATCTATGGCTGAAGACACAGAAGGTTTCACAGCCCCAGTTAGTCACATAGTCACAACACTTTGGAGCGTGTCTCCAGTGGAAGACATGATGACTTCCTCCTAGAATACCTTCCTCTTCAGATTGTCTCCCAATCTACGAGACGAGTCGCCAACAGCTCCCTTCCTACATACGGTTTCCTCGTCTGTGGGACGTACTTCCCACACTCAGAGATAGTTCTGACTCACTCGTTTGCGTTGCCTACAAATAAGCTTCTCGGGTTCCCTTTTCCATTTTAGTCTGTCCTTCACTTCACTGAAGTAAATCTGTTCCCGAGTGACTTCTGGACATGTCCATAACTTAAAAGACAATCCTTGTCATGGCAGTAAACTAAACGCAACATGGAAGTCAGAAGACACTCGCTCTCCCCCAGGTCCTCTCCCCAACAGTCAAAGTGAATAGAAAAACCCCACTGGCTTTTATAACATGTTAGACAGTAAACCAATGACTGAGCATGCGAGCTCAAAACTGTCAGACTCTTTGAGACCCCACAGATTGCAGCCTGTGCCAGGCTCCTCTGTCCATGGGATTTTCCAGGCAAGAGTACTGGAGTGGGTTGCCATGCCCTCCTCCAGGGGATCTTCCCGACCCAGGGATCCAACCCACATCTCTCGAGTCACCTGCATTGGCAGGGAGGTTGTTTACCAGCTGAACCACCAGGGAAGCCAAGTAGACCAATGCCAGCTCAGAAATGTGGAAACCTGACCTCCTTAGCAAGGATTCTGGCAGATGGGGAGGCAGACAATTCTGAATATAACGGTTGAAAGAACTCAGCACTCAAATCACTCTCTCTACTTACCTCTGCTCTCCCAGAGAGCATTCCAATACGTCGTGTCAGGAACAATTTGAGACAAGTGCTAGGTACATTCAGCAAGAAAGGTCCCCTCGGAAGCACCATTTGGAAGCTGGGATTGCTAAGTGGTCCAGGGACACGCTGAAAGGTGATTTCCTTGATTCAAGTGATTGGGGGTGGGGAAAGGTCATTCATGGCCACATCAGCAGTGAGACGAGTCAGGGGTTCGACAGCTTCTGGAAGAAACATTTTAAAGCAAAATACCCTCTTGCCGGTGACTTCCTTGGCCTCGAAGACTCAGAAAGGGTGTGTTGTTGTGCAGTTGCTGAGATGGGTCTGACTCTTTGTGACCCCATGGTCTGCAGCATGCCAGGTTTCCCAGGTCCATCACCATCTCCTGGAGCTTGCTCAGACTCATGTCCATTGAGACGGTGATGCCATCCAACCATCTCACCCTCTGTCGCCCCCTTCTCCTCCTGCCTGCAGTCTTTCCCAGCATCAGGGTCTTTCCCAAAGAGTTGGCTCTTTGCATTCAGGTGGCCAAAGGATTGGAGTTTCAGCTTCAGTATCAGTCCTTCCAGTGAATGTTAACAGTTGATTTCCTTTAGGATGGGCTGGTTTGATCTCCTTGCAGTCCAAGGGACTCTCAAGAGTCTTCTCTGATACCACAGCAAGGGTGTGGGACTGTTCTAGAACATGCAGCGTAATTCTCTGCCTTGCACACCATTAGCAAGGAACCTCCACGTGTATTCTTCTCACTGGAGAGGAAAAGCCAACCATAGCACACATGACGTACACACGCTCCACACACATCTGCTTAGAACGCTCTCTGTTTGAGATACACATCGCCGTGATAAATGTTTGGCACATTGGGATATAACAAAAGACACAGCAGAGAATCCTGAATTAAATTCAAGAGGTCCCCAGGGTTTGCAGGTGAGAAAACCAAACTGAAAACGTTCAGATCGGACTTGAAATATTTGAAAAGAAGTACACAGATGTATGGCTTCCCTCATAGCTCAGTCAGTAAAGGGTCAGCCTGCAATGCAGGAGACCCAAGTTCGATTCCTGGCTCGGGAAGATCCCCTGGAGTAGGCAACGGCAATCCACTCCAGTATTCTTGCCTGGACAATCCTCTGGATAGAGGAGCCTGGCGGGGCTACGGTCCACGGGGTTGTAAGAGTTGGACATGACTTAGCAACCAAACTGCCACTACATAGCCATATGGGCATATTCTGGCATGTTATTTTAGCAACCACTTGAATATTAAGCCCTTGCTCCATAATCACATCACGAGTTTACGCTCACCGACACTCACTATGGACTAAGCTTTTCACATTCCCTGCCTCACCTAATTCTCACCGCTACCAGATGGCAGAGAAAGGCGCATTTGTGCTCACAGGAGGATGACAGACCCTGCCCAAGACAAGCCCTCAAAGGTGGAGCTGGGGTCACCCCGAGGACGGTCCACCTCCAGACCCAACTTCTTCCCCTGCCTTACGCTGCCTCTTGTACAGGCATAGACTTCTGCATCTTTGCACAAGGCCTTCGAATACATCACAGTAAAGGTATCTGAACTTGATCATGCGATGAGTCACCTGCAAACTAGAATTTCTACCTTTTTCTGACAGTTTTATTCCCAATACAGTTTATTCCAAATGTTCTTCAAGAGGGTCAGATGCTCAGTCGTGTCCGACTCTTGGCCACCCCATGGACTGTAGCCCGCCAGGCTCCTCTGTCCGTGGGATTCTCCAGGCAAGAATACTAGAGTGGCTTGCCATTTCCTTCTCCAGGGGGAATCTTCCTGACCCAGAGATCGAACCCAGCTCTCCTGCATTGCAGGCAGACTCTTTACCGTTTGAACCACCAGGGAAGCAAGCTCCCATTTATTCTTCAAAACCCAGTTCGGATATCACCACCCAGCACAAACCGTCCCCGCACACCGGCCCTTCCCTTTTCATCCTGCACCTCACCTTTGTCTTGATCACTGAGCTTCTTTGTATTTCTGTGTCTGCGTGAGCTCCTTTAGGGCGGAGCTAATTGGGAAAGACCCTGATGATGGGAAAGACTGAAGGCAGGAGGAGAAGGGGATGACAGAGGATGAGACGGTTGGATGGCATCACCGACTCAATGGCCATGAGTCTGAGCAAGCTCCAGGAGATGGTGAAGGGACAGGGAAGCCTGGCGTGCTGCAGTCCATGGGGTCGCAAAGAGTCGGAGACAATTTAGCGACTGAACCATAGTATCGCTTTACTTTTGCTGGCCGGCTGGAAACTTCATCGTAAAAAACTCTCGACCCATGGAGGTTTCATTAGTATGCAGCAAAATGCATAGGTGTTAGGTGTGCTGTTGGCTGGGTTTTGACACCTTTGCACCCAAAATCCCGGCTGAGGACATTTCCAGCACGCCTTCGGCTCCTTTAGGCAACCGCAGATGGGAGGGTGTTAAAAACCGCGTGTAGTGAAAACACGTCAGACCCACCCCTGATCCATTTCTGTGTGTCTTCCTTCTTGCAGTTCATCCTCCTGGCTGGTTATCTTAGAGCCTCCATGTCCCACCCTTTCCCCTTCATCCTCAACCTGTGGTTCCTGCTCTAGCCAACTTGAAGGGTGCTCCCCACCCCGCTCAAACAGGCAAGCAGTCAGTAAAGGCTCTTTCATGGAATTTTAAAATGCTGGAGGTGGGAGTAGGGGCGGCAATCGGAGGATAAGAGCTCAAAATCATCAGTAAATCCTTGTAGTGAAATCCCTGAAAATGAAGTTCACTCTATCCTAGGATGAGGATGGAATTAGAGCCACCGAGCTCGCATGAAGGGAAGGAAGGGAGTGCTCTTGGACCTGAAGAAGCGCTGTTTCACCCGGAACGTGATGAACGGATGCAAAGGCGTGGCAGAGGGGGAGACCTGGCTACAAGCATGCTAGTACGGAAGAAGTCAAGTGTCCTGGGGGCCCTCGCGTTTCCAGGGAAGCTGTTGAAAGGCCGGTTGCTTCTGCCACAACAAAAGGGAAAGACAAGATGAAATGGATGCTTCTTTCTTTG
Source organism: Muntiacus reevesi (assembly GCF_963930625.1). Lineage (NCBI taxonomy): Eukaryota > Metazoa > Chordata > Mammalia > Artiodactyla > Cervidae > Muntiacus > Muntiacus reevesi. The sequence goes on along the minus strand of NC_089271.1, from coordinate 6,683,859 downwards.
CCTCTTAAGGCGCTTCCATCAATCCCGGTGTATGGAAACGGGATATTTGACAAGGCGTAAAACTGGAGACAGCTCTGCTCACCATTCCCTTAGCTGTCTTCCTGTCCATCTACAAAGCTACTTGGAGAGTCTCGCTGTCTGGGCTGGAATGCTTAACGGTGGCCAGCTCATCTATGGTCCATCTT